>NC_056557.1:590315-637347 GCF_013358625.1 Macadamia integrifolia
CAAATCAGGCTGCTCTTTGAATGGTCAAGTCTGGTTGATCTAACTGGTACAAACTTTGGATTGACACTCTTACTCATAGGTCACTAATCTAATATTGTGCCTAACTTCAATATCAACCATTTAAAAGCCAAATGTTTAAGGGTATCATATTCATAACCATAGATTGAGAAATAGAACAATATAAAAACTAAAGTAATACATAAAGCACATATATATATATATATATATATAGAGAGAGAGAGAGAGAGAGAGAGAGAGAGAGAGAGAAGTTATCCAAATTAACATATATGGGGCCTGGGGAATGTACGATATATAATTATGTGTGGGTTCTATATTGGCAGTTATCGACAACCGTTTGATTGGAATGTAATGGCATTTAACTTCTTGGATTCCAATCCTACGGTAAAGAGAAGTAAAATATTCTAGCATATGTAACAGAGAAATGAGAGAATAGAGAAGCACGTATTGAGGAAACGTACCGGGGCAAGTAGAGCCGTCCATATACACATCACCGGAGCAAAAGCAGAGAGACTTGTCGGCCGTCGCATTATACCCACAACGCCCACCGGAATCCTCGCACTCATAACAGCTTTTCTCTCTTCCCCAATTCAACTGAAACCCAGATTGCACGGCGCCGACATAATCAGAGCTCAGATCCGTCCCCGTTGTCAGTTTAGCTGACTTGTTGTTTACCGGCACAATCACGCTGGCCTCACAAAATAAACGCCAATCGAACATATCCAGAATATCTCCCTCCATTGACACGTAAGACTGGTTGGAGAGACACGATAACGGAGACAACTGGGAGTTTATTTCAGGGGAGGAATTGCAGTAGAAGAAGAAAGTGAGGTTGAGATCCAATTCAGTGTAGTTTATATTGGAAATGGATGAGAGGGAAACGTTTTGAGTTGGCTTGGGACATGTATCACTGACAAGATCGGTGTCCACGACGGTAAAGGTCTCGGTGGTATAATTGATGCTTGTGACGTAGTAGTAATCGTCGGAGATGTTGAAGCAGGGTTCACCTACTTTAGAGCAGGAGAGGCCAAAGCCAGGATAACCACAGTAGAGATGGGATAAGGTTTCATTTTCGAGGTTCCAGAATGGGTAGCTGATGTTAACGCCGTTGCCGCAGTCAAAATATGAGTCGCAGAAGGATGAGTTCAGGCGATAGCTATTGGATTTGTTCATCAAGAGTATGTGGAGGAAGAGGTGGAGCAGAGCCAGACGGTGGATTGGTTGTTGAAGCATCATGATTGCAGCAGGGGATGAATCTGAAGTGGCCAGAGAGAGAGAGAGAAGAGGAGAGATGGGGAATGAAGGAAGAGGAGAGACAAACAAGTTCTCTTACTATTTTATTTGATCAAATGGATTTAGGTGTAGTTTATTTCTTTGAAGCTTCGTTCTTCTTTCTCCTTTCTCCTTAATACAATTTTCTCAGCGAAAGGGGTTCAGAGTCAAATCTTACAACACATGAACGTGTCCAAAGTGGTTAGTGAATGCTAACCAATTCAAAGCCAGGTCCTCATCTTATTTTTCTTTTAGTGACTTTTATGATTGTTGGGTTGCCTGTTTTGAATAAATTTGAATTATAAAATGAAAATCGTATACTATTTCAATTTTTATTACCAAAAAACTATTTCAACTTTGAAAAAAAGCCCCTTTCTTTGAACTGCATGGATCATACATGCATACACTTTGTTGGTGTAGGCCAGGGTGTCAATCGATCGATTCGGTTTGATTTTGATCGAGTTGAATCGGTTTTGATCTAGGCAGGGGGGAGACCAAAACCAATCTATTAAGGAACTTCGGTTTTCGATCGGTTTCAATTTTGGTCCGGTTTTGATTTTGATTTTTCATTATTGGACTAATACAAATTTAGATCGATAAACCATGATTTAATCATAAATTTAAAGTGTTTTTATTTTTGTCCAATCTTTTTCTATAAATTATAAATGTAAGATTTCATTATGGTTCAAGCCCCATAATAAAATGAACCCTATTATCCAATCATTCATTTAATTATCTAACTAGTTTTGTATAGTAAACAAGGAGATCAATGGAAGCATTATTACAATTTACAAATCAATTTCTCTATTCATATCATAATATTCAATGATTTGTAACATTTCCCTTACAATAAAAAAAATTTCTCACTGATATTGTAAAACATGGATGGTCAATTCACCGATTTATAATCTCATAAATTTATTTTTTTATCGGTTTTATTCGATTTGATTTTGGTTTGAATATTGGGCGATTCGGTTTGGACCGATTTTCAGTCAGTCCCAACATACCTCAGTCCAAAACCAATCCAATAAGGATCGATTTGGTTCAATCGGGTTTTATCGGTTCGAGTTAGGTTTTGATACCTCTAGTGTACGATATCTTGTATTTCATCACAGTTTAACCAAGAAGTACTGATGCAGGCATCTCGACAGACAAAACGACGTCCTCACTTGCTGGTAAGCGGGTCGTGGGGGTTTTTCTTATATTTGTAGCGAGAGTTACTTTTTTTTAAGCAATATTAAGATATATGAGAATGAACGTTGTAACTCTATTCTCTATTGATACTGAAGCAGAATCTCATCTTATGAATGACGTAAGTAATATTGTCGAACCTTATAAACCTCAGTGCATTATTTGTTCTTGTTTTTTTAATTGCCTTTTGCACTGCTTTTAGGGTTATGCTTCTACACACGTCTAGTTGTACAACGTGGGAGAATGGTGTAATAAATTCATGGATCAAGATATTGGTACTCTATTTGTTGGAGACCGATACATGGTCTTTCTTTTTAATTTAAATTTCATCCGGTCTTTGACCAATTCAGCCTAATGATATATTAATAAGTATAAACTTGAGTTATGTTAATCATTTAATATTTAAAAATGATTTAATTTGATCATATGTTAAATTTAAGACTCAATAAATATTCTCACATATATTGACAACTTTTCCTTTACGTTTTTTGCGCTTTATCAATTTATGTATTATTGATAACGAGGGACCTTAGACCCATCATTTTACAATATTTTACCAACCCAGAATATATTATGAAGAATAAGGTCTAGAGAAACTGCTCCCCAACCCCCCCGGTCCAAAACAATTTGGAAAAGCTATTGTATATTTTTTTAATCTCAATACGGTCTTGTCTTGGATTAGATGACACTTAAAAAGAAAAAGCATAAAAGAGACAAAAGGCGTGTGGCTGACACATACATTGTGGCTATATGCGGTTCCTTCTTTATGTTCTATTTTAACATAGTGGAATGGGAAGAACGTGGTTTCACAGGCACAATGGAGATCATGGTTTCAAGTATCGGTCTGGGATTGGCCATATTGAATCGGTATCGATATTTGAATTGATTATCTGAATCGATTCAAAGGTAAAATAGAAAAAAAATAATATTTTTTATAAAAATCAGGGGCAAAATAGACTGATAAACATCGATTCAATCCAATCCGGATCAGTATCAGATTGATATCGACAAAGACCAATACTGATACAAATATTGTCCCCCAAATCTTTGATGGAGACTTTCTCACCCTTGGCTCTGGATTATTTTGGATCATATGCTCTCAAACAACCTACGGATGAAATCATGGGAGACCACATCCAATAGATGGTGTAAGATGAGATGAGATGAGATGAGATGATTGTCTATGGGGAGAGGAATCCAACTCATCTATTGCCGGGTTATACATTTAAACTAGAGTCTCTTTGATGCTATAATAAAACTTCGCAAGAAGGTGAAACTTGTTTGGAAATATCTATCTTCGCTATTTTCTCTTTCATGGTTTGAAAAATCAGTTTGGAACAGTTAGATTGATTCATATTGAATTGACCTTGCATGAAAATTAGGGTTCAAATGTTTTCAAGTCGATTCCCATTGATGCTACTTGATTTTATTTCAATTCGGAAAGTTTTCTAGTCGCATGGCCTTTATGCCCATATATAGAGGCATGTAAAATTATCACCCTCACCTCCTATGAAATAAAAAATCATTTTCATGTTCATACTTTTATGTGTATTCTTATTAATCCTGTCATTGATGTAGAGTCCATACAACCCAAGTAGATCTCTTGCCTTTTTGTATTATAAATGAAGGGAAAAGGTTGGGCATGTCGCCAATATCAAATATGCTAGCACCTATTGTGTCTCTCTCTTCCCTTTTTTTTAAATGACCATTTCCTTTCTGAATGATACTCCATCATGTGAACCTATTGGTGCTATCTACTAGCATACTTGATATTGGCAGCATACCTTTCCCTCTCCCATAAATAAAATATAAGAAAAAGATCCTTACTCGTCTGGCACAGGAAACACCCAAAACTTAATAGACGCAAAAAGACCAACATATCCTCACCTGTCTTGCCTCATTGACCTCACACGTTGGTATTGCCTAATTCGATGGCATAAACATAAAAGCAAAGTATACCAAAGAGAGCTTGGATGACCATATCATCATTTGTGCTTGAAACATTTACATTTGTTTTGAGACCAAGGGCATATATCGATACGAACACTAGGATAGCTTAGTGGTGGTAGCTTTGGTCTGCGGAGCTGACACTTAGGGGAGGAGGTCGTGGGATCGAACCCTGTCGTACATATACTCACCTGTGGGTTATCTAAATGGTTAGGGCGAGATTGGATAGATTAGGCACACGATCTCAGGTTCGATTCCCCATGCATCTGGCCTGAACACCTTGGTTAACTTAAAAGAAAAAAAAAAAGCATATATCGTCAGATCAACATGACGATTATGTTTAAGGCTTTAAGGAAGCTGACTATCTTCCAGCTCAACCCAATTCAGCCATGTACCTAATCTTTCCAGACCTACCCAATTGCCTTAATAACATTTCCTTTTGCCTCTTTTGTGTGACACGTCCACAGAAACTTATTAATTAAATGGAGGTGTTTGGCAGATTATTGCATTGCTAAGACTGATCAAATTGGTTTTAGGATGAGGTCACGTACATCTTTAATTATTGGGTTGCTCAATTAGTCATATAATGGTTGGGTGAATTTGGGATAAACATCCATGTGTTACGGTGCATGTCTAATTCTTTTTAATTGTGGGATGGTTAATTGAACATTAATTGGGTGACCTAATAATTAAAAGACCGATTTTTTACTGTAGTTTTGGAAACTGTTCTTTTGGTTTGGTTTTAATTTTAGATTAAAAATAATTGATTTGTATTGAACCAAACGGAATGAAGTATAACTTAAGGCTCCATTTACTTACAATGGGAATTTAAAGGGAAAAGAAGTAAAATTTTCATATTTAAAAAAGAAATATTTATAATCATTACCCCATGTGATTCAATGTGATTATATAAACTACTTATTTTTTTTAACCATATATGGTAATGATACATTTTACATATTATAGCAAAGAGTTTTGGGTATAAAGTAAAGTGAAATTTTATAATCAAATATAGAATGATTTGAAGTAATGATATAGTCACATGGGGTAATAATTATATATATTTCTTTTTTAAGTATGAAAATTTCACTTCTCTTCTCTTTAATTCCCCTTGCAATCAAACATAGCCTAAAGAAAAATAGTTTATGCGAGAGGGAGAGGGGGGGAGTGTGGCCCATATGCCCGAACCGATAATTAGGAGCAAGAAATGACCACCCCACCCCATGAAATTCAAAACGACTTCCATAATGATGCTTCTTCATGCACTTTCATTGACCCTTCGCATGCGCCGGGGCTACACTCTCTCAAAGTAAAACACTTCCCTATAATTTATATAAACCAATTCCAAATTGAATTGAAATCATACTATATCTTAAGAGGCTAAAACACAAATTCTAAGAATTTAGTTTTATCTACATCACTTTAGCCTCTGTGGGATTGTATCTTCAATGAGTTGGTAATTTTATCTCCAACTTTATTTCTTTCAGCAATGTTTTTTCACTTATATTGAATAGAGCCAAATCGATTTAATTCTTTTCAATTTAAAGTTATGAAAAAGTATTCAATATGGTTTGGTTTGTACATGTTATAATTTATATCTTAAACTAAAATGAAAAACTAAAACCAACGATTTTTATATATTTATTTATTGTGAATAAACTAAATGATAAAGCAACTTAAACAAGATCCATAGATATGTGGGCATTTGGTCTAGTGGCATGATTCTCGCTTTGGGTGCGAGAGGTCCCGAGTTCGATTCTCGGAATGCCCCGACCTATAAATAATTATGGATTTTCACTTAAGTTTTTTTTTTTTTGGTAGAAATTTTGTTTACTTAATTTAAATAAAATGTTTCCTCCAATTGTATGATTGCAATTTTTCTCTAAGTTATTTTTTGTCAGAAAGATTCTTTCTTTTTTCAATGGCCTAAATTGTGGGAATTATATTTTTACTTAAATTTTTTTTTTTTTGGTAGAAATTTTGTTTACTTAATTTAAATAAAATGTTTCCTCCAATTGTATGATTATAATTTTTCTCTTTGGAGTTTTTTTTGCTAAAAAGATTCTTTCTTTTTTCAATTATCTAAATTGTGAGAATTATAGCAAAAACATCCTCTAAGTGCAGTGGTGCGGTGAGCATCGGATGGTCGAGAGGACCTTAGGACGCATGTTCGGATGCTCTCATGCTCACCACATCGTCGCACTCACTGTAGAGAATAATCACTCAGAATTATATGAGGTCTTATGTTCTATGTCAAATTTAATGGAACTTCTACTTTCAATGGCTCAACATATTGATTTTGAGGCCCATAAAAAATTTCCATTGAACTAGTTCTTTTTTTTTTTTTTTTTTGATAGATCCATTGACCTAGTTACCTTCAAGATTTACCTAGCATGGGGAAAACCTATAAATAAACCCTTCTATTTTGGAAATTGACTGTCACATGGTAGATTAGATGGGGTCCAAATTTTCTAAACAAATAGACATAAATGTTCCTATTTATATGTCAAATTTTGGTTTTATAAAAAATTGTCACATTACGAAACAAAACTTTGAAAATATAGGGCCATAGAAGAGTGCACGATAGTAGTTAGAGTACCACAAACATATGTTTAATATACATAGAGATGCATGTCACTAGATTGGAGAATATTTTGATTGAATTAGGTTATAAAATTTGACATATGGCTAATTTATACCATTACCTTTCTATCCAAAGATAGAAACATTATCTGGCCGTGAGTGTACCTAAAAAAAATCAATCTGTGGGAAGAAAAGATTCCTACCATAGCTTGTAGGAACCACATTTCTATTTTATTATTATTATTTTTTTTAATTCCTATTAATGGAAGATTGAGAAAATGATTTATGTGTGGAGCGTGGGGGCTGTGCTAAGACAAACAGGAGGGGAAAATTATTTTTCTACCCCCATGAAATGCATAATGACCCCCTACCTAATGCTTCCGCATGTTTTCCATTGACTTCCATGCATGCACAAAGACCATGCTTCCTTAAAAAAAACTCTTCCCCTCAAAGATTTTGAACTAACTATTCGTAGTTTTACTGGCCAAAAACCTTAGAAAGTCCTACCAAAGAGTATGCCAAAAGCCAAAAAGAAAATGGTGCCTCCACTTGCGGGCAAGGTTTGTAACCTTGGTTCTCCAATTGGGATCAATTGGTTGATACTGATCCAAAATCAATCCCAAGGATTAAAGTATCGGTATCGATCATCGTATCGGTCGGTCAAAATTAAGATACGTATTGGAGGGTATCGTATCGTATTGGAGATACATTAAGATACACTAAAGATACACACATAAATGGATATGAAACATTTTTTTAAACACTTTTGCATAAAGAATTTGTTAAA
Source organism: Macadamia integrifolia (assembly GCF_013358625.1). Classification (NCBI taxonomy): domain Eukaryota; kingdom Viridiplantae; phylum Streptophyta; class Magnoliopsida; order Proteales; family Proteaceae; genus Macadamia; species Macadamia integrifolia. The sequence goes on from NC_056557.1 coordinate 598,114, forward strand.
AAAAGCTATTGATAACATTTATTATGCATAAACACTAAATTGAGGGTATCGTACTAAGAATTCAAGGTCTGTAGTTGTCCCATAAATGTAAAATCCTTGTTCCCAACCTTGATTTCCACTTTAGTTAGAGAGAAATATGGCTAACAGTAACTTTGGAACAAAAACCCTTCAAAAAATCATTTTTTCTGAAAAATTACCCATATTGGCCATTATATGACCGTAGCGCCGATACGTATCGATACTCACCGATACGTACCGATATATATATATATCGATACTCACCGATACGTGCTGATATATACCGATACGTATCGATCGATACATACCGATACTCACCGATACGTACCAATACATACCGAAACGTATATTTTACCTCAATTTTATATTTTTCATAGAGTCGTATCGAGGCATGTCGTATCGTATCGATGTGTATTAGTGGTGTATTGATGCATATCGGTATATATATATAGTATATATATATATCGATACGAAATGATTTAAAAAATTCAATGTATCGTATCGGTGTGTATCGTATCGGCCGACTAAATTTAAGATAGTATCGAAAGGTATCGTATCAGTATCGGAGATACTTAAAACCATGATCAATCCCAATCACCTTGGATCATGTTGGATCAAATGGATTATTCATGTTTTTTCTTAAGTAGGTTTTTTTACCTTCTTATGATTGGGTTGTACCAGTTGATCGGTAATAAATCGGTCAAGAGACTCAAGACACGAGAATGGCCTCGATTGATACTAATTCAATCCGAGTGAATCCACCAATTCTGATCCATGATTACAAATCATGATAGTGAGTAACTTATATCATATGAAGGACCACCTTTTCCTTCACCCACGGTAAGAGGAGAGTTTTTAATCCACAGGTTTTGATAGTTTGGATAAGATTTAGAGACTGTAGGAAGTAATTATGGGATCACATGGTGGGTCAATATTCTGGAAGTCCTATCAAAGCATCAGATTCACGGGTCAAGGGAACTTTTTTTTTTTTTTTTTTTTTTTTTTTTTTTTTTTTTAAGTTAAGTTAAGTTTAGTTAAGAGGTTAAGGAAAACTTTCATATGATATAAATGAGAAGAAAATGTATCAACTAGTAACTTTGGATAGCTTAGTGGTGGTAGCTTCGGTTTGTGAAGTCGGCACCCAAGGGAAGAGGTCATGAAATCGAATCCTGTCATACGTATTGCTTGAGTGTGTGTATGTGTTTTCTTATTTATTCTATACCCACCCGTGGGTTGCCCAGATGGCTAGGGCAAACCAGTGTTATCAATTCGGTCGAATAATTCACGAATTATTCGGCCGAACCGAATTTTTTCGAATTTTATCAAAAATTCTGACCGAATCCGAATTAAAAATAAAATTCGGTAAAATTCGCGATTTTTTCAAAAGTGAATATAAAACGCGATTAATTCGGACCGAATCCGAATTAAACCGAATTATTCGGTCCACTTAAACAGTATTTAAAAAAAAAAAAAAAACAAAAAAAAAACAAAAAAAAAAAACCCAATAAGCTTTTTTGACCGAATCCTTAAATTAATCAATCGAATTATTCCGAATAATTCTCCGCCCGAATAATTCCCGAATCCGAATTTGCCAACTATGATCTAGTTTGTATCATGGTTCAAAATTTCGGCCAAAATGACCGAGATTTTTTTTTTTTTTTGGGAGGGGGGGGTGGGGTGGAATTGTTTTGTCAAAATGAAATGCAGGGGTTGACTCACTAGGTATGATTTCGACCAAAATTTCGCAGCTTCAGCAGAAATTTAGATTTAGACTCAGTTTCGGTATCGTTTCAACCGAAACGGGTCGAAATGGTACAAAATAGTGCATTTAAAAACACAGTTCCAATCGAGATGGTTTTTAGTGGTTTCGCCTGTTAGAGGGGATTTTATTTTGAATATTGGTATTAAGGCCAAATCACCAAGATTTTTGTGCAACAACCACAACGCATCTATAGTGACGATTTGCTGCATCTGAGAAAGATTTGTGCAAGATTCAAACTTATAGGTACACCCTTTTCCCCATAAGTTTTGACCTTTCGGAACTCTATATGGTACTAACATAGAATTTGAGGAATGGTTTCGTAGGGCTGTTCTAACCTTGGTTGTACGCTTGTTCAGTACTTTACTTGTAACACTTATACACTTGTACTTTTAGCACTTTGATATTGTATAATATTATATGATTTTTCTTCATTACAAGTGCATAATTTAGTCTTTTTCATTGAATATTGTGTGTTTTAATCCTAAATTATGTGTAGAATAGGCTATATTTGAGAAAGTATACAGCAGTCAGCAGGGTATGGCATACACTATCAAACTACCATTTTGAATATGTTCTTTTACAATCTAAAAATTCTGATATGTTTACATATATTAAATTTGGTTTCCCTGAAGTTTTGGACCAAAATATGGCTATTTGACCAACGAAATGGCCAGCCGGAACATGCAGAGTCTCAGTCGAATTTCAGTTGAAATCAGTTGAAAGCAGAAACATGTTTCGACTAAATCAAAACCAAGGTCAAAACCAAAATCTCGAACCTTGGTTTGTACTTCTATTCCCATTTGTTTTATCTCCTACCTAGACTACCTGTTCTTTTTTATTGAATGAAATCGTTTCTTAATAAATAAATACTCTGCACATGAAATTGCATGAGTTCCAAGAAAGATTTTCCCCCAGCCCCAAAAGAAAAAAAGTAAATCATGCCCATGGTGAAGAATCGGAAGCCTGTACCTCCTAACCACATGGTAGCTAATTGAAGGATTATAGATCAATTACACTGCTAGCCTATCAACATGACAACATTGAAAGAAATACTTTCAACAACTTAACTCTAAAGTGGAAGAGAACAAATTTCCCAAGATCCAAAGTTTGAGGGGTCAAACCCATTCAACCCCAGAAATCTCATGCAGGATTAGAACCCATGAAAAATAGGCACAGTAGGTGTAATCATCCAGCACCATTCAAGCCAATGTTAGCACCTACCAGGCTACCAGGCACATTTACAAGAGTGGCATCACTGTTTTATAAGTTCTAACAATGCTCTGATAGTACTGTTTCAATACATGTAAATACATATAAATGCATCAAATGGACTCTGAATCAGGGTTCCAGATCTGGATGTGAGTCCAAATATGATTCTGAATCTGGATATAGCTCTGGACCTAAATCTGTGCCTTGCGGATGGGTCTCAAACATGGATCTGCCTGCATTATATATATATTGCCTTGTGAGTTAGGATGCCTTTGCACTTTTCTTCCATCATAACAACTTTGTTCCAGCAACCATGGCCAAACTGATCCTCCATGCAGAGTCCATCAGACCCCCACCTGACCAATTCATGAATGCACAAAACCATTCACTAGCAAGGTTTGAAATGTCATATTCCCCCCGCCCCCCATTTCAACCTCTGCCGAAACCAAAATATTTTGGTGAAGTTTCAGTAAATTTTGTTTATAAATTTCAATAGTTGTTTCATTTTGATTACTTACGAGACTGGAATATTTTGGTAATTTCAGCAAATTTCCTCAAAATTTCAGACCATGTTTAGTAGTTAACGCCATAGCTAAAAGGACTCCAAAATTTTATTTTCGATACACTAATCTAGTTTAAGCCCTTCAAAAGTTCAAAACTTAGAGCGTAAATACAACCTTCTCCTTAATAAATTTGTCCCTGAGGACCAGCTTCCCTGTCTTCAATCCATCCCTTTTGAAGAGGAAATTTTGTCGGCCATTCTCTCCAACAAAGCCAACAAAGCCCCTGGCCCCGATGGCTTCAGGGACATTGTTCGTTATGATCTTATCCATGTTGTTCAGAGTTTCTTCCACAACCCCAACCAGATTCGTGGGGTTAACCATACCTTCCTCTGTCTCATTCCCAAAAAAGATGGGACGGTCCCCATGAATGATTTCAGGCCAATCTCCTTGTGCAATTTGCTCTATAAATTTGTGGCCAAGATTCTTTCCAACAGAATCAAAAAAGTCATTAGCATCCTTGTCAGCCCTAACCAATCTGTTTTCATCGCGGGCAGGAGTATTGCTGACAACATTATGCTTCGTCATGAGATTTTCCGTGGGTTCGATCGCAAATCCCACTCCTCCGCTGCTCTTCTCAAAATTGACATCCATAAGGCTTTTGACACCCTGAGCTGGGACTTCATCTCCAAAGTTCTCCTCACCATGTTTTTTCCTCCTCCTTTTGTTCATTGGATCCACTGTTGTATCTCCTCTCCCATGTTCTCAATCCTTATTAATGGTAGCCCAGCTAGATATTTTCCTTCTGGGAGAGGAATCAGGCAAGGCTGCCCTCTTTCCCCCTTTCTTTTTTCCCTCTCCCTGGAGGTCCTCTCTAGATCCATCCAATCTGCCATGGATCTCCGCCTCATCTCTCTGATTCCCAAATGCAAAACCTTTCTTCTCACCCATCTTGCTTTTTGCCAATGACATCATAATCTTCTCCAAAGCTGACCCTCTCTCCATTTCCACCATCATGGATACACTTCGATCCTTTGAGAATCTCTTTGGCCTCCGCATCAATTTACTCAAATCTAGCATTTTCCTCTCTGGGGTCTCCCCTGACTCCTAAGCTCATCTCCTCGACATCACTAGATTCTCCTCAGGTTCCCTGCCTATTAAGTACTTGGGCCTCCCTCTCATCTCCTCCAGGCTCTCCTTCCATCACTGCTCCCCCTTGCTTGACATCTTGAGGAAGAAGCTTCAACTCTAGAGAGGCAAGCTCCTCTCGCATGCTGGCCACCTTACCCTCATCCGTTCGGTGCTCCAATCCACGTACCTTTATTGGTCTGGTGTTTATTCCCTTCCCGCTGCCACCATTAAGACCATTGAAGGAATCTTCTGCTCCTTCCTTTAGAAAGGGGCGGAGTCTACCAGGTTTCTCCACCCTCTTAGTTAGAGCAAGATATGCCTTCCCAAATCTGAAGGGGGTCTTGGCATTACGAGAATTAAAGATATCAATTCTTCCGCTATTCTTAAACTCATTTAGAGAATGGTGTCCAAGGACAAGAGCATTTGGGTTGACTGGATCTATTCCTACCATCTTAAGTAGCACTCTCTTTGGATTGTTCCGGTTCCTCCGGATAGTTCTTGGATCTGGAGGAAAATCCTCTCTTCACCCTCTGGCTCTCAATGCCATTTCCTATTCCATAGGTAATGGTCAATCTACTTCCTTTTGGATGGACCCTTGGCACCCTGCTGGAATCCTGGCCTCCTTGGTTTCCCCCAGAACCATCTACTCCTCTAGTATTCCCAAGTGTGCCACTGTTTCCTATATCATGGCTCCCCTTGGTTGGTCCCCTCCCTCATCAGCTCCCCCACCCTTCTTGACCTCTGGTCCTCCCTCCCTCCCCTTCCTCCTGGCTATCGGGGCAGAGAAGACAAATGCATCTGGATTCACTCATCTAATGGGATGTTCTCTTCTGACTCAGCTTGGTCTTTTGTTCGTACCTGTAGTCCTATGGTTCATTAGCGCAACTTGGTTTGGTTCAAAGGTCATATCCCTCGTTATAGTCTTACTCTCTGGCAATTTTTTTCCAACTACCACCCCACCGAAGCCTTCCTCATTCATTGCCATATTCCTATCTCCCCTTCTTGCTGCCTTTGCCCCCATGACTCAGAGAATATTTCTCACTTTTTCTTCTCCTGCCCCTTCTCCTCCTCCATTTGGAAGCTAATCCTATCCAAATGTTGGCCTTTTCCAAGGCCTGTTCTTCCTTTTGAAAGAGAATGGATTTGGATTGACTCGACCTTTTCGGGATCCTACATCTGCGACACTATTGGGAAGCTTGCTTTTTCAGCTACCATCAACCATATCTGGATGGAGCGAAACATCTAGAGATGGTCTTCCAACTCTCGTTCCCTTGATAAGATTTGGAAAGCCATTTCCTTTGATGTTACCGCCAAACTCCAATCCCTCCCCCACAGGCCTGTTCCAAGCTCCATCAGGAACAGTCATATCATTGCCTCCTGGAACCTACATATTGACGGCGCCCCCCGCTCTTAGCCTTCCTTTTGGTTGCAGCCCCTCCCCCTTTTTTTTAGTTCCTTTAGTTAGTCTCTAGCTGGCCGATCCGAGTGTGGATCTTGGTTCATTGTTTTGCTGGTTTTTTTTTTTTCCTTTGTTGGTTAGCCATCGGCTACTCCCCCCCCCCTTCTCCCCCCTTGTAATACTCTCTTCTCTTGGTCATGAATTATTTATTCATCCAAAAAAAAAAAATACAACTATACAAGGCAACATCTCGTAGCATTAGAAGCTTCCGTTTACTGTTCCCAAGTCTTTAATCACCAACAGGATAGGTATTTGCTTACTCTGAGTGGTTGAACTATTTGAATCTGCATTTCATGTTTCTTTCAAGTTCTCTGTGGTTTTACTTCATCACTTCAGAATCAGATCTGAATATGCTAGAGCAGTTCCTTTTTGTCCATTAATTCTGCACAAGCTAAGTTGTTACATATCTCCCCTCTTTTACATTCATATCTGGATTTTGGAAAGAACAAGTTGCTCATAATGTAGGGTCAAGGAGCTTGCGTAGCTTTTCTAAACTAAAAACTTGAGCAGAACACCTGAAATTCTAAAAAAGTAGAGAATGATGTGCCTGAATCTTTGGTGATAAGTTCTGCTGAAGTTCTTTCTCTTCTGGTTTATATGGTTGGCATTTCATTCACTCCCCAATTGGTCAGTAAGTCTTCAGCCAGTGTTACAATCTAACCACGTGTAATGATAAATAAAGATAACAGCTAGCATTATAAGATAAGAATAATTGAACTAATGTACTGCAGAAATGCAGGAACATGCAGAGGAACAGCAGCAAAAATATGAAAAAGAGCTACAAAACAATCCAAGGAATCAACATAATCAGAGAACCAAGATAAATATCCATTATCTTTGGTAGGCATTATATCCCAGTAAGACTGACTTAAACCATAAATTCTCACCTTGTTGAGAACAACCAAATATGATTGGTTGGTAAGCGCCATTTCCTACAGAAAGCAATTATATCAGGAGTAGAGTAGAACTTTGGTTTTCCATTGCCCAGTTCTGTGACTGCAGTCACCACAACTGCTCACAAACAAGAATACAAGGTATCATTAAATATAACAGTAAACACAGACCTATAACATAGTTCATGTATATCTCTCACAAGGGGCAAAACCATCAAAAAGGGCATCAATAAAGATAATAAAGAGCAATTTATTAAAGATACTAAGCACAGCAGTCAACTTTTTCTCTTATAAGCCATAGCTGAGGAAGGTCATAATGGTAACTAAACAAAACTGAAGGAACAATAAGCCATCTTCATTTCTCCCCACCTCGAGATACACTTAGGTGAATCATATCCATTAATCTCACCAATATCTCTATCAAATGATGGCCCTAATCTAAATTCTCCTTTTGGCATCACACCGGAGGCTGCCTACTAAGCTTCAGTTTCCTCACCTGGGCCACTCCCTGTTCCGTGATCCAAACATTTTTACCAAAACTAACTTTCTAAGCATTGTCAAAAACAACCAATTCATATAAAACAGAAGGGGGAGGGGGGATGAATATTGCAAGCAGTATATGGGAATAGGGGGGGTCTATACTGCATACTGCAAGCAGCACGTGGGAATAGTGAATTAATGAAAGTAATAACCATATAATGACATACTTAATTGACAAAGTATCGAAAGTCCATCATAATTTCCAACCGGCACTATATAGGACCTCTAATTACTCATACTTGCAATTTGCACAAGATTTTTCTTTCATAAGAAATTTAAATTTACTAAAGAGAAGGCAGGTGCCTTCCTGGTGGAGGGGAACCCATTGACGAACACTTTAAAGTCTAAATACTTTAGACAAAAGTGCATTTGTTTCTCAACCAGGAAAAAGAAAAACGCCAATTCATACCATAATCCTCCCGGGGCCGCTGACCATGATCTCCTAGAACAGCAGTTGCAAGTTCCATTGATATGCACATACGGTTCCTCTGAAAATATGGTCAACATAGGTTATTTCCTTCAAAAAGTTCGAAAACATTGCAATGATAAACAACAAATTATTCCAAAACTTATGTACCAATACATCATATAGCTATAGGTACCAATCTCACGGACGCATACTATAATTCCCTCAGAAAGATGATCAATATGCAATTCACAAAGACTGTAGGCAAGTAAACCCTTGTTAATTGCAAGTGGAGAACAATGAGAGGACCTAAAAAATAACAAGACATAATGACATGTGGCAACTAATCAATGGCTAGGAGATGCACTTGCACACATAGCCCACATGTTAGATTACTCCACCTAAGAGAAACACAGTTGAGCATAATTATGAAAATGATCAGAAGATAAATGAAGCACTACAGATATATTAGTGAAGAATCAAAATATTTATTTATCCAAGACTTTCAAAATGTTGGTGATATTTTCCCATTCAGTACATCCAACTCAGCAGGGCTTATCCCAAATACTATGGTTGGTTGTGGGAATTCTGTCCCAGAGTCCAACCTTAAGAGTCATCTTCAATTTAATCATAAGCCGCCTTCATATCTTTTCCACTACTTCGAGCCAACTCCTTTTGTCTTCCACTAGAAATACAAAGAGAGGAGACAACCTCCCAAACAGTGTGATAATGAAGGATGGAAGCTCCACAAGAAACAATCTGATGCATCACCACACTTAGAAGCCTAAAAAAAGAGTATTGCATAATTAACTCCGAGGATGCTAGAATCACATAACAATCAACCAGTGGCCGACAGTTGACAAATCCATTAGATAACAAAGCAATTTCTGTTCTTGCTATTCTAGTCCTTTAATTGCCTAGCCACATAAACACTTTTCTTCTCCAATCAAGATTTTGGTCCAACCTAAATGACTAACAAAGGTGGAAGCAAGAGGTGAAGCCCATCTGTTGAACTTTCAGTTATGACAATTGAAGAACAGTTCCAAAATTCAATCATAATTTTTAAACTACTTATTGTAATCAAGCTCTGTTAGATTGTTTAGTCCACACACTGAGACGTAACTTACAATTTAAATAATTATAAGCCAACATCCAACTATATGGATGATTCACCTAAAACAGTTCTACTGCATGAATAGTTAAATACCTCAAGAAAATCATTGAATTCTGCTTGCTTTTTTCTTGCTTCAATACCCCATGCCTCACAGAACATACGACCAAGAACAAAAACACCAACAGCAGTGTATCTGCACAAGAAGTTTACTTTTTTCAATTGCCAATGATATCAAAACTAACCAGACATGGAGGTAGCAGGAAATAGACTAACAGAAATATGCATTAAGGACAACCAACGAACAGTAAATAATGAGGATTCAAATGAAGGAAGAAGTACGAGCATACATATTTCCAAAACTGTTCTTTGCATATGCTCCACCCTCATGCCCCGCATACATAAATAAAGACCCTGAGTGCTTAAGTGAGACCTGTAAAAAGTATTGTGCATCAGAGTTGATACATAATTTCAGACTGAATCACCTAGTCACTGATGATGCAATACTGTATTGACATAAAATCTTGTTGCTTGTTTTAGCTGAGCAGAGATTGGTAAAGACTCCAAAAGCAATGTGTACAGTGAGAAGGAAAAGCATGAAAGTGAAACCAACCTCTAATGTAGCCAGGCCATGAGAGACCATCTCTATCATTCTCAGCCGAACCTGCAAATATAAAACATGATGACCAAATTACAGGTACTACAGAACCGCAAAATAAAAAAAGAGGAGAGAAGAAGAAGAAGAAGAAGGAAAGAAAGAAAAGAAAAGAAAAGAAACAAACAAACAAACAAACAAACTGAAGAAGAAGAAGAAGAAGAAGATAAGCAGATCTAATATCAAGTAGAAAAAGGGGAAAATATCAGATTATTTAATCATCATAAAACTAACCGCGAAATTAAAGAACGTAAATGTCATAATAATAATCAATCCTAGCTCAATAAAGCCTTATCCTGATACCTGATGTTTGCAGCATGAATCCTATGCCATAATGCCATTCTATGTAGGTCCATATTTGCCTCCAAATATAGCTAACTGTATCTTCTCTCACTAATTTAACTTTCTTCTTCTTCATTTTTTTTTTTTTTTTTTTTGGTGGGGAGGGGGGGCACTTTTCCTTGTCATTTTAGAGCCTCAATTTCAACGAAATTGCTCTTCCATGATCCATTCATTGCTCTTCATTGCACATGAACAAATAACAATCTCAACTTACTTCCCCTCATCTTGCTAGCAACCAGTGTGACCACATTATTGTAATTTCCTTCCAAATTCATAAGCTCAGACTCTGTCATCTCTGACCCTATAACTCATTCATCTCGACAATGATCATTCTGTACATGTCTCATGTTCTAATTGACAAACATTATGCTTCATAAGTGAAACTGATGTTACAGCCATCTGCACTCCATTCACCCCATTCTAATTCCATGGGGAACATCCTCTTGAATTTTCCCTCCATATGTTCAAGTAAACAAATAAATAAATAAACTTGCTCATATAATCTTGATCGGGACTGGGGACTGAGGGTTAAGAAAATCATGAGAAAAGAAGAGTTGAAATCCAAAGCATTTGATATTAGCAATAGGCCAGATATGTCCAGCCTTCCTTAAGTTGGGTCTTGAGTACTATTTGTGGTTTAAACGATTTTGTCATGGATAGGGTAGCGTAGAAGATACGTCCAGCCTTCATTTTGGGTTTTAATTGGCCTTTTGTCTTAGGGTCTTTCAGTGAGCTAATTTAGAGGCTCCTAGAGCTTCTAGACATGCCATAGGTGTTCAATGTATTAGAGTAATTGATTTAGTAAGTCTATTGCTCTTAGCAAGAACCACAAATAGGTGTATACCCCAAGCATGAATTTAAACCTTGATGAAGTGTTCACAATGTATTAGAGTAATTGATTTAGTAAGTCTATTGCTCTTAGCAAGAACTACATATAGGTGTATGCCCTAAGTATGAATTTAAACATTGATGAAGTTATTTATTTGTGAAGTTTTGTGTTGTACTGTTATCCCTCTTTGAAGGAAGATTCCTGCGTAACTATCTTGTCCCTGCTCCATTATTCTTCTTCTCTTATTTTCTTCTTCCCTTATGGTTTCCATCTGTTATTTCTCTGCCATAAAGCATATTTTCCAAACAACCAGCCTTGTCACCATCATTTCCCCATAAACCTCAAGCAGAAATTTGAAATAGATGTTTTGCTAATACTGTATGCACACATTTGGTCATCAACAAGACTTCTTTTTTCTTTCTTGGGATATCGAGCTTTGTGCTATCGCTATGTTAATTCACATGCCCTTTTTTAAGGTGGATTCCTATGTATCTTCTCCCTTCTCTTTTCCCCTGAATTCATCTCTTTTCTCTTTCTTCCCTTTACTTACTATGTTTTATTTATTTGGAACAGAAGACTATTCTTCCCATGAAACCACCTTCTTAACCATCATTTCTCCATCACAGCCCCCTCTTTCTACAGCAATCTCCTACCAAAATCAATACCTACAAAATTCACTTTCAATAACAATCAAACCTTACCGCTTTTTTTTTTTTTTTGGATAGAATCTAACCTTAACTCTGGTGATAGTTTTCTGAATACTTTATTTGAAGTCCATCAATAGCAGAATGCAAAACCTCCATCCAACTTCAGCGACCCTACTTCTCACCTCTACTCCCCAACCTGTCCCAATAGTCAACTATCATTCCCTCTAAGCCTAATGCTAATTTCCCTTTTACTTTCACACTTTTTTCTACCTAAAAAGCAAGCATTCTCTTTCATAGTTCACCCCTAGCTGGCTGCTATTCTAGGATACCTTTGGCTCATTTACACTCTTTGAAGACTGATTTCACTATACAGCCTAGTTCTACATCATTCTTTCAATCACAAATGTTAACTGTTCTCCCATTTCATACCCTTTTATTACTTAAATTGAATTAAGTAATTTGTATCTTGGCCCAGTTTATCTTGAAAACTTTTGATTCTAAGAGACTAAGACATCAGTCAATTGGTCCCCCAATACTTGGTGAGGTTGCAAGTTGCAACTTATGGACATTCCTCCTGGTAGTGTAAAAAAACACCACCAGAATTACCACCAGCATGCTTTTCTTACACTCTTCCAACATTGTTTAATATTGGTGATATAGTAAATATAGTTAATCAAGAGGATGGATCTCGGCGCAACAGTAAGGTTGCTCCATTGCAACCAAGTGGTCACAGGTTCAAGTCAAGAAACAGTCTCTCTGCAAAGCAGTGGTGAAGCTGTGAGCAATATGACCCTCCCCAGACCAGACAGTAGAGGGACACTCGTGCACTGGGTATGCCCTTTTACTAAATACAGTAAATCAGTATAGGCCATAATATTCCATGCATTTTCCTAACCTCACTTGAGATATCTGGTTGTAAATCCTTCCGCACTTTCATCTTCTCAAAGGTTCTTTAAGTTCAAATAATAAAACTCCATGAACAGAACTAGAATCTCTAACCTCATCGAAACAACAAAAAAACTGAAATGTTTCCCATTAATTCCTAAAATATTTATGAAAATGATTTGCTACCTTCTTTCATCTCATCATTCTTTACTAAGACTATGTTGTAGAACCGGTACGTCAGTCCAAGATGGGGATGAATTGGGTAGTGTGGAATAAAAAAACTAATTAAAATTTTCTATCCAAATGATGAATGCAAGGGTGTAGATAAAATCACAATACACAATAATGAGAGGGGGAAAGATAAAAGGTAGACAATACGATTTAAGGCAGTCGGCCTATTACCTACGTCCACCACCAAGTGATACACACCTGGACTTTCCACTATCAAAATCATTTTCCAAATGGCAATGACAAGCCTTCTTTTTTCTTTTTCTTTTTTTTTTTTTTTTTTTTTTGGGGTGGGGGGGGTCACAATCAAACCCAATTGCTTTTTCTTGGTAGCAATCACACCTTACAAAATCACCTTGTGATTACACTTGGAGACACCCTACCTCCCACACTAGGTCCTTCAATGAAGAGAAAGAAAAAAAAAGCTCCATAGCCAAGATTTACAAGATTAAGCACATAGAAAAACCTCTAAAAGGTAGAATACGCAACTGTAAAGAACAACTAGAATGATTTTCAAAAACTCTTGAACTTAAGACTAAAATATGTGCAAATGATGTCCCAAGGTCTTGTTGAGAGATGTCCCAAGGCCCCCTATATATAGCCCATTCACAACTGTAAAAGAACTAGTCATTTTTTTATGGTTGGATGTTGAGCTATTGACCCCGGGTTCAGGTTGTTGACCCCAATATGGCCGTTGCACGCTAACGGCTCAATGTTGGCCAACAGACACCTCCACGGTCGACCCCAAGAACAGACAGCCAACCCTTGGGCACCATAATGGCTATAACATGCTCTCCTGAACTTGTGTTGATCTAATTCAAGGACCAAATGAAAGCTAGCCTAGAGAGCTTAATACAAACAGAAACTTTTCATAAAGTCGCTCCATCCCAAAAAGTGACGCAATCAAACACCACACATTACCATTGTGTGCTCCATCCATTACCACCAAAAATCATCCTAAATCCTTGGGGAGATTCCTGCAGTGAATTGCTGCATCCAATCCAGCGTTTCAAAACATGGAGCACACAATTTTGAATTGGATGGAATAGAAATGAACCAAATGAAAGCTAGCCTAGGGTTTCTTGGCATGAATCGGCTGGAATAGAATCCAGTCACACCTAGTTCTGATCCAAATCGGCCAATCCACCGATCTGATTCCCTAGTTTTGGAACCGTGAGTCAATCCCACAAGAAGTTGACTCCTTGACACTAGAAATGATTTGGTTTGCAAATCATGGATAGTCAGGGGTCAAAGGAAAATCTGTGACAGCCTAACCTGATTCACTCCAAGTCTCACACCATGAAACAGTAACATACAGTAAAAGGATGATTTAGGGTAGTACACAATGAACTGTTAAAACATGTCAATTTGTCAATACATAGGGGAAGTAAGTGAAAAAGCCTACTTGTGCATTTTGTTTCAGCATGTCAAAAAAACCAAAAACAGCACAGAGAAGAATAGTACCTCTTGGTCTGACTTCTCATTTTCAAATTTGGGATAAAAGGTGGCTCTAATTTGGGCAAGCGAATATGTAAAGTTATCCACATTGAAATCTTCTCCCAGTGGACCTTTAAATATCTTACTCAAACCAACACTGTTAGTTGACGCAGTTTTAGCACCCTGCACCTGAATTTCAGAGGCTGTCAAACTTTGATTAGGAACCGGAGTCTCAACTGCCACTTCTGTGGCTCCACTAATTGTTCCATAGTGCTTGGGCTGCCAAATGGCTTTTTGACTTTTCACAGGGACCTGGTTTGCCAATGGAACACTCCCAAATTGTGTAGATGAAATTGGAACAGATGTCTGCCCAGTATTTTCCCCGATACTCAACCCACTCAGTCTATCGGAAATTGCTTCGGCAGGCGCTCGCGTAGCCGCCGGAGATGAATGAAGTCCTCCACTTTGCATCTCTTTCCATACTCCCACTCTTTTGCCAGCCTTTCTCTGCATAACGATCGAGAAAGCAAATCATAACATAAATCCATATATGGAATTATCTTCTGAAGCACTAGGTCCACGCATTTCACGTGATCATAGGCATCGGCATCAAACCGACTTCAAACAAAGAACCAATAAACTCCTACGACGGAAACAAGATCATCGCTAAGAGAAGGCCACAACGAATGCGAGAGGAAACAGAAACAGAACACGATAGCAAAGAACAGCAAAATTAAAGCCAAGAGCAAATTACAGTATCAAGTTCATAAAATTTTAAAACAATCGAAAGAAGTAAACGAATTCTTCAGTGGAAAATCTATACCAAAAGAAAAAAAAATTGAAAATCGGTAACAAAACTACATAGTTTGATCATCGTACCTGGTGGTTTGGCATCGGCAAATTAGAGACGGAGCTGCTGAATCTCAGAGCCTGTGTTACGGGAAGAAAAGCGGACAAAGAAGAACGATTGTTGAAAAGAATGAAACTCCTGGGATTGGTAGCAGCGGTGGGGATAGTAAGCGCAAAAAAACAGATAATCCTCTGCGGGACCGACATTCATTGAAAGCTTTGCAACAAAATGCAAGTATATATATATATAGAGAGAGATAGACGATGAGAGAGAGAGTGCGTATGTTAGCAGTTATGATAGGTGCTTCTGGAGGCGGCACTGGACCGATTGAAAAGGGGGAGTGAAACTAGAAAGTGGCCTTTTTAGGCTATTCAAAACTAAATTAGATAACCAATCATCAATAGAAGAATCCTACGTTGTATCCTCTTCTTCGTAGCCACTTTACACTCAGAGGCAGAGCTAGCTTTTTCCAGAGTGAGTTCGTCTCTCTACTGTGTCCGGTCTAATCCTGCGTTTGCTCCGAATGGGATAGGCCTGAGGAAACGAGAGATCCCATCAACTTTTTGGATGTTCCCTAGGCCCATGGGTGGGCTGTAGCACCTAAGGGTGTCAATATGTAGGGTTGATAATGGGCCAAATGGAAACCAAATTGTTAAGCCAAAAAATCGATTTCGGTCTGATTTGGATCAGTTTTTATTGGCTCGATGTAACGAGCTGTTATTGGGCTGCTACCATTTTGGTTTGGATTTTTTCATACAAATGTATTTAAAAAGGGAGGAGATTAGGTATGTCGTCGATTTTCTTGGAGCTAATAGTTCATCTAATGGGAGGGGAATATGAGACTTTTCCAAGGAAATGAGGAGGGAGGTAGACACAAATCTGAGTATACCGGCAGCATACACTGTCTTTTCCCATTTAAAAAATTGGAGGAAATTAGGCACACTACTGGCTTTCCTGAAGCTAATGGCTCAAACAATGGGGGATTGGAATAGGATAAGCAGGGGACTTTTCCAAGGGCGGAGGAGAGAGGCAAACACAATGCTAGCGTGTATGACATTTTCTATTAAAAAGTATTGAAATAATGGTTTTTATCGACTTTTTTATATTTATTGGTTTTAAACGGTTTCGATATGGCTTTTATATCAATTTTGAGTTTGGCTTCAATTTATATCGGTTTCATAAAACACCAAACTGCTAGTGGTTTGGTTCATAATGAACCGATGAGCTTCAATTGGTTTGACTGATATGAACTTAAAATGGTACCCTGGCTAACACATAACTAGATCCTCGTCAGTGCCACTGGAGGCCCAACCCGCGTCCAATAGCTAGGAGGACTTAGACACACAACCCAACACATGGACGCACACCCTTGGGTCCTCCCAACCATTGGACGTGCAATGGGCATCTAGTGCCACTAGAAAAGGATCTGAATCCAACATAGAACTATCTCCTCGTATGAAATGACATTATTGCCCTTTTTCATGTATTAGTGCATTTCTTTATACCGCTTGCTCAAATAACCTTCTCCCTAATTCCTTATTTACCAATAAGCAAGTTTCATATATCGGGCAAAAACACAAAGTCAATGAAAACTTGGACCTAGTATGGTCATATCTTAAACATGGACGAGTCTTTCTAACTCTATGACAAGATTTTATTTTTATTTTTTATTTTTTTACTGGACTTGGGTGATTTGCCCGAGACAAAACATGATATTCCAACTATGTTTGTAATTAACAAGGATCCACTAGCCATCTCGTGCATGGATTTAGTTCATGGAATATGTCGGTTCCAAAACTAATACCTATACCAATACGTATCAAATCCATATCGATGTATCATGCATTTTTTCCCTCAAATATATCAATGCCAAACATTCTTTTACCATTTTGCCCTCTATCCATGTTGTACCACCAATCGGGTATCGTCCATGTAATATCCCGCTTCTTAAACCCTGTCTGATTTCGTGATTGAACCGGTTTAACCATGCAGGAACCGAGCCAGAGGATATTAGAGCGGGTTCCTTATGGGCTATGATGACACGGGTGACTTTAAACACCGGCTGGCCCGACAAGTCTGAGCCAGTGCCAGAAGAGACGGGAGTGCCAAAACCGTGTACGTGCACCTACCATAAGGCTATGTACGGATAAAACATGTATTATATCCGTATTTTAAGGTATATACGTATGCTACATCGTATGCTTGGGATGGGGTCCGAGCCGAGGTCTGAACCCGGTCAAAATCCCATGTCTTGACTCTCGGGTGGGTATAACAGGTGGGTACACCCACCCACCTGAGTGACCCATCCGACACTATTCACTTAATTAGGAATAGTATATAAGACTTTATGATTTATTTTCTTTCCATTTATTACCCTCGTACGTTTGGTGAGAAAAGTAAAGAGGAGAGAGAAAAGAAAGGGAAGAAGGAAGGAAGAGGAAGAAAGGAAGGATTCCGCGGCGCCGAAGCTAGATCTTGCCATTCCGGTGCCGGGAGTGTAATCTTCAACTCTAGATCTACAGTTGGAGGTAAGAAAAGTTGGGTTTTACGAACATTAACCATACCCACGCTTTAAACCCTTGATTCGAGTATGGTTTCTTAAGATCTTGTAAACACCCTTTGAAATGATGAATCTAAGGTTTAATAGATGATTTATGTGTTGATCTTGAAGGATTTGAAGAGATATTGACAAGGTAGAAGGAGCTTTGTGAGTTGGAAGTGATTTGGAGGGTTTGAAGCCATTTTTTAGCAAAGAAGGTAAGATGGTTCTCCTCACTCGAATCTAACTTAGATCTAAGCTAGAACCATCCTATATGACTTTAAAGGTGTGAAGAATGGGTTGAGAAAAGCCCTATTTGGGTCCCCAAGGAATGGAGGAAGTTGAGAAGAAACTGGGGTTTTTCCGCCAAAACCGGCGGGTACAACCGGCGGGTCCCTACCCGCCTGAGAGCACCCACCTGAGAGGGCAGGGGGGTCCCTGGCCAAACCGGCGGGTAGGACCGGCGGGTCCTACCGGCGGGTCCATACCCGCCGGTCCAAACCGGCGGGTAGGACCGGTGGGTAGGCAGCCCACCTGTCCGACCCACCTGAGTGGCCCCGAAGGTGATCCGTAGGTCCGATTGAGCCCAAATCGGACGTGTGACCTTCTTTCGACGTTCTAAACACGATTTTGAAGTCGGATTTCATTAATTTTGATTCTAAAATGGTGAAGTACTAACCCCGCTCAATTATGTTAGGTTCGCCAAATCATACCCGATTCGCTCCGGATCTCGCCCGTACCGATCGGGACTCCTTGTACGCTACAAGTAAGTGGAGAGAGGACGTTTGGCCTTGTTTCAAGGCATTTGTTTGGCATTCATATAACTATATCTAATCTAGTCATGTCATCATGAATATGCTATATAGATTAGTCATTCTTCGCATTGATGTGCATTTATGCTATGTTTACTTTTCAAATGCAAATTGAATGTGATGTTATATGTTGAATGTGGACATCATGTTGCATAATGCATTGATAGATTAGATGCCGTGGTCGGCTTGAAAACGAATGCATTGGTGGCCCGTGGTATGGGACACGGTGGCACTATGCAGTCGTACTACATATAGGAGCATGCGGTATTAGGATTCTCACCATCCCGTGCTACGACCCTTCCCAACAGGGGTTAAGGTGTTGGGTTGCCATTTGGGGGAAGCAGGGGTCGCGGTTGTCGGACACTGTGGCGGTTAGGCATTACGCCCGGCGAGTCATGTAGGACAGTCGGCAACCCCGGTGGTATTTCAAGAGGGCCAATCGTACTGCTTTTAAATTGCTGAAGTCAGCACTGTCATTTAATTTATTTACATTTCTGTTGAGAGCCGGTGGACGGCATTGTCTTTATTTTTCTGAGTACTCACGGTGGGCCTTCTTCAACAGCCCTATGGGCGTATCGCGGGAGGGAGTTCGCGGCTCGTACCCGGAGTATACGCGCACTGTGGTTGTAGTAGCACTAAAACCAAAGACTTAGTAATGTTGATTAGGTGTATGTGATATAAAATGACTTGCATGGCATGTAGTGCATATGATGTGATGTGATGTGATGTGATGTGTGGACTGTTGTGTGTGGTCCACCTCTCTACTTACTGAGCTAGTGAGCTCATTCCACGTGTACACCCCTTTTTAGATGATTTTGCAGGTCATTCATCTGAGGAGCATGGGGTGGGTCCCACAGTCGAGTTTCCTGGAGAGGACTGGTGGACCCCTGATGAGTTTGAGCACGGCGTAGACTGCGCGTGTGAGAGCTGTGTTGCGGGACAGCGGTTCTGAGGCCGAGCTGAGCTCCAGCCTTGATACCGATGCCGGGCTGTGTACTCTGATATTTTGATAATTTCCCTGTATATATATTTGATATTCAAACTTTATTCTTTTTTGTGTATATATATCATGCCTTCGGGCCCAAATGTATATAATTATGGTATTGCCATTTGGGTATCAGGTATATGGGAATTATTACAGGTAAAACTTAGTCTTCCGCTGATTTGATGAGTTGATATTAGTGTGTGTATGCTGTGGTGGAATACAGTGTCTGATGATCCTGGCAGGTTTGGGTTAACCGGTGTTAACTCGGTCACCGCTCCGGTTCAGTGTGAACGGGGTGTGACAGTGATCATAGAGGAGGGTCACCAATAAACACCAAAACTATGGTTAGGTATCCCCAAAATTACCGAGCGAACAAGCTCCATTCTCCTAGCCATAAAGAGTAAATTTTCTTTTCACCCTGCTACCCGGCCCTAAACCTTGTCTAGAATCAGAAGCAAG
This sequence comes from Macadamia integrifolia, assembly GCF_013358625.1. NCBI lineage: Eukaryota > Viridiplantae > Streptophyta > Magnoliopsida > Proteales > Proteaceae > Macadamia > Macadamia integrifolia. Next base: position 617,811 of record NC_056557.1, read on the forward strand.
GACTCCTCTTTTACCCTACCTTTGAAAATTTTAACACCCAAGTACTGGGTAGGGAAGTTACACATAGGGATGCCTAAAACATCAATAATAGCCTGTTTACACTAGGGAGGAACCGAACCTAGGAGCAGCTTACTCTTTTCAAGGTTGATTCGCTGCCCAGAAAATTCTTCATATTTTGAAAGAAAAATCTTTAGATTCTTCACATACCTAGTAGAGGCATTAAAGAAAATAAAGATGTCGCCCGTGAAAAGGCTATGGGCTGGAGTGACTACACCACGCGGACCAGACAGGGATTTCATTTTCTTCTTAGCAACCAAATCAACTAGCCCTCTACAGAGCACCTCCTCAGCAATGATGAACAACATGGGGGATATCAGATCACCCTGCCGTAGAACCCTTTCCACACCAAAGTATCCCACTGATGCTTCATTCAAAAGGACCGAAATTTTTGCAGAATGCAATAACTGATAAATCCATGAAGTCCATCTGTGGGAGAAACCAAACTTGCGCAAGACATGGAACAAGAACTTTCAAGAAATGGTATCGTATGTCTTTGAGATATATCTTCAGCCCCATACCTCCCCCGCGTGTAGACGTGAACATCATATTTGCCAATTCCGATGTCAGATTAATATTGAACTAGATGATCTTCCCTTTCTGGAAGGCACCCTACTCCTCAGAGAAGATTCTAGGTAAAACCTTGGACAATCTCGAAGCCATAATTTTTGAAATAATTTTACATAAAAAATTCCCCATACATAAAGGGCGGAATTTGTCCAAGGAGTTTGCACCCTCCACTTTCAGGATCAACACCGAAAAATTGTTATTGATCATGTAAGGCATATGATTATTTCTAAAAAATAAAATAACAGCCTTACAAACATCAACCTTAATAATATCCCAACATACCTGATAAAATGAGCCAGGGAATCCATCCGAACCAGGGGCGCTTTCAGGGTCAAGCTCCCAAATTGCAGCTTGAATTTCATGGGTCAATGGAATCTCATCAAGGAGGAGCCTATCATCTTCCTCCAAGGTAGAAGGGATACACTCCAGCAGCTCCAAATGCTCATGTAAGGGCACAGTCTTATGAAAAGACTCGTAAAAACCTATCACGTGCGCTTCAATCTGGTCTTTATCAGAGATCACCACACCATCATCCTTTCTGAGCACCCAAATTGAATTTTTAATTCTCCTCATTTTTGCAGAAATATGAAAAAATTTAGAGCACCTATCTCCCTGCAGCCTCCACTTGATGCGAGCTTTTTCAGCCTATAATTTCTCATAATTTTCCAGTGCCTTAAGATGCCTGATTTTTATGTCTGCTTCCAGAAATAATATCAGGCATCCCATTCACTTCAATTTCATGTTGAACCTCCTCCAGGCCCTTCTTAGCATCTTCCAATTCCACATTAAAATTAGGGAAATTGATTTTAGCCCAGGAATGCAACACCCCTTTCAATCTTTTAAGCTTCTGCACAAAGACAACCATATGGGACCCTACAATGTCATCAGCCCACGATTCCCTAACAGTGGACAGGAAGTCTTCATGCTCCATCCCAGAATCTTTGGAATTTAAACGGGCAATTTCTAGGTCTCTCAGACGCCTCAGAAACCACCAAAATTGGAGAGTGATCAGATGCTACCCTTTGGAGCACCAACTGATGCGCTTCTTGAAAATTGGATATCGAAGCATCGTTACAGATGCTACGGTCCTGCACTGCAGCAACATTCCCTCTTCTTCTATTATCGGACCAAGTAAATTTTTGATCCTGTGAGGGGATTTGCATCATTGAGCACGCATCGACCATCGCCCAGAAATCCACCACCAATCCTTGATTAAAAGCCCCTAGTCCTCTCTTTTCATGAGAAAATAAGGTCGCATTGAAGTCCCCAGCTATCATCTAAGGCACGTTAGGTCCAGGCTATGCAACCACCAACTCAGCCCATAGCTCTCTCCTAGCCGCTCGAAAGCAATTTACATGAAAAACAGAGATGAAAACACTTGTATGCATCCATCGAACAGGCATACTGATCTATTGTTTCGAAGAAGCCCAAATCGCAGGTTTAGAAATTCCCCTGCGCCAAACCACCCAGAGATTGGGGCTCTACCATCTCTATCATTCTGGATAAATTCTGAGTCGAACCCCCGCTTGCTGAAGAATAAAGAAGGAAAATCCTTCACCTTCATTATAGGCTCCGCCACATACAAAATATCTGGCCTTTTATCCCTTAATAAATTACACAAAGCCAACCTTGCGGCGGCCTTCTTCATCCCTCTAATATTCCAAAAGAGGGCCTTCATTTAGAACTTTTTTGATATGCAATACAGTCAGACTTCCTCAGAGTCTGCCTCGTATTGTCCACGTGTTTCCCCTTCTTCTGTCTCGTAGGCCTTTTTTCAATTTCTTCGCTTTCACAGAGAGCTCTGTCATTTTGCTCCACATCATCATGAGTCACCACTACAGCACCCCCTTCAATCTGTAGAGGGTTGAAGGAGGAGATAACATTATTATACCACTCCACGTGGTTGATGTTTCTTTTCTGACCCCGGTGTGAAACGCCACCTCCCCTAGCTAAGGCCATCGATTTCCACCCTCTCCCTCTTCTTGTGCTCCTGGCCACGACCCAAACTCTTGCCCCATTGTAAGGAACAATCCCCTCTCTAGAAATCGGGTTCTCTGGACCACATTCTAACCCGTTAAAGGATCCATTCATTGATCCACCATCTGGGTCCATCGACCCATCCTCTGACTCAGCATCCTGGTCCGAATCAACCTCCTCCTCATTGTTATCCTCTTCAATGAGCTGACTTGGAGAGATCTCAGTCCTACTTAGAATATTCCCTTCTATATTCTCATCATCTCCCAATGGAATGACATTATCAAAGCTACCATTAAAGTTGGTAGAATCTGAAAACCTTCCAAGATCGTTTGGGGTAGAATTTGAATTGGCCAATCTAATTATAGAATGTGATACTTCCTTTGGATGGGAAGAAATCATACCCGAATTGGACACATTCACCTGAGCACACCCCTCCCAACGCACACCATTCTGATCACCACCCTTCTCGGTGTAAACCACAATAGGGATGGATCCCTCGGGGTGCTTCTCTTCCCTAGCTTAAAAATTTTTCCTATCTCTGTAGGAATGCACCAAGTGCCCCACCTTCTTGCAAAAGCTTCATCTGGTTAATCCATCCTCGTAGATTATCACTTGTTTGAACCATAAAACCTCGTCTGTACCTAGTTTCCATCTGTCCACCTAAATTCCATCAGTCCTACTCGCTCCCACCTCGATCTCCACCTAAACACTAGCAAACGATCCCATAACAGCAAAGCGAGTGCGCTTATCCAGTGCTACTGGTCTCCCAGCAGCCTTTGCTATGGTCAAGTGTATCTTCTCATGGGGCAGATCAGGGAACCTGATCCAGACAAGCTTTTTAGTGAGGTTCTTCGCATGAACGAAATGGGCCATATTTAACTTGCAAAGTTGTTACTAAATGATTCATTGTCACACTCCGTTCACATAGAACCGGACCGGTGACCAAGTTAACTCTTTTTTTTTTCTCTAGAATATCATCTGTATTAAAAAAAAGAAGATGAAAAATATAATACAAAAGGGGAAAAAACACCCAAATGCAACACAAACAATTAAACTGAGAACAGCAGAGACGGACTTAATCCACCTTCGACATTGTCATCAGCATAAAAAATCAATCGAGCCAACTCTCCACCACACAGCGAAGAAGACTAAATTCGAGGACTAGAGTAGTCTATATCTCAGACGACCCAAGGCATCTATGTCCAGATCCAGATTGACCAAGGCTAGCTAAGATGTCACTGGCAAAGAGGTTTCAAAGCAAGTAGCAGACTTTGACAAGAAATCCGCAGCAGAATTTGCTTCACAAAAGCAGTGCGTGATCTTCCACTCCACCCTTTCAAGGTAAGTCAAGCAGTTAATCTACCTTTGCTGAAATTTCCAAGGAATTTTCTTTTTCTACAAAAGAATAACCACCGTGGCAGAGTCACATTCAATCCACAAACTTTGCACCCCTAATCAGTCAACAGCTTTAATTCCTGCAATAATAACCTGAAATTCTGCCTCAAAATTTGTGCAAATTCCAAGGAACTCTCTGTAGTTATATAACACTTCAGCCTTCGCATTACGCAGAATACCATCCCCACCTGCTTTTCCCGGATTGCCCAGCGTGCAGCCGTCTGAATTTAATTTCGCCCATCCTGTCGGAGGAGGACACCAAAAACTTTCAAATAAATCTCTTTGCCTACGCTACACCCCTAGAAATCCCAACCTTCTAGCACACATCAAGTCTTCAATCGAAACAGCCACCCCAGAATGGGCCAGGGACTGAGTTACCTTTTGTTAACCCAAAACCTATCAGGATCATCTAACACAGTAACCACAACACAGCATATGCACACTCTAAACAAAGCAAATTCTGTATTTCAGCTGAAGTCTTACATGTATATACTAGTAAATACTCCAATACTCTTGATACCGCAATTGTATTACATAATAACTTTACATTTGGGCTCATAGACATGATATATATACAAGAAATACAATTTAAACATCTAGAGTACAACAGGTGTAAATTTGTAAAAATAATAAAAAAGAATCCCGGTATGTTATCAATGTTGCTATCCAGCAACACAGCTAACACACGGGCACTTGGCCCCGTGCCTCGGATCTTCTGGGACCCACCAGTCTCCAATTGAAAATTCCACAATGGGTCCCGACTCTAGCTCCTCAGCCGGGTAACCTATAAGATCATTTAAAAATGGTGTGCACGTGGGATGAGCTCACTAGCCTAGTAAGTGAAAAGAAAGACCAAGCAAGCATTGGCAATACAAATGAGCATATATGCATGCAAGTTCATTTTATCATCCTCCACCTAGACAATAATTCTAGGCCATAGGTCATGTGCTACTCACAACCACAGTCCACGTATACCTCGGGTATTAGTCTCGAACTCCATCCAGAGATACGCCCATATGGTTATAGGAGAAGGCCAGCCATGGGTACTGAAAAGTAAAATGGGCATTGCCCTGTATTAAAGTAAAATGGGCCTTGATTTGCATTACAGTAAAATGGGTCTTGCTCTGCATTAATTTAAAAGTAGTACGATTAGCCATCTTGTTATATCACCAAAGTTGTCGACCTAGTGATAGGTTGGGCATACTTCTAATCGTCATCGTTGGTACACAACCTTAGGCTTTCCCCCAGTGACATACCCAGGACCTAAACCCTTGCTGGGAAGGGCCGTAGCATAAGAAAATTTCATTCCTAACCGCATGCTCATAAATGAGATAGTACAACTGCATAGTATCACCGCATCCCATTCCACGGGCCACCAATGCATTCGTGTCCAAGCTGACTACGACATCTAGTCTAGCAATGCATCATATTCAATAGTTTAGAGTCATCCATCTCATATCTCAAAGCAAGAATAAGCATTTATCAATTAAGGATATCAGCATGTCAAGTCATAAATGAATTTCATAATGCACACATTTTTTTTTTCTAGAAGATGATTTTAGTGAAAAAAGGTAAAAGAAAGAAATACATCAGAAGGAAAAAAATGACATAGCAGAATCCCCTAGAGCCACTAGCACTCTCCACCTTCTGCATGGCCATCAGCAGAGAGAGTGAGCAACGCCCTAGAGGAATCTGTAGCTATGCCTGTCCAAAACATCATTCTTTAAAGAATCTGCTACATGTCTGGGGAAAGACACCGAGAATTCAGAAGTTCCAGATTTTGAAGCCTTTTTCACGAGGAAATCCACAATCAGGTTTGCTTCGTGAAAGCAGTGAGAAATCTTCCAAGGAATCGATTTCAGGAAAGGAAGAGAAAACAACCATCTTTGAAGAATGAACCAAGGAATATGGTTCCTTTGGATTGCAGAGACAACCGCAGCCGAGTAAGATTCGATCCACAGATCCCTAGCGCCCAGCTCCTTTGTCATCATTATTCCTTCCATTACAGCCTCAAACTCAGCTTCATAAATTTTCTTGATGCCCAAAAAAATTACTAAATGAATCACAAACCTTCCCTTCATTATTGCAAACAATCCCTCCTGCTCCTGCCCTTCTTGGATTTCTCAGAGAGCTACCATCAACATTAACCTTTAACAAATTCGGTTGGGGTTTGCACTTCCAGAGGAGTGAGATACCTAGGAAGCGCCACTTCCAATCCCACTTTCCTATAACAAATAACATCATTTGGAGATTTCACCTCCCCGTTTGACCTCCTTAAACAAAGGCCAAGATCCTAATGGCTTAAATTAAAGATGTGCGACTCGGATTTGGAGGCGTTTTCATGACACCTTCTGTTTCTTTCCCACCAAATGTTTGCTGCTATGATGCAGAAACCCATCGTTCAGGGGGTTTTAAGGTTAATAACTCTAGCCTTGTTCCTCCACCACCTAGACAAATTATCAATTGACTGGTGCATCTACCACCTCACCTCAAAGCAATCAGATAACATTTTCCAGACAGAGTTTGTAAAGGAGAACTAAGGAAAATGTGGTCGATGCTATCTTCAGCTTGCTTATAGAGAACACACTTGGAAACAAAGTAGATCCACTTATTTCTAACTTGCTCCTCCGTAGGGAGTTTTCCATGAGCTAAACACCATCCCAGGGTAGAGAACCTAGGCGGTATGTCTTTTCTCCAAACTAGAGAGCTCTAGGGAACCTTCCCAAGCCAAGGAAGTGGAAAAGGATCCCAGAGTCGATAAAGACCAGCAGTACATATCTTCCACGCCTCCTGAAGGAATTTTTATCTTGAGAATTTTGTCAAAAAATCTGGACAGATCCACCAATCTCACCCCAGTGAGTGCCCATTCTCCACTATGAATGAACTCTCTCACCTTGGCATTGAACCTGAGATTGGGTAGGTCCATTAACTGAAGCGCCTCCAACATGGATTTAAGTCCCCACCACTTGTCCTTCCAAAAATTTGCTAGATTACCATTATCGATAATCCATCTCTCATTTTCTTCCACAATGTTCCATACTTTTTTAACACCCAAGGCAATAGAGGAAGAAAATCCACCTTTTCTAAATCTGCCATCTTTCTTGACAAACCATGCCTTCAGGAATGCATTGGCCTCTGATTTCTCATGTTTGATTCTCCATACGAACTTACATAACATAGCCCTATTAGTATCTCTGAGAGTCATGATACCTAAACCTCCTTCCTCTTTTGGCTTACAGAGGTTGTCCCATTTTACTATGATTTTTCTTCCAGTTTCTACCTCACCCGACCAAATGAAGTTTGTCATCCACCTTTCCATAATAACTAAAAGGGAGGATGACCACCAATAAATAGAAAAGCTATGGTTAGGAATACCTGTAATGACCGACATCACCAGCTCCGTTCTTCCTACCATAGACAAAAGATTTCCTTTCCATCCCGCTAGCTGACCCTTGACGTTGTCCATCACAGGCAGAAGAGCCTCCTTCTTTACTCTTCACTTAAAAATCTCAATACCAAGGTATCGAGTGGGGAAGCTGCAAATCTGAATTCCAAGGAAGAGCTTATGAACTGGAGCAATCTTTCCTAGGGAGAGCTTACTCTTCTCAAAGCTAATGCATTGGACAGAGAATTCTTGGTACTTCATCAAGAAGGCTTTTAGATTTCAAACATATATCAAGGAGGCATTGGTGAAGATGAAGATATCATCTGCAAATAAGATATGCCCAGGAGTAGCAACACCTCTAGGGCCTTGGATTACCTGAAGCTCCTTGCTTTGAACCAGATTCGAAAGCCCTCTGGAAAGAACTTCTTCAGCTATTATAAATAGCATAGGAGAGATAGGATCTCCTTGTCTCAGACCATGCTCCATCCCAAAAAATCCTTGAGTCCCTCCATTCACAAGAATAGATATCTTCGTTGATATCAGGAGTTGATGCAGCCAGTTGATCCATATATTAGAAAAACCAAATTTGCTCAAAACCTGAAAAATAAAAGACCATGAAATAGTATCATAAGCCTTCCTTATGTCAATTTTAAGACTAAGGCCCCCACCTCTAGTCGCAGAGAACATTGAGTTTGCTAACTCATATGCCATACTGATGTTGTCGTGTATCATCTTCCCCTTCTGAAAAGCTCCCTGCTCTTTTGAGATCAGTCGAGGAAGAAGAGACTCCAAACGCAAAGCCATCACTTTGGATATAATTTTACAAAAAAAATTGCCCAAACAGAGAGGGCGAAATCTGTCCAGCATAGTTGCACCTTCCATCTTTTGGATCAAGACTAGGAAATTATTTACTCCATGAGGCATAGAGCTGGTGCTAAAAAATTGTCTCACTATATTGCACACCTCCCCTTCCATAGCAAGCCAGCATTTTCAAAAAAAAAAATGCTAGAGAACCCATTTGGACCCGACGAGCTATTCGGGTCCAGCTCCCAAATAGCCCTCCTAATTTCATCATTACCAAGAAGGGAATCCATCCTATAGCAATCTGCCTGATGGAGAATCGTCAGAATATTGTCCAATAAGTTGGTGTGATTTGTCGTTTGAGTAGCTCTACGAAATCTCTCATAAAAATCCATAATATATTCCCTTAAGTTGTTCTGCCCTTCCATCAAATTGCCATCTGGCTTCTTTAGCGATCAGACTATATTTTTATTTCTTCTTGTTTTGACTGAAAGGTGAAAAAATTTGGAATTACGATCACCAAATTTTAGCCATCTGATTCTCGCCTTTTCAGGCCAGAGTTTTTTATGATTTTCCAGGGCCTTAACCAGGCCCGTCTTCGCATCAGATTCTAAGGCAAATAGCTGGTCGCTCATCCCTATTCTTGCAATCTGATCCTGAATCTGATCAAGGGCCTTCTTCGCATCATCAAGAGCATTGTCAAGGTGAGGAAAGGTAGATCTCACCCAAGTTTTCAAGTCCCTTTTCAATCACTTCAACTTAGAAGTAAGAACAAAAATAGGGGATCCAAAAATCCATTCAGACCAGGACGATGCGACCACCCTATCAAATTCTTCATGATCGATCCAAAATTGGTGGAAACAAAATGGGCAATTTGGGGGACGATAGCTAATCTTAGAGATCATTAAGAGGGGGCGTGATCAGAAGCTATTCTTGACAAAACCATCTGTGAGAAATCTTCGAAAATGGCCAACCGCTCCTCATTGCAAAAGCTTCTATCAAGCACTGCAGATATGTTGCCAACTTTCCAGTTATTACTCTAGGTAAACTTTCTCCCACTGGAATGCAACTGAGACATGAAGCAAGAGCCCACCATAACATTGTATTCCACAGCAGAACCCAAACTGAAATTTCCAGGGCCCTTCTTTTCATGTGACTAGAGTGTTGCATTAAAATCACCGATCATGGCCCACAGGGTAGGGCTGTGAGGGGTATCCACAGCCAAGTCCAGCCAAAGAGCTCTCCGCTCCGCTTTGAAACTGCTAGCATGGACAAAGGAGACTTGAACAGGGTTGAGGTCCCAAGTCAGAGAGACCGTAATTTGTTGGGAGGACTCAGAGACAACCACAGGGCACCCCAAATTTCTTTTCCACATTATCCATAAATTCAAGATTCCACCAGTTCTATTATTAAAACTAAAATTATTAAAAAATCGCAACTTATTGAAAAATAAATTCAGGAAATCACTCACTAGGATCATGGGTTCAGCAATGCAGAGAAGGTCTGCATCCTTCTTCTTAATAATCTCCCTCAAGGCGCGTTTACTGATCGCCTTCTTCATTCCTCTTATATTCCAGAAGAGGATCTCCATAAAATCACTTCCTGTGGGTAGCTTGGCAATCAGGCTTTGAAGCATGTCCCGTCGCTGCAATGGATTTTCCTTTTCTTCTAGCATTGCCCTCTTCCCTTAGAGCACGATCGAGCTCTGCGACTTCCTGATGCTGAATAATTATTCTACCTACTTCTAAACGAGTTGAAGATGGCTCTAAAATCACATGTTCGGGAGCACCCTAGTTCTAACCTCGACCACTCCTTCCACCTCTAGACTGATGGTGACCTCCATGACCACCAGTATAGGTCACTTTGTTCTTTAGAGGGCAAAGAGTTCGAGAAATATAAACTTTGTTTTCAGCCTCATTCATACCAAATCCCATGTTCGACTCGCCCTCCTTCAAGTCTATGTTGTCTTTCGCAGAGGCAAGAGACTCCTTCTTAGAAGAATAGTACTCTGATTCACCCAGGTCAGAACCAGACACATATCCGCTACTCAATGGGTTATCTACCATAATTGGTTCATGGGTGTTTCCTTCTTGGGTGTGTGGCACATGGAGGAGAATCTCCAAGTCACCATCATTCAAACTTTCCACATGAGGACACTCAATATTTGGTTGATCATCCTGCGTTGGAATGATTTCTCTAAATAAGGAAGCTTCCTTAGGGAGAGGAGATCTTCACTCTCCTTTCATATGAGAAGATATGCCAGGATTCCCCTGCCAGAGGTCCTTGCCACACCACCTTCTTCCTTCACCGCCTGGGGATTCTCAGCATAGAATCGATCTTCTTCTGCCATTGCTCCAGAATTATCCACTTTGTTCTTCTTGTATATGCATTGTTCGGTAGAATGGCCTAGGTTTTGGCAGCAGGAGCACCTCCCAATGCCATCTTCATAAATAATCCATTGTTTAAACCAAAAGAACACATCCTTCCCCGGTTGCTTCCTCTCTACCTAGATTTCCTCCACTCTGCTCCCACCTATCTCCACTTCCACAAGAACCCGAGCATAGTTACCCATGTTTCCTTACAACATTCTTCGATCAACTTCCATTGGATGGCATGAGGCTTTGGCCATGGAAAGTAAGATTTTTTCATGCCAATACTCCATAGGTAGCTCTGGGTATCGAATCCAGACCAGTTTTGTCTAAATAGGATCTTCATGGATGCTAAACTCTGGTTGCCAACGCTGGAATCGAATAACCTGTCCTTTGACTTTGACAAGTACTCTTTTTCACATAGAGGCCATGTTGCCTTCAATCTCAAAAGGGAAAAGGATAAATCCTTTCCCCAAAGGTGCAAGGTTCACCTTGCCCTTCAAATTCCAGTCGTTCTTAGCATCATTCCTCACCTCATCCATTGAGACAAAACAAAAGTTCACTCTGCCAATCAACGCGTAAGAAAAAGATTGAAGTTTCTCTTCATACGCCACCTGCGGGATAATAATCTTTGGGAGGGATCCAGCATGTATCGGATCAAGTAGATCATCAATATTAGGCATAATTTTCTTCTCCACAAACACGTATGACTGTTTACTGCCACCGTGCTCATTGATCAACTGTTTAATGCACACATCAATACATGCAAATGGCATTCAAGGATGATTAGGCTACACATAATAATGAAATGATGACATGGCTAGTCTATAACAATAATGCAATGATGCAAAAACACTCCAAAAATAAAGTCAATGTCCTCTTCCCACTTACCTAGTTGTGTACAAAGATCACCCTTCGTACGAGGAAGATCTGGCGTGCGATGACGTGAGTTTCTAGTACGACCTATCATAAAAGAGGTCAAGTTTAGTATAACTCCATTTTAGGTTCATGACCGATGGAGTACGATGATCCCAACGCATTTAGAATCACCATAGGAGGTTACCTGACAAATTTGGACCCATTTGAAACCTGAAAAGTCAGATTGGTGGGTCAACCGGTGTGCAAGGCACCCACCAGTCCTTACTTGTCGTTCGACCCAAGGACTCTGCCTGGACAGGCTGGCCAGGAGCGACGAGCCAAGTGCCCATCGGTCTTGCTCATCGGTCTTGCTCGCCGGTCAAGCCAACAACCCATCTAGGACAAGCAAGCTCTAGATTGGTGGGTCCGACCATTTCCATGCACCCACAACTCAGAACTGGGATTTTACTGTTCACTCCCATTCTTTATCCCACCCTGAGAAATCCACGAGGGGTCGATTCAACCTCATTTTTCATAAATCTAAGGTCCCATATCATGATTTTTGCCTAGATCTGGAGTCGATCCAAAGTCTCAAGCATGGATCTTACCTCTTTGCTCAAGAGCACCTCAAAAACTCCAAACTTCTTCACTAGCTCAGGAGATCAACTAATGCCTCTCAAATCTTGCAATTTCATCCTCTAAAACCTTCATAAACAACATGTAGGTTCTTTATTAAACCTTAGATTCATATTCTCAAGAGGAATTAACAAGATCTAAAAGTTTCTTACCCCAAATCATAGAATTTCACTTACGGTTTCTTGAGGGTTTAAGAAATATAGATTTTACTCACCTCAAATCATAGATCTCAAGATGAGGATCACTAATCTGGCATCGAAATTGAAAGATTCAACCTCGGCGACTGAAAGGTGAAAATTTTTTGAATTACAATCACCAACTTTCAGCCATCTGATTCTTGCATTTTCAGCCCAGATTTTTTCATGATTTTTTAGGGCCTTAACCAAGCCCGTCTTTGCATCAACTTCTAAGGCAAATAGCTGGTCATTCATCCCTTCTCTTACAATCTGATCCTGAATTTGATCAAGGGCCTCCTTTGCATCATCAAGAGCCCTGTCAAGGTGAGAAAAGCCAGATCTCGCCCAAGTCTTCAAGTCCCTTTTCAGTCACTTCAATTTAGAAGTAAGAACAAAAATAGGGGATCCAAAAATCCATTCAGACTAGGACGATGTGGCCACCCTCTCAAATTCTTCATGATCCATCCAAAATTGGTGGAAATGAAATGGGCGATTGGGGGGACGATGGCTAGTCTTAGAGGTCATTAAGAGGGGGGCGTGATCAGAAGCTATTCTCGACAAAACCATTTGTGAGCAATCTTGGAAAATGGCTAGCCACTGCTCAATGCAAAAGCTTCTATCAAGCACTGTAGATACGTTGCCAACTTTCCGGTTATTACTCTAGGTAAACTTTCTCCCACTAGAAGGCAACTGAGACATGAAGCAAGAGTCCACCATAGCACTGTATTCCATGGCAGAACCCAAACTGAAATTTCTAAAGCCCTTCTTTTCATGCAACTGGAGTGTCGCATTAAAATCACCGATCATGGCCCACAGGGTAGGGTTGTGAGGGGTATCCGTAGCCAAGTCCAGCCAAAGAGCTCTCCTCTCCGCTCTGAAATTGCTAGCATGGACAAAGGAGACTTAAACGTGGTTTAGGTCCCACGTCAAAGAGATCGCAATATGTTGGGAGAACTCAGAGACAACCTAAGGCACCCCAAATTTCTTTTCCACATTATCCAAAAATTCAAGATTCTACCAATTCTATTGTTAAAAATAAAATTATTAAAAAATCCCAACTTATTGAAAAATAAATTCGGGAAATCACTCATTGAGATCATGGGTTCAACAATACAGAGAAGGTCTGCATCCTTCTTCTTAATAATCTCCCTCAAGGCGCATTTACAGACCGCCTTCTTCATTCCCCTTATATTCCAGAAGAGGATCTTCATAAAATCACTTCTTGTGGGTAGCCTGCCAATCAAGCTTTGAAGCTTGTCCCATCGCTGCAATGGATTTCCCTTTTCTTCCAGCATCGCCCTCTGCCCTTAAGATAGCACGATCGAGCTGTGCCACTTCATGATTCTGAACAATTATTCTACCTGCTTCCAAACGAGTTGGAGATAGCTCTAAAATCACATGTTCTGGAGCACCCTAGTTCTGACCGTGGCCAATCCTTCCACCTCTAGACTGATGGCGACCTCTGCGACCACCAGTATAGGTCACTTTGTTCTTTCGAGGGCAAAGAGTTCGAGAAATATGAACTTTGTTTTCAGCCTCATTCATACCAAATCCCATGTCAGAATCGGCCTCCTTCAAGTCTATACTGTCTTTCGCAGAGACAAGAGACTCCTTCTTAGAAGAATAGTACTCTGATTCACCCAAGTCAGAACCAGACCCATATCCGCTACCCAATGGGTTATCTACCATAATCGGTTCATGGGTGTTTCCTTCTTGGGCATGTGGCACATGGAGGAGAATCTCCAAGTCACCATCGTTCAAACTTTCCACATGAGGACACTCAATATTTGGCTGATCATCCTACTTTGGAATGATTTCTCTAAATAAGGAAGCTTCCTTAGGGAGAGGAGATCTTCGCTCTCCATTCAAATGAGAAGAGATGCCATGGATTTCCCTGCCAAAGGTCCTTGCCGCACCACCTTCTTCCTCCACCGCCAGGGGATTCTCAGCATAGAATCGATCTTCTTTTGCCATTGCTCCAGAATTATCCACTTTGTTCTTCTTGTATCTGCATTGTTCGGTAGAAATGGCCTAGATTTTTTGCAGCAGGAGCACCTCCCAATGCCATCTTCATAAATAATCCATTTTTTAAACCAAAAGAACACATCCTTACCTGGTTACTTCCTCTTTACCTGGATTTCCTCCATTCTGCTCCCACCTATCTCCCCTTCCACAAGAACCCGAGCATAGTTCCCCATGTTGCCCTGCAACGTTCTTCGGTTAACTTCCACTGGACGGCTTGAGGCATTGGCCATAGAAAGTAAGATTTTCTCATGCCAATACTCCCTAGGTAACTCTGAGTATCTAATCCAGACTAGTTTAGTCTGAATAGGATCTTCATGGATGCTAAACTCTGGTTGCCAACGCTGGAATCGAATAACCTGTCCTTTGACTTTGACAGGCCCTCTTTTCCACATAGAGGCCATGTTGCCTTCAATTTCAAACTGGAAAAGGAAAAATCCTTTCCCCAAAGGTGCAAGGTTCACCTTGCCCTTGAAATTCCAGTCGTTCTGAGCATCATTCCTCACCTCATCTATTGAGACAAAACGAAAGTTCACTCTGCCAATCAACGCATAAGAAAAAGATTGAAGTTTCTCTTCATACGCCTCCTGCGGGATAATAATCTTTGTGAGGGATCCATCATGTATCGGATCAGGTAGATCATCAATATTAGGCATAATTTTCTTTTCCACAAACACGTGCGACTATTTATTGCCACCGTACTCATTGTTCGACTGTTTAATGCACACATCAATGCATGCAAATGGCATTCGAGGATGATTATGCTACACATAATAATGAAATAATGACATGGCTAGTCTACAATAATAATGGAATGATGCAAAAACACTCAAAAAATAAAGTCGATGTCCTCTTCCCACTTACTTAGTTGTGTACAAAGATCACCCTTGGTATGAGGAAGATCCGGCGTGCGATGACTTGAGTTTCTAGTACGACCTATCATAAAAAATGTCAAGTTTATTATAACTCCATTTTGGATTGACGACTAATGGAATACGATGATCCCAATGCATTTCAAATCACCATAGGAGGTTTCTCGACAAATTTGGACCCATTTGAAACTCGAAAAGTTAGATTGGTGTGTCAATCGGTGGGCAAGGCACCCACCAGTCCTTGCTTGTCGCTCCACCCATGGACTCTGCCTAGAAAGGCGGGCCAGAAGCGGTAGGCCAAGTGCCCATCGGTCTTGCTCACAGGTCGAGCCATCATCCCATCTAGGACAAGAAAACTCCAAATTGGTGGGTCCAACCATTTCCATGCACCCACCACTCAGAACCGGGATTTTGCTATTCACTCCCATTCTTCATCCCACCTTGGAGAAACCACGAGGAGTTGATTCAACCTCATTTTCCATAAATCTAAGGTCCCATATCATGATTCTTACCTAGATCTAGGGTCGATCCAAAGTCTCAAGCATTGATCTTACCTCT
Organism: Macadamia integrifolia; assembly: GCF_013358625.1. Lineage (NCBI taxonomy): Eukaryota > Viridiplantae > Streptophyta > Magnoliopsida > Proteales > Proteaceae > Macadamia > Macadamia integrifolia. The sequence continues at coordinate 633,487 of NC_056557.1, forward strand.
TTGCTCAAGAACGCCTCAAAAACCCCAAACTTCTTCACTAGCTCAAGAGATCAATTAATGCCTCTCAAATCTTGCAATTTATTCCTCCAAAACCTTCGTAAACAACATGTAGGTTCTTTATTAAACCTTAAATTCATATTCTCAAGATGGATTAACAAGATCTAAAAGATTCTTACCCTAAATCATAGAATTTCACTTAGGGTTTCATGAGGGTTTAAGAAATATAGACTTTACTCACCTCAAATTGTAGATCTCGAGTTGTGAATCACTAATCCGGCGTTGAAATCAAAAGATTCAACCTTAGCGATGCACAACGAGCATTTTCTTCCATTTTTCTTCTTCCTTCTTCCCTTCTCCTTCTTTCGTTTTCTCTCTCTTCTTTACTTTCTCACCCACCGTGTAAAACAATAAATGAGGAGAAAGAAATATAACAAATGTTATTTATACTTGGGTCAAAATATCTAATGACCAGAGTGGTAGGTCACACTGGTGGGTCCGACCCACCTATAACCACCCACCAGTCGGCCAGAACTTAGCCTAAACATGGGGATTTTTGATGGGGCTCGGCCCCGACACGTATTTCACCCTTGGTAATTGATTAACATGCGTACTTGGTATAAAATATGGATACATACATTTATTGTGCATACATGGCCTCTTGATACGTGCTTTGATGAGGCCTCGTTTTCACTTTGTATGATTTTATTTAATATAAATCTCTTGCTAATCTTTAAAATAATAAAAAAAAAAGCCCACGTTCATTTTGGTTGGTAACCTAAAGCTTTTAAAAGTGCCTATGGGAGAGGTTAAAGGCCAGAGATGACATGCGAAACCCATTGATCTAGAGAGAATGTTTTCTTTCCTTATTCAAGTTTGATGAAGGTGTAATCTCATAGTTTGTTTGGTTAGTTTCAGTTTTAGAGTTCTTAGATGTGGCACCAATTGAGTTAGTGGGTGTGGAATTCATGCTAGTGTCACTTGGATACTTATCAGGAAGCTCTAGGTCACATGGATAAAATTCCATGCAATGAGCCAAAGAGCCGGTACTAATTAAGATATCTCTAAATTATATCTGTTGATCATGATCAGATAGGAAAAGTTTGATAGTGGTTAGGATCATGGTTTAAAAATCAGAACTGAATTGTTTGTATTGATTTATTTATTTCAAAATTGGTCGTGACCAATCTTGATTCTAGATGTTTTGGAATAGTCAATTCTAGGGTTTTTTTTTTAGACCAATTACACTATATGTAAGAATTGATTTGACCTCAATTTCGAGTTTAAAAACCTTGGTTAGGATTCCCGTATCACTGTCAACCTTAATTATAGCCTCTAATTAATCTCCACAAATTAAACTTGGCCGGTGATGTGGGGTTATGGGTAGCCTCATTTGATAGGAAGAACTTAATTACAAAGAAAGTTTGACATAGGATTTGGTATGATTCTCTTGGCTCCATTTGTGACAGAAAATTCATTTTTTCTCTCTTAATGGGAACATCGTGAGAATTTAAGAAAGCACAGCTATAAAGAAAAAGAGCGAAGAGACTTTCATGTTTGCTAGTGGGACTGGGTCGTGAGTCTTGTGACACAATTTCAAGGACGGTGGGTTTTTGTCTCAATCCCGAACTCTTTTCAACTAACTTATCATATTGGAAGGAGTTTTCCTTCACCACACAGCAAACATCATCATGTGAATTGAAGGGTCGAAATCGACCCTATAACCACTCCCCCAAATCGAGTGGCCTTGAGTACATGTCGTGAACGGCTACCATGGCTTTAGGGAAACTTCGGCCCCTTTTTGTTATACCCAAAAAAGTCATGGTAAAATCTCATAAAGCAAAACTGATCTGCGATTCCTTGCATAGAAGTTATTGGTAGTAGCAATACCCAAGATTGAATGATACATAACATCTCTCACATTTGAAAGTCGTTCAAGCAATTTGATAGAATGGCAGCACATCACGAGGCTTCTTCTTCTTCTTCTTCTTCTTCTGCTTCTGGTTTGAGTACTTATGAAGTGTTCTTGAGCTTTCACGGCAAAGACGTTCGTACCAATTTTGCTGACCACCTTTACTATGCTTTGGTTGATGCTGGAATTCAAACTTTCAGGGATGAGGATAAACTCCAAAAGGGAAGCGAGATTGGCCCTGAGCTACTAATTGCAATCCAGGAGTCAAGAATCTCAATTCCCATCTTCTCGGAAAACTATGCTTCAAGTAAATGGTGTCTCAATGAGTTAGCAGAGATATCTGAGTGCATAGGAACAAGGAATCAGATCGTGTTGCCCATTTTCTACAAAGTTGAACCAAGGGATGTGCGAAACCAGAGCGGGACATATGCCAAGGCCTTTGAGGAACACCACCTGATGCGATCGGACAAGACCATGGTCCAAAAGTGGCAAAAAGCTTTGGAAGAGGTTGGAAAAGTTGATGGATGGCATTGCAAGGAGGATACGTAAGTACTCCAACAGTTTCAATTTGGTTCCTTCCACACACACACACACACACACGCAACTAGTTATAGCAATAGCACTTTGAAGCCTACTGAAAAACTGCAGCGCCCAACGGTGTTCATAGATCTGCTTTACTCCACCCAATTAGTGCTTGCTGCTTGTTGCTCGTGGGCTTGACATCGCCACTTGTTACCACTAAACGACGAAGCCAGGAACGGAAGGAGAAACTTGAACACTCAACCTCAGCCTTGGCAAGGCTATGCTCAACTATTAAGCTATTCTGCTAGCTCCGGTAGTGGCAAAGCCCTACTAAGCAATTCACGTATCACTTGATACGAACGACTTTAGGATATATGTATATGTATATTTATGGGTTAATTAATATATCTTCTTTACTACTTACTATCAAGTCGCTTATTTTCATCTAAGATCATATTTGCTAATATTGTTGGATTGGGAAAAGTTTTCCTTCATAGCACGATCAAAGGCTCAAGAGACCCTCCTCCATCGAGTGGTCCATATGAGGCTACTCGTTCACCGTGATCTTAGAGAAACTCAATCCATTTCAATCTATTACTTAGTAGACCTGCTAAAATATTTTTCATGTGAATTGACTTGCATTAGTTACAAGATACGAATAATACGCCCATCGACAGTCTTCTCCTTATAAGCGTGTATGATGTCTACACTGGGTGTTATGTGATATATCAATCCTTCTCCGAAAATCCATAATCATTAGGGTTTGAAATGTCGGCAATGACATGTGGGATGGAATTTATTACAATGCGAATGGTCTAGTTGTTGGTGTATGATGTCTTGTATTCCGTCGTAGTTTAATCCAGGGAGTACTGGTGCAGCACCTAGATAGGCAGGACGACGGTCCTGCTAGCCGGTTAGCGGGCCGTGGGGGTTGCAAGGGGGGCAGGAGGCCCCCTGCATAGCAGGGGGTGTAGGAGGGCGCAGCCCCCCGCTCGAATTTTTTTATTTAAGGGCAATTGTGTACTTTCCGGATTAGGGTTTTTTCGTTATATATTTGTAGCGAGGGTTTCTTTCTCTATAATGCAAGCAATACGGAGAGGTGTGAGGAAGAGCACTGTAACCCTATTCTCCATTGATAGTGAAGCAGGATCTCATCTCACCGGGGACGTAGGCAACCTTGCCGAACCTCGTAAAATTTGTGTGCATTATTTGTTTTGTTTTTCCATTATCTTCTGCATCGTTTTAGGGTTGCGTTTCTACAAATTGGTATCAGAGCTCTAGGTTTCCGTTTTCTAGGGTTTACTATCACGATGGCAGGGAAGGGATCGAATGTCAAGTATGACATCGAGAGGTTTAATGGGAAGAACAATTTCACCCTCTGGCGTCAAAGGATGAAGGATCTTCTGATACAGTAGGGTTTTGCGAAAACA
>NC_056557.1:639881-835117 GCF_013358625.1 Macadamia integrifolia
GTATCAAGTGATAATTCCATTATTTTGTTGATGCTTTATGTTGATGACATGCTCATTGTTGCAAAGAACAAACATGATATAGTCTCTTTGAAGTCTTTGTTGAGTGCTGAATTTGAGATGAAGGATCTTGGTGCCGCTAAGAAGATCCTTGGCATGGAAATCCTTAGAGATAGAAATGCAAGTAAACTTTGGGTAACTCAAAAGAGGTATATTGAAAAGGTGCTAGAGAGTTTCAATATGGAAAAGGCCAAGTTGGTTAGCACTCTGTTAGCTGGCCACTTCAAGTTATCTGAAAGGGAATGCCCTACAACACATGAGGAGGTGGAGCAGATGTCCCAAGTCCCTTATGCTAGCGCAGTTGGGAGTCTCATGTATGCTATGGTTTGTAGTAGGCTGGATTTGTCTCATGCAATCAGTGTTGTTAGCAGATATATGAGTAATCCAGGGAAAGAGCATTGGAATGCAATTAAGTGGATCTTCAGATATTTGAGCAAGACGAAAGATATAGGTGTTATGTTCAGTGGTAAGGGAAGTTCTACAGAATTGGCAGGTTATGTTGATTCTGACTATACTGGTGATTTAGACAAGATGAGGTCTACTACAGGGTATGTGTTTACATTGGCTGGTGGACCTATATCATGGAGGGCGATGCTTCAGTCTACAATTGCATTGTCCACTACAGAGGCAGAGTACATGGCAGCAGTTGAGGCTGCCAAGGAAGGAGTCTGGTTGGCTGGACTGGTTCGTGAGTTGGGGTTGGAGCAAGGAGGTACAGTGTTACATTGTGACAGTCAGAGTGCCATACATCTTGCAAAGAATCAGGTGTTTCATGCAAGGACAAAGCATATTGATGTGAGATTTCACAAGATCAGGGAGCTTGTGTCAGAAGGTAGTATTCACTTGAGAAAAATTCATACAGATCTCAATTCTGTAGATATGTTAACAAAGCCAATTACTATAGAGAAGTTCGAGTCCTGTTTGGACTTGATTAATAGTACTCATTGTTGAAGATGAGGGACGCACCAAATAGGTGCGGGTTTGTACTTCTAATGAGGTACAATGATGAAGACGTCTACAAGTTATCTTTACAGGAGGCTCGACAGAATTCAAGCCAAGGTGGAGATTGTTGGTGTATGATGTCTTGTATTCCGTCGCAGTTTAATCCAGGGAGTACTAGTGCAGCACCTAGACAGGCAGGACGGCAGTCCCGCTAACCGGTTAGCAGGCCGTGGGGGTTGCAAGGGGGGCAGGAGGCCCCCTTGCATAGCAGGGGGTGTAGGGGGGCGCAGCCCCCCGCTCGAATTTTTTTATTTGAGGGCAATTGTGTACTTTCCGGATTAAGGTTTTTTCGCTATATATTTGTAGCGAGGGTTTCTTTTTCTGTAATGCAAGCAATACGGAGAGGTGTGAGGAAGAGCGCTGTAACCCTATTCTCCATTGATAGTGAAGCAGGATCTCATCTCACCGGGGACGTAGGCAACCTTGCCGAACCTCGTAAAATCTGTGTGCATTGTTTGTTTTGTTTTTCCATTATCTTCTGCATCGTTTTAGGGTTGCGTTTCTACACTAGTCTGATTGGTGTGTACATGCATGTGTGCGTGTTGCGCATGCGCCATTCTTTATTACCTTTTTTTTTAAATACTGACAATCATGATATCCTATTAAGTGTAATTGTACTTAATCATTTATTTTGAAATTATTAATTCTTTTAACATATAATACAGACAGAGGTTTATATACTTTATAGAGTAGAAAAAAATATGTAGACACTTGGACAGATTACTTGTACACAATAAAGTCCAACTCAACAAAAACGATCCAAGCTATTCATTTTGACTTAGGCTTGATTGGTGAAGCTCGAAGACAAGTTTCATTAAGCTTGGTCTTGAGGACTTCAAGCGAACTGGGATTGACACATTTAATCACAACAATATATTAAGGAAAAAAAAAACTGATCATAGTAAGGGGCATGATAAAATAAATTCAAAGACCATTTATTAAATATAAATATTTTTTAAAAAATGATATTGAATTTCAATTGCTTTTTAAATAATGACATTGAAAATCTCTTCAATGTATTAGAGAAAAAATTGTTGTCGTCCTCTTCTCCTTTCTTTTTTGGTAGGGGAGTACCAGAGGAAAAAATAATTTGGTTATTCTTGCTTATTATTTTTCTTCAACCTACTAGCTACTCTATTTACTCACTTTGTAAAAGATTTTGGAACAAAATCAACACAAAATTAGAAACAGAAAAAAGTGGGTCAAAACAACATAGTAACTCTTGCATAATCTAGTTCAGTTCATATAATTAATTTGTGATTTCTTCCATGTTGAAAACTTTATTCTTTTCTTTGTGTACATTGTTCATCACCCAAAGTATCTATTCTCTTTTTGTTTGAGTTATGCAGGTATGAAGGGAAGTTAATGAAAGAAGTTGTTAAAACAGTTTGGAGTTCATTGCAAAAGAGACCCTTAACTATTTCTAACAACCTTGTTGGAATCCAATCTCATACAAAAGAAATGTTGATGCTATTAGATATTGAATCTGATGATAGAAAAATTGTGGGGATCCACGGCCTTGGTGGCATTGGAAAGACAACAATCGCTAAGGTTGTTTGCAATACAATCTTTCATCACTTTGAAGCGTATAGCTTTATTGAAAATATTCAAGAAAATGCTCAAAAACATGGGATTATCCATTTGCAAAAGAAACTTATCTTTGACATGCTGAAACAAGAAAATCCAAATACTGAGAGTGTGGATGAAGGAATCAATTTGATTCGGCAAAGATTGTTCAAAAGAAAAGTTCTCATTATTCTTGATGATGTGGATCAAGATATTCAAGTAGATTCTTTAGCTGGGGACCGTGAATGGTTTGGTATTGGAAGTAAGATCATTATCACAAGCAGAAATAAGGATATATTAACTGTTCGAAAAGCAGATGGGATTTATGAACCCCATGTAATGGATTTGGATGATTCTCTTGAACTTTTAAGCCATCATGCATTTGGAAGGGACAAACCGCCAAGTGATTATTTGGATCTCTCAAAAACTATTGTAAAAATTACTGGAGGACTTCCGTTAGCTCTTCGGGTTATAGGTTCATCTTTATTCTCAAAGAAAAAATCAGTATGGGAAGGCATGTTAAAGAAATTACGAAAAATACCCAATAATGATGTTATGAAATGGTTGAAAATAAGTTACGATAGATTAGAAGATGAAGAACAACAAATGTTTCTTGACACTGCTTGTTTTTTCATCGGAATGGATAAAGATATAGCATGTTATATATGGGAAGGGTGTGATTATTCTCCTCAAATAGGACTTGAAGTTCTTTGTGAAAAGTCCTTGCTAACAATTAGTGAAGATGGAAAGTTACAGATGCATGATATGCTTCAAGATCTTGGAAGGGATATTGTTCGTCAAGAGAGCATAAAAAATCCAGGAGAACGTAGTCGAATATGGTCTCAAGCAGAAGTCTTAGAAGTATTGGATAAACTGAAGGTAGGTATTAAATACACATTTGTTATTTTTTGATTTGTGAATTAGGTGTTTAATGGCTTGGTTATTAAAACAAGCTTAGTTTGATACTTAATTAAGGTCCTTTCTTTTGTAGGGAACAAGTAATTGTGAAGGACTCACTATTGACTTCAACCGGCTTAGTATTGACTTCAGCAGTAAATCAACATGTTTGATGAGTGAAGGATTTGCTAAAATGACAAATTTAAGGTTACTCCAAGTAGATTATGCACAATTTTCTGAGAACTTCACTAATTCTTTTTCAGAACTGAGATGGCTTAGTTGGAGGGGATGCCCAGACCAATATACACTAAGCAATTTTTGTCCACAAAAACTGGTTGTTCTTGATCTATCAAATAGTGAGATCACAAAGGACTGGATGGGTTGGAACTACATCAAGGTCTCAAAGAACTCTTCTCTTTTGTTTAATTTGTTTATATCAAAAGTCTAAAAAATTCAAATTTTCTTTTAGTCCCTCTTAAGCCAATTGGATTAGTTACTCTATAAAATTTATTTTGCAGATGGCAGTAAATCTAAAATTTCTGAATCTCACATCTTGTCATCAACTATCTAGCACTCTTGATGTTTCAGCAAATCGACTCTTGGAGGTATTGCTTCTTAAGGACTGTCAAAATTTGCTTGGGATCGACACATCTATTTGTCGTCTCAGGAACTTGATCACATTAGATATGAGTGGCTGCAGTAGAATAGTGGATCTCCCAAGTGAAAACTCTCAATTGATTTCTCTCAAAAGGCTCGATTTAGGAGGATGTGAAAATTTAAAGAAGCTTCCAAAGGAATTGGGCTGCATGATCTCCTTGACAGTACTTGTTTTACGTGGTTGCCTGCATCTAGTGGATATCCCATGTGAAATTTGTCATTTGACTTCTCTGGAAACACTTGATTTAAGTGGCTGCTCGAGTCTACTGGATCTCCCAAGTGAAATTTCACAGTTGAATTCTCTCAAAAGTCTCGATTTGAAAGGATGTGAAAATCTAAAGAAACTTCCGAAGAAATGGGGCCAAATGATTTCCTTGACAGTACTTGTTTTATGTGGTTGCTCGAGTCTAGAGGATATCCCAAATGAAATTTGTCATTTGACTTCTCTAGAAACACTTGATTTAAGTGGGTGCTCAAGTTTAGTGGTTCTTCCAAGTGAAATTTCACAGTTGACTTCTCTCAAAAGACTTGATTTAAAAGAATGTAAAAATCTAAAGAAGCTGCCAAAGAAATTTGGCTTCATGAACTCATCAACAGTACTTTCTTTATGTGGATGCTCCAGTCTAGGCGATCTCCCAAGTGAAATCTTTCAGTTGCCTTCTCTAGAAACACTTCATCTAAGTGGTTGCTCGAGTCTAGTGGGTTTGCCAAGTGAAATTTGCCAGTTGACTTCTTTGAAAACACTTGATTTAAGTGGTTGCACCAGTATATTGTATCTCCCAATTGAAATTTGCCAGTTGACTTCTTTGGAGAGACTCTTTTTATATGGATGCTATAGTCTAAATAAGTTGCCGAAGAAATTGGGCTCCATGACCTCCTTGACAACACTTGATATTAGTCATTGTGGTACACTTAAATCTCTTCCAAATCTTCCCTCTAGTTTAAAATATTTTGATGCTTCCGATTGTATATTGTTAACATCACTCTCAATGCTTTCAAGCCTAAAAAATCTAAGGAAATTAGGTCTTCCTCCAAGTTTGACCAGCCTTGATGTTCGTTACTGCTCTTCAATACAATACATCTCAGGTCGGTATACCTCAAGTGTGACCAGCCTTGATGTTGATCATTGGTCTTCAAATCGAGACATCTCAGGCCTTCCCTCAAGTTTAACCAGCCTTGATGTTGATCACTGCTCTTCAATTCGAGACATCTCAGGTCTTGCCTCAAGTTTGACCAGCCTTAATGTTAGTCACTGTTCTTCAATTCTAGACATCTCATGTCTTCCCTCTTCAGTTTTGACCAGCCTTAATGTTAGCCACTGCTCTTCAATTGAATACATCTCAGGTCTTCCCTCAAGTTTGATCCACCTAGATGTGAGGTACTGCTCTTCAATGCAATACATCTCAGGTCTTCCCTCAAGTTTGATCCATCTAGATACTAGCTATTGTGGGTCAATGATAAAACTTTCAACTACATCATCTGGAGGCTTGAGAAATTTGAAGACATTATTTCTTGATAAGTGCATTAGCCTAGAAGACATTGAAGGTGCTGACGAGAAATTGGACTCCCTAGGGCTCTTATCCACCATGTGGTGCAGATCATTAAGAAGATTACCAAAACTCAGGGGCTCAAACAATCTAAGGACTTTAAAACTCTATCAGAATGATGCCATATCCAGTTTTGAAGGTGAGGGAATGGACTCTCTGGAGGAGTTGGAGATAGAGTATTGCCAATCATTAAGAAAAATACCATATCTGCGAGATTTTAGAAGGCTGAGAATACTACAAATCAAAGACTGCCCGGAATTGTCCGAGATTGTGCGTCTTGAGGACTTTCAAAACTTAAAAACATTATCAATTAGCGAGGCTACATCATTGAAGGCATTACCGGATATCTCAACCTTGAAGAACCTGAGGTATTTAAGAATCAAATGGTGTGACTCAATGGAAAGATTACCTGATCTTTCAAACTTAAAAAGGTTGCGGCAATTAGAGATCGTGGATTGCGTGAAGTTAACAGAAATTCCAGGCCTCGACAGATTGGAGTCCTTGGAAGAATTGAAATTAGGAGGATGCATATCCATTGAAAGATTACTGGATCTGTCAAACTTAAACAAGCTGAATGTTCTATGCATTAAACGCTGCAAGAATCTAACCGAGATTTATGGTGTTGACGGATTGGATTTCTTAGAGATTTTGGATATTAATGGGTGCCAATCCTTGGAAAGATTACCAGATCTGTCAAACTTAAAAAAGTTGAAGGAGCTAAAAGCCAAAGACTGCAAGAAGCTAACTGAGATTCGAGCTGATGGTGGATTGGAATCTTTGGAACTCTTGGCTATTAAGGGGTGTATTTCCTTAGAAAAATTACCAGATCTGACAAAGTCAAAGAAACTGCGGGAACTATGTGGTTTGTACCTCTGAGGCAATCTCATGACTGATGGTGGGTACAAAAAATTACAATCAGATTTGTCAAACCTGCCAACACACAGTTGTACAGGACAAATTTATTCAAGGCAACTCTCTCTCTCTCTCTCCCTCTCTGTGTCTCTCTCTCTCTTTGTGTGTGTGTGTGTGTGTTTTTATGTTATATGTTGTGATGGATGATGATTGATGACCTATAGACTTTCTGGTTTTTGTTTTCCATTTCAGTAGCCTCTGTTTGAGTGATATAGCTTTTAGTTTTTGTTTTTTCTGATTTTTGTTGTTAAGCTCCATTAACTCTGTACAATTTTGGCTTTAACTCTAATAAATTCTTCTTTCCTAAAATATTGGTATAAACTAATCTTCTAACAAAAATGAGTCTTGTAGGTTGACCATCTGTGATTACTTAAGGAAACCAGATCCTTCAAAGTTTTGATTTGAAAAGGAACAAATAGGAGAAACTAGCCAGTGCAAAGCTTGGCTGAGACCCAAAGAAAGGCAAAACAGTTTCATGACAAACCTACTTCATAAACCGAGCTTCTATAATGACAAAATCAAATTCCAGCGAGAGACAAGGGTTCATGTTGCATGGCTCTAGATCCATTAAGAATTTTGCACCTAATGCTTTAGCTCCTTGATCTGTTTTCATATTATGACATTGATAGCATTATGTTTGTTTCTTAGACAGAAAATCTTTAGTCCTAACATTGCCGTTGTTAGGAATGCATTCACAAATGACACATTACTGCAGTTTATTTGTTGGACTATACGTTATTTATACTTGTATCATTCTATTATTAGTTCCCAAACCCAAAATCTAAATATAGTTTTTCTTTTGGCTTATATCATTAGGATTAATAGTGAAAGAAAAATTAGACAGACTATTTATTTATTTATTGATACATACATATTGTTTCGTGATTTTGAAAATTTTGTAATCCATTGTCATCTGCATCAGGTTTCTTTTCTTTCCTACAACTTTCATTGTGTCCGATTGGTTCTTGGTGCCTATGCAAGATATAAGGCACTGTTGGAGCTACCACAAAGCAACTTGTTTCTAGTAATAGCAGAAAGAACTTTCATGCTATGTCTCAAATTCCTCTTGATTCAGCAAGTCTTTTGTGAGTATATGCCAAGGCCATACTTCTATGTTCTAATTTTTTAATTGCTCTTATTCTAAATATGTGAGACTTGCATGTATTTGTTTCAAATTATGGGTAAGACTTGCATGAGTTTGATTCAAATTTGTCAAGCCATATGCAAGTGTAAGAAGGAAAATAGGACCAATTTAAAAATAGGCCACAATGCAGGGAACAGAAGTTTTGCATAAAAAGAGATATGGTAATACAGAGGAGGGTTCTTCACAAGCATATAATCACTCAAATAGCTCACTTCTAATATTGAAAAAAAAAAATATATATATATATATATATATTTTTTTTTTGTTTAGCATAAGGAGAAAGACGGTTTGCCTCTCTCTCTGTTGGAGCTTTTCATGGACACACAAAGAAGGATGGATCTCCTGTTAACAACACATCAGGGAAGAGAATGGTATTATTATTGTTAAACCAGTAGTTTAACCTATTATGCTCTAAGCTGATTGGAATTTCCATAGATTTTTCCTTTCTTTTTCATTTCTCGGTTTCATAGTTCAAACATTATTATCTAGAGAAGTAATATCTTCTCATTTCCTGTTTCCTTTACCTCCCCTTGTTTGGTGCTAATTTTTTTGGTAGTAGAGAGGAAATCCAGAATATTGGGATCCACATGAGAGGTAGCCAATTTAGCTATGCTGTTAGATTTTACTCTTTGGAGTTGTAGCCGAGAATTCTAAATCCCACAGCATTCCTGGCTACAACTTGGGAGCCAAAATATAAATGGTAAAACTGTGAATTATTGCCTCAACACCGCTCAGGAAACTCAACCCTTTGTGACCCGAATGACAACAAGAATTACTTGCAAGAACCAAACGAGTTCTTCTATAAATAACCACTGTAGAAAAGCACAAGTACTTCAGTAGCTTTAGATTTGAATAGCATTGCCATTATTTCTTAGTTTTTTGTTCAGACTTCAGATTTCAGACTAGTAAAAGAATTTGATTTTGCAATTTCCATTTGTGGTGCAAACATTAATTTTTTGCTTTTTGGCTGCTATCAGGTTTGGCCCTAGAGTAATTAATGCTATTGTGGTTACACATTGTTTTCACTTCTTATTTGATTGGAATTACAGATGGAGCAAGGAGGTAACTTCTCAAGTTGGAATTGTTGGATACTTCAAGTAGTATAGTTCTCTGGTCTAGGTAAGTTAAAAATAGAATTATCAGTCGTCTTTCAACACATCTCTTAGTTGTAATACAGAGCTGGATTGTTTAGGTTGGGTTGTGGTTAAATTGAAAAAGAAATATGCCATGTTTCCCTTAATGCACAACATAAGATCATACTCTAGTTAGAGAGGAATGGTGGAGACCAACTAGTTAGGCTAAGTTATGAATGAGTAGTTGAGCTATGGAATTCATTCCTAGATTAAAAACAGATAAAATTGAAAACAGAAAATAACATAGATTTTAACAACATAATGGAATCACAACTATGGTGCTAAATGCAACTCTTGGTAGTCGTTCGACAAGAAATTCAACATTTCTTTTTTTCATTTCCAGCCTAGTAGGTCAAATGAACTGTTCCATAGGTCGTTTTTGTTTTGACAGACAGCTTAATGTTCTATGCAACAACATGATCATAGATTTCTTTGTTTGGCCTTTGGTATATTCACAGGGTCTCACTTGCAGTTTCTCTGCCAAGAAACAGTCCTGATCTAAATGTCAACCCTACCTTGGTTTTCCAGTGAACATTTAGACTGGCTCAACTGGAACTGTGATTGACCCAAGTTGAATTGGCCAGTGGCCATTGTTTTGAAATGAGGCCTAGTGGACACCAGTGCATTTGGGTTAAGTAGGTTGGATTTGGGAGGCCAAACCAATCCCAAGATCTCACAGGCAGAGTGTGCCAGATCTTAAAAACCAAGGATATCTTTGTCTATCTATAGTAAGTCTAGCGGGTGAGATGTTTATTTAGGCTCTCTTTGGTTTGATTTCTTTTTGTATTTATTCGACTTATTTTTATTTTTACAATTGTTTGGTATGATTTATTGCACTTATTTTTATTTATTATAAATAAGAATAAACCACAGATCACAAATTGGTGAAAAGCTATTTGTGATTTGTGGTCAAAAATCATTATTTAGATTTGTGCGCTGGTTTTTAATAAACTCTGCTATAATTCCTTTAAAACTAAGGGTAAATAGGTAATTTTAGTTATTTTTAGATTTTTCAAATAAAAATCTACCGCTTTCTCTCTCCCAATGCAGAACAGCTTTCACACCTTAAATCTATTGTAATAAGTAGGAAATAACAGAAGAACCAGAAAGGGGAAGAAAGACTATCGCTGATGCATCCAAGGAGTTACTGGGATCACAGTTGGATGGATACGATCCATCCTTGTAATTGGGCCAAAGCCCCTGAATTCTGAAACCTGATGCAGGCTTCCCTATCACTGGGTAACAGAATCTCTGTTTTATATCACAGTATATGACCCTGGCCACTAAATTCAAAAAGAAAGAAAAGACTTATAAAGTGATTCCATAAAGTTTCAGAAGAACCCAAGAAGAGAAGTAGGTAAATTGATATCCTCTCTCTCTTTCTCTCTCTCTAGAAGAGACCCAACTCACTTGTTGAACAAAGTAGAAGAAATCGAAATCATATGAAGCAGATAGAACAACCAGAAGATGTAACACCAGAATGTGAACACCCGCCTATGTTTAGGCGTAGACACACACAAGAACGTAGTGTTCTTTGTCCCATAATATATTCTACTAGGCATACCAAACTTATTTTTAATTATACAATCTATTATATAAATAGTAACCAAACGGATATTATTTGTGGTCCATAATTGATTATCACAAATGATTTCTCAAAAATAGATAATAAATACAAATAGAAATCAAACCAAAGAGAGCCTTACTCTGCTTGACAGAACAGGTTTTCGTTGCTTTGTCATGGAAATGCTGTCATGCAAAGCAGACAATACTACAAACAATAGAAAAAAAATAGAAACCAAAAAGTGGTGTTGCAGTTTCAAGTCATTCACTAGTCTCTTCATTGTTTGTGTTACAGTTTCAAGTCATTCATAATCCTCTTCAAGAGCTACTTCTCTACAGAGCAGTAATTCTACACTCCATTGCAGAATAAAATGAAGAAGAGAAGCAGTCAATGGAATAAGAATGCAGCCAGAGCTTTCCTGCTCTGAACAATACATCACTCCTCAGGCTTCCTATGATAAAATCTGCCTACTTCTCCTTTGAAATTAACTGTCAAGACAGAAGCTGCCAAAAGTACCATTGCTGTACACAGAGTGACATGTCTATAGTTGTTGGTTGTTCGTTATTCCTTCACTGTTGGCCATGGCAATGGGTGAGGTATCTTGACAGATGAGTCTAGTTACTTAATGCTTATGTACCTTGGTGATAATGATCATGAAATTTAACGGCAAATATTTTCTTAGTTCTTTAGGTCTCTAGTTTTAATGGATAAATTCACCAATCTTCATAGATCTTTATCAGGGTAATCTCTCTCTGATTTCAGGTTTAGCAATTAACATGATTAATAAAGCTTCGAACAGTTTTTGCTTACATATGTGCTTCTCTATCACTCTAAGAAAAGGATGTAGTCCAGTTTGGTTAGAAGCGAAGCGATATTAACTGTGCATTAGGGGAGATTTGGTTGGAAGTAAAGTGGAAAAATGGAAAGGGATTTTATTTCACTTTTTGGATTTTTCACTCACTTCACTTGAATCACTTCTAACCAAATAGATCTAGAGGTTACCAATCCATTCTCTCAGATCAGATACCTCTTTCTGATCAAAAGATTGAAACATGAAAGGATATTTAGTCTTTGCTCCCTCATTGCTCCTGCAGCAGCACAACTTCACTCCAGATTTGTGGGTAGTGAGAGGAATGATTAGCTTTGACATTTAGGATTTTCCATTTAATGTGGTTAATGGTCCAAAAGAGATTCACATTGGAATTGAACATAAATGGTTCTGTATCTTTGCATGTTGAATTAGTTGGAGGAATTTGGAATCAAGTCCAGAAATGCCATGGTAACTGATCCAATTCTGTATTTCTCTTAAAGTCAGTTTCTCTTCTCTTTTCAGCATAAGGAATTTGTAATTTCTCTCTCACACGTTCACTCACTCAGTATCTTTAATATGACTTGCAGACACAGATGTCAAACCACCTCATAAAGGAACCTGAGGAAACACAAAGGGATAAGGAAATGCATGTAGAGATCTTCACCCAAGTAATGGGAGATGACACTCATGCTGAGTGTGCTTGGCAGGAGTTGGAGTACGTCCAAAGGATTTAAATGGGCCATCGAGTAGAAACTGTGTTTCTTTATGTGGGAGAATACTGAGCTGTGAAGTGAGGAGAGAGCTTTGTCAGAGAGAGTCTGAAGAACAAAATGAAGAAATCTCTTCAACGCAGTCCCAACTTAATATGTCAAAGCAACTTGTGGTAGGAAACAATCCATTAGGCACACAGATCACAAAGTTTTGTACTTCCACACTGATTCTCTGCATCTTCTAATGTCTTTTATATAGTCTATTTACCTTTCAATTTGACAAACTTTCCATTTTTTTTAGGCTTCAAACCATGAAGATCGTCCCTCAAATGCATACCATTCATGTGATCACGTTTATCCGAAGCTACAAGAAAAGGGTTATGTTTGCTGAGGCAATTGCACAAGCTGGCTTTTATTTTTCTAATCTCACTCTGGGTAATGAGTTTCATGGATATAATTAGTTATCATTCAATTGGATGGGACGGATATATGTTGGACCAATTCGATTGTTTTATCATATCCTACCTATCTAAGAAATCATCTATCTATTTGGTTAACAAAGGTAATAAGGTTATGTTAGCTTCACCCCTCTCTAAATCAAGCAATTCTGTAATGCTTGATTTGTATGTCATTTCTTGTAAGTTAACAGTAGATGGGAAAGAGTGGATTGGTGGACTACTTCAAAAGGATAGCTCTACTGTAGTTGTAGCAGAAGATGGGAAAGAGTGGCAAATTGAAGTCCCAAAAGTAAAGGTTAGGTTCCCAGTTTCACTAAAATCATATTTTAAATGGTTCTCGTTAATCAGACAGGTTTTAATGAGTTCACTTACGTCGCATTTGGATTTAAACTTTGTGAACATGTTATCCAAATTATTCATTAATGTAACAAAAAACAGAGCTGGATTGTTTCAGTTGGGTTGTGGTTAAATTGAAAAAGAAATATGCCATGTTTCCCTTAATGCACAACATAAGATCATACTCTAGTTAGAGAGGAATGGTGGAGACCAACTTGTTGGGCTAAGTTATGAATGAGTAGTTGAGCTATGGAATTCATTCCTAGATTAAAAACAGATAAAATTGAAAATAGAAAATAACATAGATTTTAACAACATAATGGAATCACAACTATGGTGCTAAATGCAACTCTTGGTAGTCGTTCGACAAGAAATTCAACATTTCTTTTTTTCGTTTCCAGCCTAGTAGGTAAAATGAGCTGTTCCATAGGTCATTTTTGTCTTGACAGAGCTTAATGTTCTATGCAACAACATGATCATAGATTTCTGTGTTTGGCCTCTAGTATATTCTCAGGGTCTCACTTGCAGTTTCTCTGCCAAGAAACAGTCCTGATCTAAATGTTTCAACCCTGCCTTGGTTTTCCAGTGAAAATTTAGGCTGGCTCAACTTGAACTGTGATTCACCTAAGTTGAATTGCCCAGCGGCCATTTTTTCTAAATGAGGCCCAGTGGACACCAGTGCATTTGGGTTAAGTAGGTTGGATATGGGAGGCCAAACCAATCACAAGATGTCACAGGCAGAGTGTGCCAGATCTTAAAAGCCAAGGATATCTTTGTCCATCTATTGTAAGTCTAGTGGGTGAGATGTTTATTTACTCTGCTTGTCAGACCAGGTTTTCCTTACTTTGTCATGGAATGCTGTCATGCAAAGCAGACAACACTACGAACAATAGAAAAAATAGAAGCCAAAAAATGGGAATGGGTGCAAGAGATTGCCCCTAAGTTTTCTTCTCATACACTAGCCTCTCCCATTGCTGGTGTTACAGTTTCAAGTCATTCATAATCCTCTTCAAGAGCTACTTCTCTCCAGAGCAGTAATTCTATGCTCCAATGCAGAATAACATGAAGAAGAGAAAAAAAGATCTATTGTCTGTTTATTTTCGTATTTTTCTTGGTGTTTGCTCTTATAAGGGGAGATTTGGTTGGAAGTAAAGTGAAAAAAAAACTGTGATTTTATTTCACTTTTTGGCTTTTTCACTCACTTCACCTGAATAACTTCTAGCCTAATAAATATGGAGGTTACCACTCAATTCTCTCAGAGCAGATCCCTCTTTCTGATTGAAAGATTGAAACATGAAAGGATATTTAGTCCTTTGCTCCCTCGTTGCTCCTTCATCAGCACAAATTCACTCCAGATTTATCATATCTTCCTTTACTAAGGTGGCTTCAGCCTTGGAGTGGTAGTGAGAGAAATGATTAGCTTTGGCATGTATGGTTTTGTACATTGGGCTTGAACATATATGGTTTTGTACATTGGGCTTGAACATATATGGTTTTGTTCACATTGGGCTTGAACATGTATGGTTTTGTATCTTTGCATGTTGAATAAGTGGGAGTTATTTGGAATTAAGTCCAGAAATGCCATGGTAACTGATCCAATTATGTATTTCTCTTAAAATATAAAATCAGTTTCTTTTCTCTCTTCAACATAAGGAATTTGTAATTTCTCTCTAACATGTTCACTCACTCACTATCTTTAATATGACTTGCAGAAACAGATGCTAAACCACCTCAAAAAGGAACCTGAGGAAACACAAAGGGATAAGGCAATGCATGTTGAGATCTTCAACCAAGTAATGGGAGATGACATGTTAGAATCCTAATACCAGTTGTTGCAACGAAATGACCAGGATCGATATTTATGGTTTCAGGGAGCAAGAGAAAATGATAGTAAAAGAAGCAAATAGAAAGCACACACAAAAAAGACAAAGTTTTACATGGTTCGGCTTTTGGCCTACGTCCACGGGCAAAGACAGGAACACAAATTCACTATGATGTGAGCAACATACAAATGGTGATAACACACTCTCAATACCCAAAACCCAAATACTCTCACTGCTCACTACAAAATATCTCTCTCCCTGAATTCCTACTCACAGGAACAACCAATACCAGAAACAAGAAATACTACAATGAGTACAAGGGGCTATCCTTCCTCCTCCTATTCTCTTGAACCCGTTGTGTTTGGATTGTATCAAAGTGCACCCAGCTCCCTCTATTTATAGGAGAGGCCAAGGGGTGCTGTGCCGAGGCTGAACCGATGTCGTATCTCCCTTGGCCTCCTATTTCCTTCATGTAAAATGAGGGTTACGCGGACCATGGCCGGTGCCCCCTCTCTTCTCCATTCTTCTTCTATGTTAATTGCATTCATATGCAATTGTACACAAGGGTTTGTCTTCTTCTCAATTAAGAGAAAGAAGACATTTTCTTCTTTCTTCTTTCTTCTTCGCTCTCTTCTTCTTTGTCGGCAAGGAGAAGTAAATAGCATAGCTAATTAATCCTTGTGGGCACATACCCACATGGTGGGGTCCATGCCACAATCTCCACCTCACCATCATGTGGGTAAAATTCACAACACTATCATACAAGTCTTCTCCACACTAGCCCCCAACGGGGCTCTCAAGTGCTACAAACGCTTGCACAAAGAGCTTCTCCTCTTGAATTAGTCCGCCAAGCAGTCTCAAAATCTGCAATAGCCTCTTGACATGTAGAAGGCTCATGAAAATCAAAATTCCTTGTCATAGTACTGCCCTGCAACAAATAAAGTCCATTCTTCCTCTTTCCTTGCATCACATCAGAAGTACCTTTCAAAACTTTTAAGACTCCACCTTGAGTGGAATACTTAAGGTCATTAGAGTCAAGTATACCCAAAGAAATCAAATTCTTCTTCAACTCTGGAACATGTCGACATTAGTTAAAGTCCTAATAATACTATCATGCAACTTAATTCAGATTGTACCTATTCCCACAATCTTACAGGGCGTATTATTACCTAGTAAGACACTACCACCATTCAAAACTTGGTAGGTGGCAAACCAATCCCTATTATGACACATATGATAGGAACACCCTGAATCAAAAACCCACTCTTTTTCAAAGTGCAATTTTCCTCCGGTTACCGAAAGGACTTCTCCAGCGTCTTCCACAATACCAGCAACATCAGAAGAATTATAAGTGGATTTGTCCCTTTGCTTATTTTTTATTTTGGACAATTCTTCTTAATATGCCCCTTCTTGCGACAATAGTAGCATTCAATATCTTGATTAGATTTGAATTGACCTTTATTTTTGAAACCTCTTCCCTTATGCACAACTAGGCCTTCAGCCTGTTCATATTTATTCTTAGACACCCTTTTCCTCAACTCTAGAGAGTTTAATGAAGATTTTATATCTTCCATACTAATGGTGTCTTTTCCATAGAGCATGATAGTAACAAAATGCTCATAGGAAGAAGGTAATGAACACAATAGAATAAGAGCTTGATCTTCTTCTTTAATTTTAACATCAATATTCTTCATATCCATAATTATTCTATTGAATCCATCAATATGTTCTTTAATGGGCATGCCTTCCTTCATCCGAAGAGTGTAGAGACTCTGTTTTAGGTATAACCTGCTGGTGAGAGACTTGGTCATTTACAGGCTTTCAAGCTTCAACCATAACTTAGCCGCCGTGTCTTCCTCAATGACTTCACGCAACACCTCGTCAGTAAGACTAAGATGAATCGTACTGTGTGCCTTCTCGTCGATCTTTTCTTTGTCTTCATTAGACGTCGTTGTTGGCAACTTGTCCTTCACCTCGAGTGCCTATTGTAGATCCTGTTGAATCAACAAGGCATGCATTTTAATGCGCCAAAGACTGAAGCTGATTTTACTATCAAATTTCTTGATCTTGAACATCATTGCCATCTCAAAAGCACTCTTCAGGATATGTTCTTGAAGAAATCGAGCCACTACCCATTACAGAAGCTTCGGTCAAGCACGGCAGCCACGGGACCCATTCTATGATTATTAGACAAGGTAAATTTCTTTCCCTAAGAGGGAAGATAAATAAGCAAGCAAGAATCTATCATTGCCTGGAAATCTACCGCTGAAGCAGGATTGAATCGACCAGGACCCCTCTTTTCATGAGAGAATAAAGTAGCATTAAAATCCCCCAAAACAGACCATGGGATTGTGGTCAACCCTACAAGACCCAAGTCAATCCACAGATCTTTTCTCAATGCTTTGAAGCTACTTGCATGAACGAAAGTTAGACCCACCTTGTCCCCAAACCAGTCCACTACTACTGTTATCTGTTGGTCTGACATGGAAATCATAGAGGGACGAGAAACACCTTGCTTCCATAGAACCCAAAGGTTAGGCACTTTGTCTGACTGATGGTTATGAATGAAATCAGTAGAGAATCCTAGCTTATTAACCATAAGAGAGGGGAACTTACAAGGGTGAACCATAGGTTCAGCAACACACAATATCGGAAGAGTGATCCCGCAACATAGTCTTTAAAGCCCTTATACTAGAGACCTTCCACACTCCTCTTATATTCTAGAAAAGGACTTTCATAAGGAATGAAATTAAAGTCGAGATTTGTCAGACTTGTTTGTTTGGCCCACTGTTCTTTTATTCTTCTTCCCTCCTTTAGGAGCGCCATTTGCCCCTTTCTCTCTAGCAGCAATTGCTCTGTCAACTGCTACAACCTCCTAAAAGTTCAAAGCTACACGACCGTTAACTAGTTCCGTGTCTGGAATGCTTGAAACCAATGTATCTTGAGAGTGAAAAACTCGACCACCTTGTGAAGGCAGTCCACGACCACCGCCCCTTCCTTTGCCAGTATCTCTCATTGGGTGGCCAGCCCTCATGAGAGTCACCGAATCAACATGCACAATCTGGTCTTACTCTTCAGCTTCAGATGAGTTGGAGCTCTCTGGGTCAGAGTCCGACCCAGACCCACTACCAGAACCCACCACCTCACCATCCTCCATAAGAAGAAGGCAAATATTGTGAGATAATTCCTTATCTTGGGCGTTAGGAGATTCTGAAATAAAATCATTCAAATTTGAATTTGAATTGGACATTATGGAGTCCAAGACAATATAGATATTGCCTTCAAAATTTGGAGTCCCTTGATTGGATAGTAAATCGCCTTGTAAGGAAAGGGAATCAGAAACGGCTGTGGTTGCTACGTTTCAAAGTCCTTCACCCACTTGGTTCACTTGAGAGTTGACTTGCCCTGAGTCGACTCCATCATCAGCATAGACTGCCCCAGGTATACCGGAGTTGTCCATGGCCGCCTGCTTAGCATCATCGTGCTTCTTTGATCTGCAATCTCCGATGCTATGCCCCTAGCTTTCTGCAGTAACCACAATGAACAATTCCATCCTCGTACAACACTTTCTGCCTGAAACCGAAGATGGTAGATGTGCCAGGCTCCAACCTCTCTACTTGAACTTCTTCTATACGCGATGCCGTTTCAGTAGCGTCCACCTCTTCAAGAACCCTTGCAAAATATCCCATCAAACCTTGCTTGGTGAGGCAATCCAAAGCAACAGGACGTCCTACCGCTTTCGCGATTGAAAGGAGGACATTTTCATGCCAATATTCCAAGGGGAGGTCTGGGAAGTGGATCCAAACAAGCTTTATCCTAACCTGCTTCTCATGAATGTTGAAATCCGGCTTCCAGTGTTGGAAACGGATTAGCTGCTCACCTATCTTCATTGGACTCCTCCTCCACACCGCCGCTTTGTCTCCTTCACAATTGAATTGAAAGATAACAAATCCTTTACCAAGAGGATGCATCACAACTCCCTGGCTCAGGTTCCATTTTTCTACAGCCTCTTGTCTTAGAGCATCCAAAGAAATCAAACGGAAATTAACTCTTCCAATCAGAGCAAAACGGAAGTTCTACCGCCTGGATTCGTAGTCATTCTGAGGGATCATAATTCTGTTGATATTACCAGCTTGTATAGGATCTGAGAGGGAGTCAATCGCTGGCCATGAATCATTCCCCACCGCTTTGGCATAAGAATGTTTAGGGACAAGATTAACAAGTCCCCGATCAGGATCTTCACTAGCTCCTCCATCATTCTCCTTCTCTCGACCTTCTTGTGCAGCACTCACACCAACCATCTCACCCATTTCCATCATACCTTGCATTCATTAACTTGGTCATCAATGTGCTTCTCTCAACCCCTTTAATACTACTTGTATTTTATTTATATTGTTTTAATACTGCTTGTATTTAGTGCTAAGGCTATTGTGATATGTACACCTGAGATGGTGGTTGTTATCTGAACATTCATCTTTTTCAAGCTTAGTTTAATTAATTTGAACTTGCTAAACTTTGATTGTGCATGCCTAGTTTAATTGATTTGAGTTTTGTGGTTAAAAACCGTGTACCTTAATAACTTAGCTACTATGCCCATATTTGGCTTAATTCATTTAAACTATGAGATATTTCTTTGTTTTGCCTATCTCTGTCTCATTTTATTGATATTCCCTTTCAAGCCCTTTTTTTTTTTTTTTTGATAGAATCCTTCAAGCTCATTTAATTAAGAGACCAATTTTAAAAAGTGTCTATTTAAAGCCCAAGATCGACTAGCCCAATTATCAATCGTATCATGCCCACCTGAGTTAAGCTCGTTTAACTAAACGAGCGTTCACGATGCAATCCTAAAAATTAGCCAAACTTGACTAAGGTTGGCCAAGATCGGCCGGAACAACCACTTGACATCCCTAAATGGGTATACTAGCAATAAGATTTCCATTTTTTATATCTTGAGGGGGGTCATTTCACCCCTCTATGTGCCTAGGTGTTACAAGTCGCGGTGCCTTCTAGGCTTTTTTTTTCTCAATTATTTAGTTCCTAATTATGTTGTTGAGTTGTTGACTACAAACAACAAATTAAATACAATTCAATTAAATGTTTCACTCTTTCACATCATATGACATAATTTAATGGGTAATTTACAGCGCCACCCCCTGAAGAATGCCAATATTAGAGGGACACCCCCTCTCTTTCACCAAATTAGACTCGGACCCCTTGCCGTCAGTCATCGTTACAAAATATATAAAAAATGCTGACATCAGCAATTCAAAATTTTCTTAAATACCATTTTGCCCTTAAAATAGAGAAATACCAAAATTGCCCTTCATGGTTGTATTCTCAAAATCGATTGAAGATCCCTTCCGCCACCGGAATTTAGAATTTAGAAGCTTTCTATTTTCGTTTTGGTAAGAAATTAGAAGCAGAGACGGAGAAGGAAAGGGTACGAAAGGAAGTCGATCTGATAATCTGAATAAATACAGCCAAAGTCTAGTGATTTTTAATTTTTGATACAGAAAGAGACGATTGATTAGCTGTTGTTAGCGGAGCGAAATCCAGGTTGATACCAGATTCCTAAACTCCCCACCGTTTTCTTTCTCTGTATCTCCGACTGCGATCGCCATGACTGAACTGAAAGGATATCGTTAGGTTTCTAGATCTGAATAACCTTCGGATCTCAAAGTTTTCTTCCAAGAATTCAGTAATCCAATTTGAGCGAATGGGGGTGGAGTTCGACTTCGAGGGACGAAGAGGTTCCTCTACCCTTGGGGATTCGTTGGGGATAGTTTATACTCTTAAACCATTCCATTAACCTTTTATTTTCCTTTCTTTTTTCGATATTTCCTTATTGGGTTTTGAGGGGGATTCGATCGAGCGTATTTCTTCAATTTTATCACCAGAATTACAGTAGAAAGCTTAGAGCTTGGACTTGGGGATTGTTCTGAAGATGTAGGATTTCAGACATTGACGTGAATCGCAGAGCTTACTTCTACAAGTAGAGAAGAATTGGAAGATTTCTTTTTCTGTTTTTTAAAATCCTCTTTTTGGTCAGCGGTTCAGGTCCGGCAATAAGGTTTTATTTTTTGTTTTTTAAATCCTCTCTTCTTCTTCTCTAGTTCTTCTTCTTCTTCAGGTCAGCAGGACGGTAGCAGTTGTGAGCCGTGTTCTTTTTTTAGGAAGCTTGAAGATTTTGAAGCCCGAGGCTTCAGAAGAATCACAATAGGGTAGGGAAGAGAGGAGTCCTGCCGCCGCCTCTGCTCCATATCCGCCACCGGCAGATCCGGCCTCATCGATCCAAATACCGGTGATGGAGATCCGACGGAGAAGATAATCGAAGGTTGCGTTTTTTCTCCTTTTTTTCCTTCAATCTGTTCGGAATCTGCAGTCTGTGGTGGTCTTGGTTGGAAATTCAGGAAATTATGGCTGAGATTTGTGGTTCTCTGTATTTGAAAGCTTCACTGTAATGTAAAAATATGAGTTTTTCAATAGCAAGGGTATAATGGTCATTTTAAGTCGACACTTAACAGTGACTGACGATAAGGGGTCCGAGTCCAATTTGGTGAAAGAGAGGGGGTGTCTTTCTAATATTGGCATTCTTCAGGGGGTGGCGCAGTAAATTACCCTAATTTAATTGTCCGTTTACCAGACAAAATTTTCTTTTATTTATTTGTTTTGTATTAAATAGTCTTCACCCTTTCACATCATGGTTGAATATTTTATGGGTAATTTTTCTGTCCTCCCTATTCCCTATGGAATCACTCAATGAGACTTGCACTTATTGACTTTTAAAAAAAAACAAAAAAACAAAAACAAAAATGAGACTTGCACTTATCTCAATTTGGTCAAGAAGGGTTGCAGTGGCGGTGGCGGTGGAGGTGGGCGTTGGGCGGTGGGGGAAGCTTCCAACTGTTGTATACTAGTATTACTAGATGTAAAACAGAGGACCCGACCGGCTTGTGGGAAGAGAAGGTTATTATGGACTCCATTGTTGCAGAGGAGGTTATTACGGAGCCCACTGAAGCAACAAGTAGTATGCCACCACCTCGCGGCGGCGGTGATAGTAGTAATAGTATTGGTGGTGGATCTGAAATTTCTAAAGAAGAGGGTCTTCGGAGATTGCTTCCCGATAACAGTTGCGAATTTCCCACAGAGAATCTACCGTATGATCATCTCTGCTCCGGAGTATTGCTAGATCAAAAAACAAAGGCAAAGTATTACAAATTTTTATTTTTTTTAGAAGTCAGTAATCTACCTATATATAACGGTATCGTATTATACCATATATATTAATTCTTTTTTTTTTTATACAGAAGTATTGGATTGATCCAAAAACAGGTTATAACTATTTCATGCTATTTGCAAGAGATCTTTCAATCAATTGTGGTGATGACCAACGTCACTGGGAATGGGCTTATTTTCTAGAACCAAGGTACATACATACCTCGAGGATTCGTTCGATCTCAAGTGTGTTGTTATGAGTTTGAATCAGGTCCTTTTACGAGAATCCATTCAACCTCTCAGCTTTTTGTAAGAAAAGAGAATGATACTCGTATGAAGACCTGATCCGGACTCTGTTGTTATATATTCTTGTAGTTTTGTTTCCCCTTCTTGGCCTGTCTTTGGAGGGAAGATGTTGTGATTTGCTTTGGGGGTTCTATTGATCTTGTTTTGTATTTAATCTTCTCTATATAGTTTCTTCTTCTTTGCAATAAATTGATGTTACCTATAAAAATTCACAGCAATGTGCTCGTTAAAATAGCAGAACTCAAAAAAGTCTGCAGGCTTGAGTTGCGTGGAAAGTTTGAAACATCAAATCTCTCACCAGGAATCATGTATGAGGTTGCATTTGTGGTAATGTTAAAAGCTCATGCCCATGGATGGGATGTTCCAGTGAATTTGGAACTCATACTTCCTGATGGAAAGAAGCATGAACATGAAGAGAGTTTGCTTTCGAACCCTAATGGTCAATGGGTGGAAATTTTGGTAGGGGAGTTCATGACATCACAAGACATGGATGGAGACTTGCAATTCTCCCTCCTTGAAATTAAGGGGGGTAATTGCAAGAGTGGACTTGTTATCAAGGGTGTCATTATTCGACCTAAGAGCTGCATTACTAAAGAGCAACCACTACAAAATAATCAATTCTCCGTGATAGCAAATGATCTTTCAATTGAATGGGGTTCGGACGAGCGTTACTGGCGCTGGAGTTATAGTAACAATTGGTAAATCCTATTTATTTTTTTTTTTTTTTGCTTCCACCACCTCTTCTCCTAAAAAGATTAATGTTTTAAATTCTCTACAAGTCAACTTTATTTAGAGGTTGGATGTTCTCCATCTGGCTGCAACCTCCAACCCCATCTCTCACATCACCCCATACCACACCCCATGGAGGGTGTGAGATAGGGTTAGAGGGTACAGCCAGATGGAGATCGAGGATAGCTAAATCATTTGACTATGGGCACACAACCCAAGGGGTCCCCAAATGAATTTTTGAACTATTTCTAATTTTTAATTCTGTTCACAGTAACAGTTTTACGAACATGGCCGAAGCTGAGCTTATAAAAGTTTGTTGGCTTGAAGTGAAAGGAAAGTTCAACACATCAAAGCTTTCATCAGGAATTGTGTATGAGGTGGCATTTATAGTAATGCTAAAAGATAATGCATATGGATGGGAAGTTCCAGTGACCCTCCAACTTGCACTCCCCAATGGAAAAGTGCAAGAACATAAAGAATGTCTTTTGAACAAGCCTATAGGTCAATGGATAGCGCTTTACGTTGGGGAGTTGGAAAAACGTGCCGAAAAAGCTGGAGAAATTGAGTTCTCCCTCTTTGAAACTGAAGACCTTCATTGGAAGAAAGGGCTTGTTATCAAGAATGTTGTTATTCATCCAAAGAACTAAAGTTCATTAGAGAAGTATTGTTGTTGTGTATTAATATACATTGGTGTAACCCCTCATTTACTAGGTTGAGTTGTTGAGATAAGTAGTTGTAGCATGATATCATAGCAAGAGTTCCGAGTTTGATCCTTAGAAAGTGTGAGGGATTTATGTTGTGTTGTGTTGTGTGTGTGGGCATAACCATGAGAAGTGGTGTTGTGTCCTCTCATTGCTATCATGGAGTGAATTTGATGGATGATATATTGGAAAATCATGCAACTACTACAAGAGATCTAAGGTCTTGGATATTGCTCCGACGTTTTTTTCTCAATGATATTAGCTGACATTCTCAAATGAGACAATATATAGAATTTCTTAAATCTTTTTGTTTTGTTTGATTGTGTTGCTTCTCAACTGATGGTGATGTCATAGGTGGAATTGAAACTTAACGGTTCTTCTCATTCATTGTATTTTAATTCTCATTTTCTAATAATAATCTTTTGTTGACTTCTAGCAAAAAATAAGTGATTTCTGCTAGTGTAGTGGTGTTTTCTTACATCATGTTTTTTTTTTTTTTTGGGTAAGAAATTCCACGATATGTAGCATGACGAAAAAAGAAGCACGCCTCAATGGTTCCTTGTACAGGAAATAGGTAAATAAATAAATAAAAACAGTAAATTTACAAGGAATCCGACCAACTAGGGGCGGGTTGTAGCCAAGGCTGCATTTGGTAAGGTTTCTGTAACAGAAACGACATTTCGTGTAAAAAACAAAAATTTCAGTTTCTGTGTCAAAGCGCCATTTTTAAACGAAAAAATGGTGTTTGGTGAATCTGTTTCTGGAACAGTTTCAAAACGTAGGTCTTCTCTCCTCTGTGGGCAAAATTATGAAAAATAAAGAGCTAGGGCCGAAGACAAGTTCATCGGGAACGATTTCCCTAAAATCCCCCAAAAAGTTCTTTTTTTTTTTTTTTTTTTGAACCAAACTTGGAATACATAATAGCTATTTGTCGTTTTGTCAATTCTAGTTTCTAATGTTCTTTTTTCACTTTTTGTTCCAAAAAAAGGGAAACTCATCTATGATGCACCAAACGCTTTATTCTGATTTTTCATTCCAATAGAACGTTACCAAATGCAACCTAATTTCTATCTGTGAAAGTGATATGAAAGCACAGTTTTAAGAATCGGTATCAAATCTGCCTATCCGGTTGAGTCAGAGTAGCAATGTTTGGGCAAAACTTGACTGATTCTCTATCCATTTTGGTCGACCCGGATAAAAATTGAATCAGAATCGACTAGAACTTGATCTAGACTCCATTTCTATTTAAAAAAAAAAAAAAAAGATATTAAAATGAAACTAAAATATTTGGTATAAAAATAAATAATTCACTAAAAAAAGGGCGCGATGAAATGATACACCATATCCTAATTAAATTCATATATTATATACGTATAATATGTGTGGATATGCATATTGTTAAAAAAAATATGTTTACATTTTTCAAAGATATTTTATAAGAAACCGCATTGAATATGTAAAATAAACAAATAAGACAAGAAGAAGGTGGTTGGAGGAGGAAGAGAGGAGCTCCGAAAAGATCTTCTTGAGATTCATCTGATAAAAATAAAATAATTCTATTAATGAAAAAAAAAAGATTTATATTTGTATAATTAAGTATATAAAATCTGTGAACAGTAGACATTATATTATAATAGGAGTTTCAACCTACTTTTCATTCAATGGTAAGGATTCGTCTGGTACAGTATTGATGCCTCATATTGCTTTTCGTGTTGTCAACCCTTAGCAACATGTCGTGTTGCTAGCTTTTTTACCTTATAATATAGCCAGAATTCCTAATGACTCTCAAATTATACAATCTACTATTCCAATCACTTTCAATTTATCATATGTACACCATCTCTGAAAATAGGGTCTTTGTCACCACTGCCAAAACTAGTACGGGCTGAAAGGAGTGAGAGGAGTGACTCATGACTTATGAGACAACTTTGGCTGAAACGATTCTCTACCTCTCCAATTAGCATGTCACCCAATTAGTGTTTAATTAATCATCCCAGGGAGGACTTGAATGGGTTTGTATTACAGGTTCATTCAATCGTCGGATGGTAAATTTGGCAGCCCAATGATTGAAGAGAATCTTTTTTTGAAAGAGAGAGAGAGAGAGTCTTCATTGTTTTTTTTTTCCCTTAAAGGTCATGTAATGAAAAAAGGGCAAAAAAAAAACAACCAACTCCCACTAGTATATTCTGTACCTAGGTCTGCTCAAAGGATCATCACTAGAGAACAAAAAGAAGTAAAAACAAAAGACACAACAACCTAGTATATTCTGTACCTAGGTCTGCTCAAAGGATCATCACTGAATGACTGAGGGCCAAACTATAATGGGATTGGACAACTTCTCTCTCTCTCTCTCCTGCCTGAGCAAGGTGGTCAGCTGCATGTTTTTTGTCATAGTTTAAGTGCTCAGTTGGAAAGGAAAAGGATTCTCTTCAATGCCAAATATTTACCAACATTTACCTCTCATCCATTCAACAGTTGGGACTAATTAGACAAGCATCTCCATATGTTGATAGGTGATACTTTGTTCAAATCATCCCAACATTTGAATAGGTGGAAAATAAATGATTGGATGCCGAAGTCATTGAGAAAGTGGTAGGAATGATCCCTACCGGATAATATATAGATGCTTCTTTGCCATTGACTCTTTTTTTTTTCTTTTTTTTCAGATACATATGAGCGTAAGTGGTTGGAACCTCTCCTGTCATAGCTCAAGTGCTCATCTATATAAGTTAAACTGGAACCCAATGAAAAATGGAAATATGAATCGAGAAAGTGGTAGGAAAGTTCCCTGCCGGACTATAGATTCCCTCTTAGCGGGTTGGGATCCTTTCCCGTGTGCCGGTAACTGGAGAAGGGTTCCCACATGTTTCAGATTGATGTTGATACTGAACAAGGAGGTCTAGAAATAAATCCTAATTTTTTTCGTGGACTTTGGATCTGAACCAAAGGGTCCTTCTCTAGCACATGAGATGCGATATCCTGGAGGAGATTGCACCTCAGATATATGGAGTTAAAGACACAGATCTTGTTCGGTAATGTCAAATAATAACTTCTATTAAGAAAATAAAATCTAGAATTTTCTCTTCCTTTGCTATTTCCTTTTTCTTTTGTTATTCTCTTTTAAGAATTTTAATAAACCAATCCATTGCATCACTATCCTATAATCCTATTCTTTGGCGAATGTCTAATGGGGTAATTTGGAAACTTTCCCGTCCGGTTGGTGATTGACCTAAAATAAATTTAGGATGAATATATAGGAAGGAGAAGGGTCTCATAATATCAGGCCTAATACAATGGGAAAACATATTTAGCTATATGTATGGATGATATGAAGTGCTATAGTCCACGGCTGATCCCATAAACCATGATACTGTTTGAAATTGGCTAAGGTTCTTCATATTTCTTTAAAACACACAAGTGAAATGAAATTGTTTCTCAATCACCCAAAAAGCAATAAATTGTATGAGAACTACCACAATATTGCTAGGCCTAACACAAAAAATGGGTTAAGATAAAAGGATATATATGTCCAAAAAAAAAAAAATTATTTCGCTCAAAGGCAAATGATGTGGAATTCAACTACATTCATGCTTCCACCGTTGAATTATATAAATAATATTCTCCCACACCTTGGCTCCAATACCAATGTAGTGCCACAGTCTACGATGGCTCCACATGTCACGATATTGTACGATTTGACAAACATATCTACTTATAACTATTGGCCCTATTGTCTTTTGTGTATCAATGATCACACATTCTGATCCTATTGGTCGAGATCTAGTTGGAACATGGTTTGAGGAATTGGGTATAGGTTGAATCCGCATTGATATTAGAATTGGTATTAAATCGGTCATTTAAGACGGTTTTACCCTCAAAGATATCGGTTTCTAAGTATATTTTGACAAATATACCCCTTGTCCTTAGCATTCTTATATCATGCACCGATTTAGGATTGATCAAGAAATCAAGATTGATGGGTGTTGATACTGATATGGATTGGTCGATTCAAGACCGAACCCTCAAACCATGGTCGGGGGATATGGAAATTAATCGATTACATATCCAGCTAGTTTTGCTGATCCAGTCTCTACTACTGTTCTTAAAATCCTTGACTCACACTGCCCATCCTCGTGCTATAAACCATACTCATAAGTATTGGTATCGAATCAATACGTAGAAACCAGTACAAACCAGTTACTGCTTCATATCGATATCGGATTCTGTCACTCTAGTGATACTAATATGTCGATATATCTATACGATACCAATACCTAGAGCCATGCTATTAACATCGATTTCAAGCATCTAGATCGGGTCAGGTGATTCAGTTCAGTTATCACCAATCCAATCAATACATGTGAAAATGGGTCATGGATCGGGTTAGATAGGCTGATCTAGCCTGTATGGTTGTTTAAACTTTAAATCCTTGAGTCCGACACTACCCTCGCTATAATTGGTAACACTATCAATTAACTCTGATTCGAGCCCTCAATACAAGTGGGTCCTTAAGTTGAGGGAAGAGACGGATAGGCACAGGAAATGATGATATAGGCTACGCTCTCGGAGAGAGAATCATTTTCCATTAATTAATGGGTAAGAGAATGCTGCATCCTAGTGCAAGTATACATATTAGCGGTTGAGACCAATGGGAGGTGTGGGGCAATGTGATCTTTTTGCTCCCTTCATATTAAGCATAGATGCATGCTAGAGGTAACATTTCTTTCTTAATTAATTTAGGTAGACGGTTCCCTAATAAGCAATGTGCCTATGCACCAACACGGGAATCAATGGGAACACATGCGGGGGCATGAATAAGAGTAGGGTTTCCATTTTTTGTATGGTGGGGAAGTTCCATTTTTTATATGTTGGGGAAGTCATTTCACCCCTCTCTATGTTAGACATAGAGTAAAAGTCACATTACCTTCTAAGCTCCTTTTTTATCAATTAGTTAGTTTCTAATTATATAGAATCATTATAAATAACGATTAAATTCATTTCAATCGATTCTAGAATCTTTCACCTTCCTCATAGTAAATCTTTTTTTTAGTGAAGTGCACACGAAATAAATATTCTTCACTCTTTCCCATCTCATGGCATAAATTTAATTGCTTTTATTTAAGAAAAAAATATATATAATTTAATTGTTTGTTTACCTGAGAATTTTGTATTTATTTGTTTTGCATTAAATAAAGGGTACTTGATGCAAAGGATTATTATTATTTATCACATGTGGGATTTATATAGTCCAACTCTACCATCACATGCATTAGACTTGGGGATCGAGCCCCTCTGCTGCGTCCTTTCTTGGCGGAGCCTAGTGGCGATTGCCTACGATTCCGATTGACATGTGGCCGATACCACATGAATGGTGGATAATAAAAGATCAGAAGAAAAGGACTAAGTTTTAATTCTGAAAACTCTAATGTGCCTCCCTCTTCATGTGTTTTCGGTGGCCATTGGAGATCATCTATGGCATTCTTTATGGTTGGATGAAATAGATCCTAATGTGCATCCCTCTTCATGGATCAAGTTTTTGATATTAAGAATCTTTAGATGTGTTTCGGAGGTGGTTGTTTTGTTTAGAAAATTTTATTTAGAACAAATTAAATTAAGTTCTCAAATCATTCTAGTAGGAGGAAACCGGACTAATAAAAAAAAGGGTAATTTACAACGCCACCCCCTGGAGAATGCCAATATTAGAGGGACACCCCCTCTCTTTCACCAAATTGGACTCGGACCCCCTACCGTCAGTCAACGTTACATAATATACCAAGAATGCTGACATCAGCAGTTAATATTTTTTCTAAATTCCATTTTGCCCTTCAAAATAATGAAGTACCAAAATTGCCCTTAATGGTTCTATTTCCAAAATCGATTGAGGAGGAAAACCTAACTCACAACTCAACTATGACGAGTCGCGCGAGTTACTGAGTAAGAGAAGAACGTCGGAGAAGAACGTCGGAGAAGAAGATTGATAGGAATTTTCAGATCGGTGGCTGCAACACCTTCCGGTAGCGTCTACGGAGGCTGCGAACCCCCTCCGGCGATTACAGGTATGTTATCCTGCCTCCTTGTCTCATTTAACCCTTTTATTCATCATCCCCAAATCGATTTCACAACCCTAACTCACTACTCACTTCTAACGGGTCACAAATCAGCCTCAATGAGTTGAGAAGAAGAACGGGTAGGCTTGCAGATCGGCGGCTGCGAACACTCTTTCGACGACGGCGACGACGGCGACTACGGCAGCGAACCCCCTCCAGCGACTACGGCGGCGAACCCCCTCCAGCGACTACGGCGGCGAACCCCCTCCAACGACTATAGGTATCTCGGAAATTTTACCCTTTTATTGATCATCCCCAAATCGATTGATAGGAACAGCTACTTCTGCTGGCTCTCTTCACTCTGTATCTGAATTCTATTCTCATTACTGGGTATATATGATTGAGAAATGTTTTGATATCCTTTTGTATATGAATAACCTTGTATAATGATTAATACATGCACGAATTGCTCATCAAATAGCTATCGAACGATTGAAACCATTTTGTCAGATTATACCTGTAGATTTCAACCATGGATGATTATACATTAGTTTCTTGTCCACAAGCTGCTTCAGAACAGAATTTTCCCTTTTTAAGCCATTGAAAATGATATGTATCTGTCTTATTGGTTCCGACAGTACCATCACTTCTTGTGGCTTTTTTAAGCATTTGGTCCCCTCTTCTTTTCCTATTCTAATAAATCATTCTTATTCTTGTCTTGCACCATAGCTTGGCTAAAATTGAAATGTGTTTTGGTTGTGCTTTAAGGGTCCCATAGATGTACTAAACTATGCCTCTTGTAAATGGTTTCTGAGGCATTATTGGGCTCTGCTCCTTATTTTCCTAATATGTTACTGTTTCCAAAACAATGGTTCCTTGTGCTTTATGCTTTATGGGTCTCTTTACATCTGTTAATATTACTATCTCCATGTTGTAGTGGCCTTTTGAATGTGGAATGGTTCCTATCTATACTTCTACTAATAAATCATTCTTGTATGGTACAACCCATCACTTTAAACTTTATTTTCTTTTTGAAAAAATAAAAAAAAGAAATTCCATGTTAACATATGCTTGTGTTTCAGAGACAACTTTTACTATTAGTTTTCTTGGTAAAAAATTCAATGTGAACTATTTGCTGAATAAGACAAATATGGTGGTTCTTACATTTGGTAAAACTGTGCTTTGCTATATTTTGCTATGATTTTCATGTTTATTATAAGCGAGTGAGAAATATTAAGAATTTTATTAATTGCATTGTTATCATTTGTAGAATGGATCCTTACACATTGTATTACCATTACGATGGGAAGGTTGAGCACAAGATTGTTGATAGAGAGAAGTTCAGTTATTTTGAGTTACTATGCGACATCTACAGTACGGTGTTGTCACATATTCCAGATGGGAGGTCTATCAAGTTCACTTGTCAAGCTATGCTGCCTGATAGTAGGGTTATGATTGATATATGGAACGATGACACACTCATGCAAGTGTTGTCTATTTTTGAAGAGTTGAGGGTTCTTATGGTGTATGTGTCAAATGTGAAGCAGTTTGACAATGGTTTTGGTGGTCATACCATTAATGACTATCCATTCAAAGTTGTTGGTAGAGATCTTCTAAGCAGAAGACAGAGGAATGAAGTGCAGCCTCCTAGCATTGGAATTGGATCATTTGTTCATTATGAAAGTGGTACATCTAGAGTACCAAAACAGATAGTCCAGAGTGCTTGGTTGCTTAGGTATTTCTATAGGCAGAACTGGTGCATCCAACATGGGATCAAGCGAAGATGGTAGTGGTATAATCCCCGGGATAATTTCAAGTCATAGTGAGAAAGGAAAATCTATTGTAGATGTGGTAGAGGTGATAGATGAGGCAAATGATGTGACTAATACATACTCAGGTGGATGTGAGTATGGTATGTCTGACTCGGAAGATGAAGACTGGAAAATGCAAAGTGATGATGGCTTTAAAGATATTAGTAAAAGTGGAAGTGAAGAAGAGGTGCACTTTGAAGATGGGGATGGCTCTGAAGGTGATGAAGCATCTATTGGAACTGATGACTTATCAGATTATGACTCCGATGAGTTCCATGCACCACAAGTCCGTAGGGCAAGAAGTGTTTTTGATGTTGAAGGAAAAGTCCAACTAGAGGATGGTATGATATTTGATGATGTGGACCATTTTAGGAGAGAATTGAAAGATTATGCAATCCAAGAGGGTTTTCATCTTCAGAGAATAAAAAATGAGAGGACAAGGGTAACTGTTATTTGTGCTGATGATGGTTGTCAGTGGAGAATTCATGCATCACCGACTGAAGATAAAATCACTTTTATGATAAAGTCTTTTAATCCTCAGCATACTTGTTCTCAAAGAAAAGACAAAAACCCGGATGCAACATCAAGATGGATTGCTAACAAACTTGGTCCACAACTCAAAGCAGATCCTGAGTTGTCTACTAATAGTATTAGAGCCATGTTATGGAAGGATTATAAGATTCAACCAAGTTACAGTCAGATTTGGAGGGCACGTCTTCTTGCAAAAGAAGTAAATGAGGGTAGCCATGCCAAGTCGTATTCCAAGCTTCCAAGGTATGGAGAGATGGTTAGGCAAACCAATCCAGGTTCAATGTTTAATCTTCAATTCATTTCAAGAACTAACATGGCCGACAATCCAGTGTTTAAAAGGTGTTTTGTTTGTTATGAAGCAAGCAAAAGAGGGTTTCTTAATGGTTGTAGGCCATTTATTGGGTTGGATGGATGCCATCTGAAGGGAAAGTTTGGAGGGACACTATTGGCAGCTATTTCTGTTGACGGGAACAATGGATTATTTCCACTTGCCTATGCTGTTGTTGAATCTGAGTGCAAAGACAGTTGGCTGTGGTTCCTTCAGAATCTGTATACTGCATTGTATTCTACATCAGATGACATGGGGTATTTAACTTTCATGTCAGATAAGCAAAAGGTGCCTTCTTATCAATTTCTCTTTAAATGTTTTTACTTCTTTTTTTTATATCAATTGCTGATTTCTGATATTGTTTTTTTTTTTTCATTCTTATGGGTGTGTAGGGGTTAACTGATGCAATTAAGGAGGTTTTCCCTGAATCACATACAAGGCATTGCAGTAGGCATTTGTATGCAAATTTCAGGAAAGATTATAAAGGTGAGAAGCTAAAAGCTTTATTTTGGACTGCATCAAGGGCTTACAGAGAAATTGAGTGGACAAAGGCAATGGCTGAGATCAAGAGTATAAATCAAAAAGCATATGATTTTCTGATGGAAAACCAGCCTAGTTCATGGTCAAGATGGGCATTTAATCACCAAACAAAAAGTGATCACATAACTAACAACATGACAGAGTCCTTCAATAACTGGGTAGGCCCGTATAGAGACAAACCCATCCTATATTTGATTGATCAAGTGCGGATAAGTTTGATGGATAAATTACATAAGAGGTTTGAGCAAGCTTGTTCTTACAAGGGGACTTTGACACCAAAGATTAAGAAGAGAATGGATGTGATCCACCAGCAATCAAGATCTTGTGTGGCCCTATCAGCAGGATATAATGAATTTGAGGTGAACAATGGCACATCAAGATTTGTGGTAAACTTGAATACTCGAAAATGTGGGTGTCAAGTATGGGAGGCTACCGGGCTGCCATGTAGACATGCAGCTTGCTGTATTACATTTAAGAGGGAAAACCTATCAGATTACTGTGATAGTTTTTATTTTCTAGGGAAATATCTACAAGCCTATGAGAACATGATACACCCACTTCCTGACATATCAGAGTTGGAAGAAACAAGTAGTATGGGAGTGGTGGAGCCTCCACCTCTGAGAAGGCACCCAGGCAGACCCAAAAAAGTTAGAAAAAAGGAGGATGGTGAACCAGCAGGAAGTGAGTACAGAAAGAAGTCTACATCAGTAAGATGTGATAAGTGTGGGCTTCAGGGTCATAACAGGAGAACATGTAAAGGGGGTCAAATTAGGAGGAAAAGGGCAAGGAAAAGCAGTACTGTGAAGGTAACCATGATTCATTCTCCAAAGACCATTCAGTTATCATCCTATGATATTGTAATCAATTCTACTAAATTTTAGACAAATGTTATACTTCCATAATTACTCATTTATACTTGGATTGTTCTAAATGCTTGTGTAGGAGAGTCGAAATGTGGGGGCTAGTGAAGCTGAAGTCAATGTCTCTCAGCGGACAAGATCACATAATGCATCAACTGCATTGAATGATAGTGTTCAAGCAAGGAAAAGAGCGAAAGCGACAGCAGCTCGGGCAAGAAGACGTGAAAAGGAGGCAATGCAGAAGCCAAACAAGAATTGAGTCTGGACAAAGGGGGGTTTTTTTTTTGGGGGGGGAAATGATGTGTATATAGGCCTTTTGATTTTGGAAATTATCATTACTAGACTGGACAGGTTTTCGATATGTGTAATTCTGATGTGTATACAGGCCTTTTGATTTTTGTCAAGTATGTGGAATGGACATGTGTATCGGTTTTTTTATTTTCATTTTGGATGTGGAATGAACATGTTGGAAAGGTTTTTTGATTTTCATTTATATGTGGAGTGGACAAGGCTGGACAAGTTTTTTTGATTTTGTTCTTGATGTGGAATGGACATGTGGGCAGATTTCTTTTTCTTGATTTTCATTTCTGTTTGACACTGTATTCAATAGGGTACCGAGGGATTTCCTGATTTTAACTTGGTCTCAGTTTTTGTCAACCTGAACATAATGAACTGCAACACACATACAAACACAAGTCATAATTAGTTAGGGGCTTTCACTCAATTTGATATATATTCATATTGTAATATATTGGGTGATATCTTATATTGGGTGATATCTCATTTTCACCTGGAATTACCTATCACATTGAGCTTAATGAATGGTCAAAACACCTTGTGTAAGTCATGTCCAAAACTTACAATTTTGTGTTCTGTTGTTTGTTATGATTAGTGTTTTTCTACTGCACCTGATAGTAGAATAATGGAATTTTTTTTTTATTAGTGAACAATAGTAATCTCTTTACTGGGAAGGGCCTTGAAACTTTTCTTCTCAGAGGTGCTTGTTGCTTCTCTGCTGTTGTTTCTAGGCAGAGCATATGCAGGTTCGTGGGTCTATCTTCGGCGTCTCGTTGAGCACACAAAATCCCAATAGAGAACTAGAGATCAAAATGGGGAAAATAGAGAAGAGAAAAAAAAAAAAACAAAAACAAAAACAAACAAACATATCTTCTCGCCTGCGACAGAAACTGGATGGGAAGCACTACTCGCCGGTGACAAAAGGAGAAGTATTTTCTAGCGACTGCCCTCTCTATCTCTGCTGGAACTCGTCTGAACCGTTGGTAGCAGGTAGGGAGAAGAGGAGAGAAGGAGAGAAGGAGAGAAAGAGAGAAGGAGAGAAGGATAGATAAAAGGGTAAGGAGGGGTATTTTTGGGATAATGAAAAATGTCTAATTTATCAGTTTTTACTCATAAGGGCAAAAACGTCATTTCAAAGCATCATGTAACGTTGACTGACGGTAGGGGGTCCGAGTCCAATTTGGTGAAAGAGAGGGGGTGTCCATATAATATTGGCATTCTCCAGGGGGTGGCGTTGTAAATTACCCTTTTATTAAAAAACAAAGATGGAAAAACTGATGAATCTACCATTGGCTCTGCAAGACAAACAATGTCAGGGTTTTTCTCCC
The DNA here is from genome assembly GCF_013358625.1 of Macadamia integrifolia. Classification (NCBI taxonomy): domain Eukaryota; kingdom Viridiplantae; phylum Streptophyta; class Magnoliopsida; order Proteales; family Proteaceae; genus Macadamia; species Macadamia integrifolia. Next base: position 675,192 of record NC_056557.1, read on the forward strand.
TTACAATGCTCCTCAAGGCCATGCGTGTTGTAGCCTTCTTGAATCCCTAACATTCCAGTAGAGAACCTTCATTTATCACTTTGTAGCAAGAGCAAGTCGTTCATACCTCCTAGTCTACTCAGCAGTTGCTGCATCTTTTTCTTTCCTGCGACAATGACCTGTTTCTCTCCATATCAACTGCCTAAACAACCATCTCATCAATACAAGCAATCTCCTTATGATGTAGGATCACCCCCCCATGAAGAGTGATTGGCAAGATGGAAATAAATAACTTGGTGTTCCGGCTCTTTCCGGTGCCTTCTACAAGCAGAAGACCCATAACGCACTTCAGACGAGTGGGTATGGGCGTGCTCCTCAGAAGCCGACCCGTCCTACTAGTTTTAACGTCCAGATAAGGAAGTACCAGATTTACTATGATTCTCGCTCAAGACTTGCTCCATATGGTCTCTTCTCACAACTGAGTCATAAGTCTCCTGTTGGTAGGGAATGATTATCTCAATAGAGCCGTCACTGGAAAGAGCCATCCCATGATCTGCTTCCCTAGTTTGAGAAGACCTAGTGACTCCCAAGTTGGAAGGACACCTTGGATAAGAATGAGAAGGAGATTTGTCCCAATATTCTCGCTGACCTGGCACTTCAACCCCACCACTTATCACCACCACCACAAGATGAGGAGGAGCACCGCCACCATCTTTTGTAAGAACCGCTCCTATAACTCTAGATTCAATGTGATGCTGCACATTAGATCATTTCAATTCTCTATAAGACTGAACCTTATTGCCAAAATTTTCGCAGAAACCACATCTTCCTAAGCTATCTTCATATATAATAGATTGAGAGAACCAAAAGTGCACCTCTGAGCCAGGCTACCATCGTTCCACCTGAATTTCCTCCAATGTCTTATTGCCCACCTCCAACTCAACCATAACCCTAGCATAGCCACCCATAGATGCTACACGGGTTTTTTGGCCGATAGCCATAGGCCTGCCTGTTACTTTTGCCATAGTGAGCAATACTTTCTCATGCCAATACTCAAGAGGCAAGTCTGGGTAACGGATCCAAACCATCTTCGTCATTGCTTATTTTTAATGCACGCTGAAGTCTTTTTCCACCATTGAAATTTAACCACTTGGCTTCCTACCTTGATAGAAAATCGCTTCTTAATCATTGTCATGTCTACTTCCAATTCAAATTGAAATAGGAAGAAGCCTTTACCCATCGGAGCAAAACCAACCCTACCTTGCAATGACCACAAATCTTTCGCCTCCTTTTATACGTCATCCCTGGACACAAAACAGAAGTTTTTTCTCCCAATAAGAGTGAACTGAAACTTTTCCAGAGTTCCTCATAAGCCTCCTACGGAATAATAATAGTCGTCAAAGAACCGGAAAGAATAGGATCTGGTAGGTTGTCCACATCTTGAATTCCTCCTCCCACAGTTGTAGAATATGATGCTTTCACTGGTTGTGAATTAGGAGTGTTGTTAACAGTCCCCACATCCTGTAATGGAGAACCTGAAACCACCAAAGCAGGCAGCTATTGCTTCTTTCTCGGCTGCCAGAAATCCATGAGAAGGGATTGTCGGCCTCGATCAAGTGGCTGGCCTTCATGCACTTCCTCTAAAACCGTAGCGCTCTCTTCAGCCATCTCCTCTATTGGGATGCCTTGCCTCTCCATCAATCTCCAAAAATTTTTGTTTCAATATTTTTGGGTTTCCTCAAGGATTATCTTTTTGTTACTTATTTGGGTCTCACATTGAATTTTTTGAAGCTTTCTGTATAGTATTGCTCTCCTATTCTTGATAGATTTTAAAAGAGACTTCAACTATGGAAGAGTATGATTCTTTAGAGTACTAGTACTGTGGCGATCAGAAAGATGGTGACTGTTAGAAGGAAGAAGATCAAGCATACTAGTATTGTGGAGTAGACCCATAAGGCCATAAGTCTGGCCATATTGCTGGTGGTCAAAGTTGATTTTATGCATGTTTTATATTGGAATACAAGGAGTTTCAAGAAGGTTACTACTCGTACAACCTTGAGATTATTGGTGAAAGATCAGATACCACATCTGATTTGTTCGGCTGAGCTGATGATTGAGGTCTCTACACTTCCCAAAATTTCTTGAGTAGTATGCGTTTGTAGCTGATTACATTCACAATGATAGATCAGAGAAGGTTCCAAATATTCAAATCTTGTGGAAGAATGACCTACAAAAGCCGACTGTTATTTCTTCTTCGGACCAACAAATTTCTTTTCAAGTGGGATGGCGAGGTAGTGATGTCATTCTTACAGTAGTACATGCAAGCAGTTTTAGAGTGCATCAACGAGATTTGTGGCTCGAGATTGTAGTGGTGTCTTTGCAAGTGGGCCCTTGGAAGATATGTGGTAATTTTAATGCAACACTTGCTTCACATGAAAAAAGAGGACCTGGGAATTTTAGCTTAGGCTCTGTAGCGGATTTTGAATCCATGATTGAGGGGTGCTCACTGATTCTAGTGCCATCTTAGTGGAGAAAGTTTACCTGGTCAAACAACCGTCACAGAGGTAATGCTCTTGTTGTCTTAGATAGAAGTTTTTATGGCTAAGGTTGTTTATAGATTGTAGTCAATTGGTTTTTCCAAGGGTTTGCTTGGATCACTCTCCATTAGTGATTTCTTCCCAGGTGGTTCCTAAACTGCCAAGCTGCCCTTTCTGTTTTCATAAGTTTTGGATGGAGGAAAGCTCATCTGTAGGTAGTAAGTGAGTCTTGGTTGCAACCGATCTCAAACAATGCCATCTTTATCTTGTCCCTTAAGCTCAAGAGGCTCAAGCCGGTTCTGAGAGCTTGGTTTAGAGCTAAATTTCCAAACTTTGAGAGTGCATTGGTGAAGGCTAAGGAGGATTCAGTGGTTGTCCAAGAGAAAATTGAGGAAAGGGGGATGGATGATGGATTATTTGGTTTGAGGTTGATGCTATAACCAAGAATCTAAAAGCTCTGTAAAATCGTGAGAAAATTTGGGCTGAAAAGTCAAGGTTATGATGGATTAAGGAAGGAGACAGAAATCTAAGTTCTTTCACATTTACACCCAAATTAAGAGAGCGAAGAACACTATTCATCACCTTAAGACTATATATGGCATTATTTTGCAGGATAAAGAGGGGATAGCAGAGTATATGGGCAGTTGTTTTGAAGAATTTCATAGGTCACATCCTCTTGTGGTGCAATCTGAGATACTGGACTGTATTCCTAAGATAATAGATGAAGTAGATTTGTTCTCTAGATCTGATTCTTGGGGAGGTGGAAATAAAAAAAGTAGTGTGGGACCTCAACCCCGACAGTTCACCTGGACCAGATGGTTTCTCAGGAGCTTTTTTCAGGTGTTGTTGGGATATTCTTTTGTTTGATTTTTGTAAGGCAGTGAGGAGTTTCTTTACAAGTGGAGTTATGCCAGTGGGAGTCAACAATAATTTCCTAGCTCTGATCCCAAAAATTGTAGGAGCTGAGACCTTGGATAGATTCAAACCTTTCTGCATGGGTAATTTCTTTTGCAAAACAACCTCAAAAATTCTGGCTACAAGAATGTCACACCTTCTTCCAAGGCTGGTCTTTGAGGAGTAGGGAGCCTTTCAGAAAGGAAAATTGATTTAGGAAAATATTGGCATAGCTTCTGAGTTGGAAACTTTGATGTCCACAACATCTAGAGGGGGAGGCTTGATCCAAAAAGCATTTGACATCTTATCCTAGGAATTTTTTATTTCAAGTGCTTCATAGATTTGGGTTCACAGAGTTATGGATCAAATGGATCTATCAAATCCTTTCTTCAGCCAAAATATCAATTCTCCTCAATGGAGGGCTTGTAGGATATTTTGGGGTGGAAAGAGGTTTGAGGCAAGGTGATCTATTGTCTCCTATTCTATTTATACTAGCTGAGGAAGTCTTATGCAGAGGCTTAAGAAAGCTTCTAGAGGAAAAAAAATTAAAAGCCCTATAGGGTCCAAGAGGAGCAGTAGTCCCAATAACCTTATTATTTGTAGATGACATATTCATATTTATGAACGCTTTAATCAGGTATGTCAGGCATCTCAATGATTTCCTTACTTTCTATCAAGAATTTTCTGGTCAAGAAATGAATATGGAGAAAAGTAAATTGTTCCTGGAAGACATTAATTTTCTAGAAAGCATGCTATCTCAAATGTTATTGGAGTTCTAGTGTGTAACTTTCCAACAAAATATTTGAGTGGAAATCTTCAAGGGGAGAGTGAAAAAGAAGGCGCTAATGTTGATCATGGACAAAATCAAGGGTCAGTTGGCAAGCTAAAAAGGAAAACACTATCAATGGAAGAAAGAGCTCCATTGATTCGATCTGTAGTTTTGGGAATGCTAGTCCATAGTTTTTTTGTGTATTGGTGGCCATCTTCACTAATAAATCTAGCTGAAAGATGGATGCGGAACTTTCTATGGACAGGGGATGCTGAATTCACAAAAGCAATAATAGTGAGCTGGGACACTGTGTTCTGGCCTAGAGATGAAGGAGGGTTGGGCATTCGTCGTCTTCGAGACATTAATATGCCCCTTCTTGGTAAACAAGCATGGCGTATAAAGCATGGATCATCAGTGATGTGCAGGTTTTTCAGAGCTAGATTTATAGATTGAAATGGAGCAATGAGGATGTCCTATAAACCCTCATCCATTTGTCCAGGCATAAGGAGGGTTTGGAGCTTCGTGGTATCTAAAGAAAGGTGGGTGGTGGGAAATGGCAGATCTATAAATTTCTGGAAGGATAGTTGGCTTGGAGATTTTTCAATCATAGAGAAATCTGGCCTTGAGGAAGGTATAATTGAGAATACAGACACAAAAGTAGTTGATTTCATTGCAGATAATAGATGGGCATTCCCAATGGTCAGATCTAGTTTTATGATGGAAATAATTGAGAAGGCTGCCTCAATTTGTCTCCTACAAGCTGCAATTGAGAATTTATCTGGAGTTGCTCGTCCACTGGAGTGTTTTCAACGTTTTCAGCTCAGAAGGAAATCAGGAAAAGGAATCTAAAGGCTCCTCAAAAGTCAATTATTTGGGGAAGACAATTGTATCCTAGGCAAGCCATGTTCGGGTGGAGGCTGGTTCATGGGAAACTTCCAACTGATGATAGAGTGTGTGATAAGGGCATTCCAATGGTCTCAAAGTGTAGCCTATGTGGAATTTCTAGGGAATCATTCAGTCATCTTTTTCTTGCATGAAACTATTCTATAGAAATATGGAAAAGGTTTGTTCAGTGTTTTGGGGTTGTGTGGAAAGGTCAAAGTGCCATTCTTGATTTTGTAATGTGGTGGAAGAGGAAAGTCGCACTCTAGCTCTGAAGGATCCTTGGCCACGGGTTTTGTTATTTTGGCAAACAACATCTAGAGGGAGAGGAATGAGAGAAGGCATGGCAATGGTGCAACACTTCCTGGTCACGTTTTTTGCAGTATTCTCATAGAAGTGAAGGAATGCAAACTTAATTTGGTAGGAGTTGTTCGATGTGCCAACGACCTAGTATACTGCAAAAATCTAGGGCTGTAAAGCCTTCTAAGGAGAAAAACTTTGGCCCTTGAAGTTTAGTGGTGTGCACCAAGGTATGGATGGTATAAGTTGAACGTAGATGGCTGCTCTTTGGGTAAATCAGGGCAGCCTGGAGTAGCAGGTATCCTATGAGATCATAATGGAGTAATAGTTGAAGCTTTTAAAGTCTTTATAGGAAATCAAACAAATTATACAGCATAATTCAAAGGGCTGGTGTAGGGTATTTGGAGAGCATTAGAAAAATTAAAGCTATGTGGATTGAGACAGACTCAAAGGCGGTAGTAGCAATAATTTAGGAAAAAACCATACCTTGGTTTGTCATGCAAGAATGGTACTCAACTTATCATTACCTACAGTCCATTCAATGGAAGGTAACTCACTGTTTTAGAGAAGCTAATATGGTGGTTGATTACTTTGCAAAGTCAATAGCAAAGTCAGGCATTTCATAAAGTAATCCAAGACTCCCATATCATATTCAAGAGGAAGTAATGAGGAATGCTACTTTTAGACCTCGGTATCGGTTTTCTTAATTAGCTATTGAGCGCTCCTACTGATGGCAATGCTAAAGGTGGGGGTTTTGCTCTTTATCTTCCTGAATGTATGTTTTTTCTTTTCATACTTCTTTAATACATTTTGGTACTTTTACGGATAAAAAAGAGTATGATTCTCTCTTTTATTGGACATTTTGAGATTATTAGATTAATTGTGCAGATTCCAAACATTATTGGTTTGGATTTTTTTTTTGTCTATCGGTTTCTATTACTTATAAGATTGACATCATCATGTCCTCTTTTATTTGGAAAGGCAAGGAGAGATTGGAATTTCTGCATCCTATGAGTTGGGATAGGGTTTATCTCCCAAAAGAGGAGGGCATGTTTATTAGTTGCAAGGAATTTAACATCGCTTTCAACATTAAGATTATTTAGAAAATTATTTCTCAAAATAAGAGCATTTAATTTGATTAGATATATTCTAGATAAGTTAGATTCCATTTGACCTGCCTTTTGTCCTATGGACACTTACTTAGCTTGGAGAAAGATTTTTAAATATAGATACATTGCCTATGATTACATTTAGATGATTACTGATGCTACCTAGGGGTGTCAATGTGCCAAGTTTGGCTGGGTTTTTTGTAACCCAAGCCCAACCCTATGGTCCCTTTGTCACACCCCAATTCCAGTATACCCAACTTACCATTAGAAATACCAGTGGTGTGAGTAAGATGCTTACCAGTCTTACCAACCTACCAGGATCTCTGATATTAGTACCTTAATATTCACAATCTCATAACACAAACCACAAAAATAGCAGTAGAATCAAAGTATAATAGTGGAATCATAATTAAAATGGGGAAATTGTCTAATGATATTACATAATAATAACCATGTTTATCCCATTCACACATATATTCATGACTTATACATAATAAGCCCAAAAGAATACCACTGAATACTTCGGTATCAAGATCATAAAAAATATGCTATGCCACTCAAGGTGCCACGTATATATAGTGATCACAAGAACAGTCTTAGTCATGGTTCTCAGCTTCTGGCATCCACCAATTATTGGCTCCGTTCTAGGGTCCAAAGGGGAGAGAGTCACATCCCATCTGCATTACTGTACATGTATCATCATCTAAAATGGGGCATATACGTGGGGTGAGCTTCCAACTTACTCAGTGAGGGATGGGGTTCATGCACAACCAAGTGTAGCATTCACATGTATAATATTCAATGATGACATAAATACAAAAATTAAACACACAGTCTATGATGTGAATGATGCAATCCATTTGTTGCTATTCCACCTAACAATACAACTAAGTCTGGTAAATGCTACTACAATACATTAGGTTGTTTCCCTAGTCTCAAAATTTGCACATCAACTACATAGTGAAACAAGCCTTAGCCTTGATTAGGAGCCTATCGGTCCTAGAATGCAACCATCGATCACCTTGCAAACCCTTAATAACCCCCTCTTGGCAGTCATGGCACTGGAGTTACCATCAACCATGCCGGACTAGAATTGGCCTTCAGGAACAATCACATCGTACCACGGGTGTGGCATTCTTGAAAGGTTTATTGAAGATACCACCATTGAGTTATCTAACACCTTAACCCCTGTTGGCAAGGGATGTATAGGGAATGTCACCTAACCATAATATCCTACATGCCTTGCATAATGATACAGTTGTATCGACCATGCAACACCGGAATTACCATTGGCCATAAAGCGGGTCCATTTCCAAGTATAGTCCCATGGTACATGATACCAGAATTACCATCAGTCATAAAGTGTAACCCATAACTATATACCTAATCTAGCATATAAATCAGTTGAGTATGGACTACACGACAATGGAATTACCATCGGCCATGAAGCGTATCCATTTCCAAATGCAATCCCAGAGTACACGGTACCAGAATCACCATTGGCCACAAAGTGTAATCTGCGACTACATCTAATCTAATGCACATAATCAAGGCATGAATGCAACATCCATACGGAGATCATTGTACCAGAACCACCTCGGCCACACTGCATCCCATTTCACAACATACAACACATACCCAATATTTATGTTCCATAATCATAGTGAATCAACATAAATAAAATGTTTAAATTTATCAGCATAATCATGGCAATAACTAAATAATCAATTAAATTCCCTAACACATGTGAACAATTCTAAATATTATAAACATTCCGTAAAAGAAAAGCAACCATCCCTCACCTTAGTTGTGTTCTGTCAATTTTGTTCCAAGTGTGTCAACTGGTTGTTCAACTCACTACCGGCCTTGGGGTGCGTGCACATCTCTATCCTAGGCACAAAGGTAATCGAACATCAATGCATGTCGGGAACATTAGAAGGGGCCCACAAGGGTTACCCCTAAAGAAGTCAGACACTGTCCAGCCTGGATAGGACAGGTCACCGGATTCAGTCATCGAAAATAGGTGGAAGTCCAACAGATTCATCAGATGTGAATCCGGTGGCACTGAAAGAGAGCCCCTAAGGCTCAGAGACCTCATCGAAAGCAGCCACCGGATCCAGGTCCAGTGTTTCCAATGGGTTGTTTCTGATGGAAACACAGAAGTTACCCATGGAAATTAGGGTTTTTCGACTCGGGTCCAATTATCAGGATTTGTTCCATGGAGTTTATAGGGGGTGTTCCTAGTATAGTTTTAAGATAAGAAAATCCTGATCCCACTGGACCATTTGGGAGATACGTTGATCGAACGATTAAAATCATAGATGGTCATTTAGTAAATCTTGTTGCCAAAGCTCATCAGACTTAGTTTGAGCTTGACAATCATGCCAAGGAGGTGAAATATGCATTCCCCAATCTTTAGGAGGTGTGGAGGTCATGATTATATCCATATACAATTTACACTAGCTCGAAATGAAGAGAGAGAGTGGTAGAAGAGGTGGCACTTACCTCCAGCAAGGATTACGGCAACTAGGCGGGCAACAGACACCAAGGTGAGCCCAAATTTCCCTCCCTTTTATCTTCTCCTTCTTTCTCTTCCTTCCTCTCCTCTCTTTTCCCTCTCCCACGTTTGTACAAGTGAGAAATGAGGAAATGGATCCTCATTTCCACTTATATAGTAAGTTCTCACAAGGGCCTATTTGTTGTTGGGTTCTTTATTGTCCAAATGGGTTATTTTCCTCCCCCGTGTTGGGGCATGGGTGTAACATTACCCCACCTCACAAGAATTTCATCCTTGAAATTGAACATACCTAGTAAATCGAATAGTGCAGGATACTATTTCTTAATTTTATCTTCCCGCTCCCAAGATGCTTTCTGTTCTGGGTGATTCATCCATTTCACCTTAATGAAGGAAACAGTGTGGTTGTAGAGAACGTGGTCCTTTCGATCAAAAATCTTCTTTGGATACTCCATGTAGGCAAGATCCTTATCCAACTCACGTGGTATGTAAGTTAAAATATGAGTGGGGTCGGGAATGTACTTCCTCAGTATAGATACATGGAAGACATCATGTGTACCCTCCAACTCTGGTAGTAAGGATATCCTGTAGGCCACCAGTCCAATCCTTTCCAGTGCATCATACAGCCCCATAAATCTAGGACTTAGCTTACCTATCCTGCCAAACCGTATCACTCCTTTGACTGAGGAGATCCACAAGAACACCTTGTCTCCAACCCTAAATTCCAGATGCTTCCTCCTGATATCTGCATAAGTCTTTTGTCTGGACTGATCTGACTTGATCCTTTCTCTGATCACATTTACCATCTCACTCAATGTGTCATTTACCCACTTCGTGCCAATACAAAGGAGTCTGACGTTTCCTGCCATATTGTGCCTCAAACGGAGACATGTCGAATGTGGCCTGGTAACTGTTGTTGTAGGAGAACTCAATAAAAGAGCTATCCTCATCGTAACTATAACTCATATCTAAGGCATATGCTTGAAGTAGGTCCTCCAAGGTTTGGATGGTCCTCTCCGATTTTCCATCTATTTATGGGTGAAATGCCATGTTGAAATTCAATTGTGTATCCATAGCCTTTTGCACACATATCCAGAACTTAGAAGTGAATAGGGGATCTTGATTAGAGATGATGCTAACGGGTACACCATATAGCCAGATGATGTTGTCAATATACAGCTTGGCCAACTTGTCTATGGGGAAAGTGACCTTAATTGGGATGAAGTGAGCTGCTTTGTTCAAGCGGTCCACAACTACCCAAATAACATCCATACCCTTGCTGGTGCTAGGTAATCCTATGACGAAGTCCACAGTAATATTTTTCCATTTTCACTCCGCAATAGGTAGGGACTGTAGTAAACCATAGGGCCTTTGTCTTTCAACCTTGACTTGCTAACAAGTGAGGCACCTTGCCACATGCGTAGCCACATCATTTTTCATTCCCTTCCACCAATAGGAGCCCCTTAGGTCCTTATACATTTTAGTACTACTAGGGTGAATGGAGTATGGGGTGCTCTGTGCCTCCTTCAAAACAGTATCTCTCAAGTCACCATCACTAGGCACACACAACCTTCCTTTGAACTTAAGAATTCCCCCTTTAGTTATATAGAAATCTGGGTCCTTCTAGTTTCCCTCCTTGCAGTCAGCTATCAATTTCTATAACTCTGCATCAGTAGCCTGAGCTGTAGTGATTTTGTCCACTAGACTAGGTTGTACCAATTCCTATAGTGATAAGGTGACACCTTCCACTAGTAGTTCCAATTCCAGTTTCCTAGCCTCTTCTACGAGATGCTCATTAGTGGTTAGTGATGCAAGATTTAGTGACTGAGATTTCTGACTAAGTGCATCACCTACCATATTGGCCTTTTTTGGGTGATAGTGGATAGTATAGTCATAATCTTTCATCAATTTCAACCAATGTCTCTGTCTCATTTTGAACTCCTTTTGGGTGAAGAAGTACTTGAGGCTCTTGTGGTCACTGTATATCTCACTCTTTTCACCATACAAGTAATGCCTCTAGATTTTTAAGGTAAAAATTACTGCTGTCAATTCTAAGTCATGGGTGGGGTAGTTCTTCTCATAGTCCTTCAACTGGTAGGATGCATAGGTAATGACCTTCCCATACTGCATCAACACACAACCCAATCTTAGCTTAGAGGCATCACTATACATAACCATACCACCTGTACCAGTCGGAATAGTAAAGATCGGAGTTGATACCAACCTTTGCCTTAGCTCCTTGAAGTTCTTCTCACAATCAACAGACCACTTAAATTTTACACCCTTACGTGTGAGTTAGGTTATCGATGCAGAAATGTGGGAAAGTTCTCAATAAACCTCCTATAGTATTCGACCAATCCCAAAAAACTACGTATGTCTACTATACTCTTGGGAGTCTCCCATTCTAGAACTGCCTTCACCTTGCCCGGGTCAACCTCTATTCCCTTATCTGAGACACTGTGGCCTAGGAATACCACTTGTGAAAGCCAGAACTCACACTTTTTGAATTTGGCATAGAGTTGTTTCTCTCTCAGACGTTGCAATACTAGCCTCAAGTGAACAACATGTTCCTCTGCACTCTTGGAGTATACCAAGATGTCATCAATGAATATAATTATAAACTTGTCTAAGATATCCAGAAATTCCTAGTTCGTTAAGTCCATAAATGCAACCAGTTCATTGGTCAGTCCAAAGGACATCACTAAAAACTCGCAATGTCCATATCGAGATCTGAAAGTTATTTTGCGGACATCCCTAACCTTGATTCTAAGCTGGTGGTAGCCCGATCTAAGGTCGATCTTGAAAAATACCTTAATAACTTGCCGTTGATCGAATAGGTCATCAATCCTTGGTAAAGGATACCAGTTCTTGATGGTTAGCTTGTTAAGCTCCCGATAATTAATGCACATCCTCATACTTCTGTCCTTCTTTATGACGAACAGTACCGGTGCTCCCCATGGAGACACACTAGGTCTAATGAATCCCTTCTTCAGAAGGTTCTAAAGTTGCACTTGTAATTCCTTCAATTCTATGGGGGCCATGTGGTAAAGGGCTTTTGACACTAGTGTCAAGCCGAGGAGTAAGTCTATAACAAACTCTGTCTCTCGATTTGGGGGCAATCCTGTCAAGTCATTTGAGAATACATAGGGAAATTCCCTTGCTACATCCAGTTCAATCAATGATCTGACCTCTATCTCAGCATTTGTCACAGATGCCAAGTAGCTTTGACACCCTTGGTCTAGTAGCTTCTTCATCCGAAGTGCTGACACAATAATCCTCTTGTGTTTCTTTAGCTTATCCCCTACAAAGGTAAATTCTCCCTCATCATAGGGTCTAAATACTATCTCCTTTTCTGCACATAGCATATTGGCTTTGTAAGTGAATAACCAGTCCATTCCTAAAATCACATCAAAGTCGATCATGTCCAACTCGATCAAGTGTGCGTTCAAGTCGTTTCCATTTATGGTCATCGGATATGGTTCATACATACAATTCAAACCCACCACACTTCCTGTGGATGTACTCACTGCCAAACACTAGGTCAAGCTCTTGGGTGGAATTCCTATCTTTCTCGCGAATGTCGATGACATGAATGAATGGTATGCCCCTGAATCAAATAAAATATGTGTAGGCAACAATGATATTAATAAGGTACCTGTTACCACACCTGGTGTAACTTTTGCATCCTTAGCTATCATGGCAAATACCCTTCCCTGGGGTCTCTGGCCCTGTGGTGGTTGTGCTGGCCTATTTGTTGCATATATCTACTGGGGCCTAGGAGGTAGAGTGTAAGGTGCATCACCTGACCGATAGTGGGGGCGTGTCCTGGCTAAGTGACATGGCTAGTCATAGTGTAAGCATCTGGGGTTTGAGCCCACAGACTGAGACATACCACTAGAGCGGGAGGATTGAGAGGCTTAACTTACTTTTGGCTTTCTTAACTGAACTGGAGTTGGGTTGATATAAGGGCCTCTTAAGAGCTTGCTAACTCCCCTTGAATTAGCGGACACCATGGGCCTCTTTCCCATTCCTTGTTGTGCTATGAAATGGTCTCTTGTTGGTCTTCAATGGACTTGGCCACTTGGACCACCTCAACATATGTCTGCAACTTTAACCCAACCATAGTAGAACTAATGCTTGGTCTCAACCCTTTTATGAATTTCCTAGCCTTGGCCCTATCATTTTGAATGTGCTTTGGAGTAAAATGGTACAACTCTTCATACCTCTGTTGGTATTCTAGCACTGATCGGAACCCTTACACCAAATTGGAGAATTCACTCTCCCTCCTATCCCGAAAGCTCTTAGGGAAGTAATTCCCATAGAAGGTCTCCTTGAAGTCTTCTCAAGTGGGGATGGGATTGGTTGCCCTCATAATGGGCTCAGTAGCCCTCCACCAAGCATCGACTTTATTTTACATTTGGTAGCTGGCACATAATATTTTCTACTTATCATTGCAACCCATCAACTTAAAGACTTTATCCATACCACTAATCCATTTTGATGAAAGCATCTAATCGTGACTCACATTGGAGAAGTATGGAGGTTTAAGCCTTTCAAACTTCTTCATCATCTTGGTTAGGTCAGTCCAACCTTCTACAAACACTTGGGCCTGCCCTTGCACTTGTCCGGGAACTTGTCCTTGAAACTACCCTTGTGCCTGTCCTTGCACTTGTTCATGCAATTGCCCTTACATCCTATTAGATGTTTGAAGGGTGGCTGAGCCATCTGGCATCAGGGCTGGTGCCAATGGAGTAGGGAGTGCGGGAGGTGCATTCTAGGCCTCAATAGTAGATTGGATCCATGTATCAATCTTGGCCATGAATTGAGTTTGTCTCTCTTCTACCTCACACATTATGTTGCCCATTATATTGCCAACATCTTATGCTTTGAGAACGGGTGAGACTAGTAGCACATTGCAAGGTCTTCCTCGGTTCTGTGAAGGGGAAGCGGGAGGTGACACATTGGAGCGGGATCAGGTATTCCTGAGTGACATGATTCCTATTGAGGAATACTAATTAGTCATCCACACATGTGCACTTAAGCATGTTAGGACTTACACACATAGTGGATCCCACATGGGTATACAAGGAGCACATTAGGGTTAGAATATGCATAGGGGTCTCATATGGCAACTTGGGATCAAGAATTGAATAATTAGAACCCAATTTGAGTAATTAGGGAAAGAAATAAAATTTTAAAATTTCCCTTTGTTGTTCACCGGAAACTGGGGTTCTTTCACCCAAAATATGGGTTGGTTCACTAGAAATAAGTCATATTTTTGGTGACCAAAATAGAGACCAAAATTTGAAAATTTTCCCACCGAAAACAATTCACCGGATTCAAGTCCAGTGTTTCCGATGGACTCAAAAATGCTATATATAAGCTCAGGTTTGCTGTATTTCTCACAAAACCCTATTCTACCTATTGGAGAAAGAGAGGAAATGGCCAAGGAAGGTCTCCCTAGCCATTCCCCACCTTTTGCTCGAGATTTTATGCCCAAATGCCGCTGTTAACGCATCTAAGGTGAGTTCTTCTCCTTCTCTAACCTAGATTTTGCATTCTTCTCAGTGAGTTTTGGTATTCTCTTTTAACTTAGGTTTTCTATTCCAAAACCTAGGAATGTTTGTGCAACCATGTCTGGTTGCCGTGTTTGTCATCATCGTACTGCCGCATAACCACAATAACCCACCATTCCCGTAGAGGAATAGTATGATCATGAACTGTTCCGCTCTGTGGCTGACCAGGATCATTGGGAGAGTTTTGAATATCGAAATGTGGATCCTGGGAAGTATGTGAGTACTAGGGACTTCCAAAGGTTTCATCTCCGTCAAAGTTTCAAGGCCCTAGAGTAGTGCTGTATCTTAAAGCCAAACACAAAGTACAACCCAAGGCTCGTGAGGCTCTTCTACTGCAATCCGCGATGTGAGAACTGCGACACTGAGGAGATGAGGAACACTTCAAGGGTGAAGGGGGTCGACAACTCCTTTGGTATGGCCAAGTTGGCCAACATATTGATGATCTCCAATGAGTGAGAGCTAGCTTACTGCCATCCTAGGAGTCTGTCTTATGAATTCTAGAATTTTGATGCCCAGGCAGAGATGGACAACATGCTCACCAAGGAGGCTTCTAGATGGCATCTAACTGCCAATTATTGGGTTATGCCGAAGGTCATGTGTTGGCTTATTCAGCTAAATGTTCTTCCCCACTAGCGGCCACTTTGATGAGGTGTCCATTCTATAACCTATGTCACTTACTGTGTCTACATGGGGCTGCCGGTTCGCCTCCCTTATTTATTGATGTGGACCATGGCATGGTGACAAGGGCTGAGGGAGGGACATGTAGGGCTGGAAATCTCTGCTACGAATGGATCCGGATTAAGGTCTTCCTACGCTTTGGTGTGAACTTGGAGGATGAGGAAAGCTTGGGGACTAATGCCTTGGACTTCAACCAAGACTCTTTGAAGAAGATGATGTTGAACATGGATGAGGTCACTGAGGATGAGGTTGAGGGGGAATAGCCAATGGAGGTGGAGGATCGACTGGGAGGTGGTGATGGGGGTGGTCACGATGGTGATTAGAAGGGTGACCAGGGAGGTCATGGAGGTGCTATCCCTCCATATGGGTTTCCTGCTAGAGGTGCTCCACCACCCAACCCTCAGACTGTGTGGACTATTATTGCCTCCTCTTCACATGGCACTAGGGGTTCAAGGGCTTATGGACTCACCTGTCTGGATACCACCACCAATTTGCTGAGGAGGATGGATAATCAGATGGAGAGTATGGATAGAAGCTACTGTCATCTGGATAATCGGGTGGCCTCCCTTGAGGCATAGATACAGGCAATGGTCTTTCACCTTGCCACTCCAGTGCCAAGGCTTGGAGCACAGTGTTAAAATCAAGCTCAAGGCTGGGGGCAGAATCAGCAATAGGAACAGCAACAGTAGTGGCTTATATTACCATGGTAGTCTTAGGATTTCTCGTTTTATGCTTTCCGGCATAGCCAGCTTTTCTTTATAATTCTGATGTTCTAAGTGTTAGCTTGCATTTTACTTTCTATTATTTGCTTTTGTCATTTGAATTCCTAGATTTTTAGGCTAGTTAGGATTTCCTGCTTCTGTCATTTAATTTGAGAAAAATTGGAGTAAGCTGATGTACTCTGTTCTCTTTATATATAATGAAATGGATTTGACATATATGCTTGTCTCCCATTTGTGTAATTCTATTATTTATTGTCTTTCAGATTTTTTTTCTTAATCCTAATCCCCAAATCAAGGTTCGAGTGAGACTGTGAGTTAAGGAAGAGCACCGTACTTTGATACCAAGTTGTCACACCCCAATTCTAGTATACCCAACATACCAATAAGAATACCAATGGTGTGAGTAAGACGCTTATCCGTCTTACCAATTTACCACGATCTCTGATAGTAGTACCTTAACATTTTCAATCTCACAACACAAATCACAAAAATAGTAGGAGAATCAAAGTATAATAGTGGAATCATAATTAAAATGAGGAAATTGTCAAATGATATTACATAATAATAATCAATTTTATCCCATTCACACATATTCAAGACTTATAAATAATAATCCCAAAAGAATACCATTGAATAGTTCGGTATCAAGATCACCAAAAATACCCTGTGCCACTTAAGGTGCCGCGTATACATAGTGATCACAAGAACAGTCCTAGTCATGCTCCTCAGCTTCTAGCATCCACAAATTATTGGCTCTGTTCTCGAGTCCAAAGGGGAGAGAGTCACATCCCATTTGTATTACTATACCTGTATCATCATCTAAAAGGGGTCATATACATGGGTGAGCTTCGACCTTGCTCAGTGAGGGGTGGGGTTCATGCACAACCAAGTACAACATTCACATGTATAATAGTCAATGATGACATAAATATAGAAATTAAACACATAGTCCATAATGTAAATGATGCAATCCATTTGTTATTAATCCACTTAAAAATAAAACTAAGTCTGGTAAATGCTACTACGATACATTAGGATGTTTCCTTGGTCTCAGAATTCGCACATCAACTACATAGCGATACAAGCCATAGCCTTGATTAGTAGTCTACCAACCTATAAATGCGGCCATCGGTCACTCAGAAGACCCTTAATAACCCCCTCCTAGTAGTCACGGCATTAGAATTACCATCAGCCACATTAGACTAGAACTGGCCTCCAACAACAATCACATCGTACCACAGATGTGGCATTTCGGAAAGGTTCATCAAACATACCACCATTGAGTTATCCAACACCTTACCCTTGTTGGCAAGGGATGTAGTATAGGAAATGTCACCTAACCACAATATCCTACATGCCTTGCATAATGATACAATTAGTATGGAGCACGTAACATCGGAATTACCATCGGCCATGAAGCGGGTCCATTTGAAAGTGTAGTCTTGGGGTACATGATACCAGAATTACCATCGGCCACAAAGTGTAACCCACGACTATATACCTAATCTAACATACAAAACAGTTGAGTATGGACTACACGACACCAAAATCACCATCGGTCGTGAAGCGTATCCATTTCCAAATGTAGTCCCAGAGTACATGATACCAGAATCACCATCGGCCATAAAGTGTAATTAGTGACTACATCTAATCTAATGCATATAATCAATGCATGAATGCAACATCCATACGGCGATCACAATATCGAAACCACCACGGCCACACCAGATCCTATCTCACAACTTATAACACATCCAATATTTATGTTCCATAATCATAGTGAATCAACATAAATAACATGTTCACAATTATTAACATAATCGTATCAATAATTAAATAATCAATTAAATTTCCTAACACATGTGAACAATTCTAAAATCGTAAAAACTCCACAAAAGAAAAGCAACCATCCCTCACCTTAGTTGTGTTCTGTCAATTTGGTTCCAAGCGTGTCAATCAGTTGTTCAACTCAATATCAGCCTTAGGGTATGTGCACATCTTTGTCCTTACAAAGGTAATCGAACATCAATCTATTTCGGGAACATTAGAAAGGGACCATAGGGGTTACCCCCAAAGAATTTAGACACTGTCCAGCCTGGACAGTATAGGTCATCGGATTTAGTCATCAAAAATAGTTTGAAGTCCACTGGATTCATTAAATGTGAATCCGGTGGCACTGGATGAAAACCCCTAAGGCTCAGAGACATCACCGAAAACAGCCACTAGATCCAGGCCTTGTGTTTCTAGTGGAAACACAGAAGTTGCCCATGGAAATTGAAGTTTTTTGGCTCAGGTCCAATTGCCTGGATTTGTTTTGTGGAGTTTCTAGGGGTGTTCCTAAATCATTTTAAGCTAATAAAGTCCAGATTCCACTAGGCCATTTAGGAGATACGATGATCGAATGATCAAAATCCTAAATGGTCATTTGGTAAATCTTGTTGCCGGAGCTCCTTGGACATGGTTTGAGCTCTGCAATCATGTCTGGGAGGTGAAATATGCATTCCCCGAGTTTTGGGAAGTGTGGAGGTCAAGATTCCATCCATATACAACTTACACTATGTTGGGAAAATCCCACCTCTGCACATGTTTTGCTGATAACAAACAATGAGTACAATCACTAATCTTCTTATCAGTATATTAATTAAATTGGGAGACGAAGAACACCAAAGTGATGATATCAACAAAACCAAGATCAAAGTGATTGATGCATTCAAACAAGAAGTCTCAAGAGTGAAGACAAGAGTTTTGAAGACAAAACTTGAAGATCATATGCACATACAATTGTAATCACACACACACACATGCATACATAATGTAAATATACATTTAGAGGACCCTAGGAAATGACCAAAATGCCCCCAAAGGAGTCCCAAAAGATTGGAAAAAGATGGACCAAAAGAACACAGTAAAAAAGGCCACAAATCCAATCTAGATTCACAAACAGTGTAATCCAAATTGACTCCAAATGAAATCCAGAAATCCGGATCAATCCAGATGGAGATTTCTCCAATCCGGAGATCCAGATTAGGGAAAAATTCAAAATTCCTAATGGTCTGTAATAGCTAGTTTAACCCCATGTGTGGATCCGAATTGGGATCCAGAGCTCCGGATCATAAAAAATAGATCTGTTGGAGCCCTTTACAAACACTTTCTCACTCATTCTCTTGGCTATAAATACCCACACTTGGGTAGTGTTTTAAGCATCTCTCCTCACATCCATCATATACATTTTTGCATACAATTGAGTGAGCAATACATTTAGAAAGGGAGATTGTGAGTGAAGTTCTAAGCAAAGAGTGAGAAAAGAAAGAGAAGAAGAAGCTTCAAGCATTCAAGTCATCTTCAATTAGAAGCTTCAAGTGCAAGCACGACCATTCATTGCATTCATCCACTTGCACAATCATGCAAGAGTACATTTACTACAAAACACGGGTAATATTGTTCAAACTCTTGTAATTTGTATTTTAATTTTCATTTCTATTTTCAGTTCTCTTGATCTTGCTTGGACTCAAGAGTGGGTTACACTTGACCCGAAACTAAGATGATTATAAAGGCTTGTTTCTTGCCAGTAAAAGAAATATATAGTGGAAAATCTCTCAAGGGGTATTGAGAGAAGTAGACGTAGACTTGGTTATAAGTCGAACTACTATAAAATCTTTGTTTCTTGCCTTTCTAATTTTTTCACTTTAATTTTTCATTTCATTTACGTTATCATAAATCAAAATATTGACAAGAACACTCGAGAAAACATATTCACCCCCTCTAAGTGTTTCCAACAATTGGTATCAGAGCGGGAGCTTAAAATTGAGACTTTATTTTCTCTAAATTGAGTCAAAGATCCATGACATTTCAACGCCAACAAATCGAAGGTCTCAACACCTCTAAACCTCCATACTTTGATGGTAAATATTTTGCTTATTGGAAAACCTGATTCACAAACTTTGTTTGTGCTCACAACTTAGATGTATGGAGTGTGTTTGTAGAAGGTCCATACAAAGTCTATAAGAAAGTAGGAGAAGAACAAGTAGAAAAAGAAAAGAAAGAATGGACAGTAAAGGATAAAATTAAGATTCAACATAACTTCAAAGCTATTACATTCCTTCAGTATGCATTGAGCGAGAAGAAGATTAATAGAACATCTATGTGTGGATCAGCCAAATAAATGTGGGAAAAACTTATAGTGACTTACAAAGGGACTTCGAAAGTTAAGAAAGTAAACATTGGCCGACTCAGACACGAGTATGCAAGCTTTAAAATGTAAAAGAATGAATCTATTTGTGATATATTTTCTCGTTTTACTAACATTATGAACAAGTTGAGAGCCTTCAATAAAGATTAAACTCAGGAGGAGAAAGTGATAAAGGTACTACACGCATTGCCCACGAAGAAATGGAGACCGATGGTGACAGCCATCCAAAACACTCAAGATCTTGACAGCATAAGTTTATATGAACTCATGGGGACATTGCAAACTCATGAAGTAGAACACAAAGATGATGAGATAGAAGAACAAGAGGAATTAAGAGACAAGAAAGAAAACAATAGCTCTCAAAATGACACAAGATTTTGACAAAGAGGAAAGTGAAGATGAATAAATACTACTCCTATGTCAACACTTCCACAAATTCCTCAAATCAAAGAAAAAAAGAAAACTCATCAAAGGGTAACCCTCCAGATACAACAAAGGTAAGAACTATTCTAATAAAAAACCTAATGAAGTAGATTGTTATGAATGTAGAAAGCCAGGATATATCAAAATCGAGTATCCAAAGCTCTCAAAAGAAGGAAAGAAGAAAAAGGCCTACAAAGCCGAAGAAACTTGGGATGACTCATTCGACAGTAGTGATGAAGAAAAAGAATCTGGTGATGAACACACCTATCTAGCCTTGATGACTACATCCGATCAAGAAGATAATGAGGTAAGCTCCACAAACTTTGATAGTGCAAATTCTATTTGTGAAGAAAACTTTGAATATGATGAACTATATGATGCTTTTCAAGAATTATACAAAAATAGCACAAAGTTAGTGAAAGAAAAGAAAGCATTAGAAAAGCAAGTAGATAATCTTCAATTGACCTTGAATGAGCTCACCACTTATGTGAGAGAGCAAGAAAAAGAAAACAAAGGTCATTTGGAGACTATTGAAAAAATGCAAAAGGAAAACAAAGACCTCTTGCAAGAAAATGCAAAATTAACCTCGGCCCTAAACACTTTCACCAAAGGCCAAAAAAATCTTGATACCTTATTGGGAACACCTCGAAGGGATGTTCACAATAAGGAAGGCCTTGGATACAATGCCTTTACTTCACAATCCAAGGGAAAGGAAAAGACCAATCCACCTTTAAAGAAACCCCAAGCCAATCATGCATATCAATATGCAAGAAAGCATGGTCATGTTCCTCAACGACCGCAAAGGTTTTCAAAACCTCGAGGTCAACAATGGAATAATTGGAGTGGAAATAATAGACCACAACCATTCAAATTAAATGGATATTACAATAACCGGTACTATAGACCTCAACTTCCAAGAAGTAATACTAGATCTCTACAACATTATTTGGGAAATCCCCAATCCTATAACAACCATACCCAAAACAAAACAAGGACCATCTGGGTACCAAAATGATATTTTGAATCTAACTTCAATAGACCCAATTGGGGACTAATACACTATTGATTGTGTTTTTAGAGATATGCTCGAAGAGCAAAAAGGACCTTGAATTGTATATTGACAGCGGTTGCACATGGCTGGAAACTCTAATCTATTCTGAAAACTCAAGAAACATGATGGAGGATGGGTGACATTTGGAGACAAAGGCGAAGGAAATATTATTGGCATAGGCTTTATCAAAATTGGAGGTACCACTATAACCAATGTTTGCTTAGTTGATGGTCTTGCCTATAACTTGATTAGCGTGAGCCAATTGTGCGAAAATGGATATTTAGTTGAATTCAATGCTTCTTAATGTTTAGTCAAAAATGATAAATATGATGTTATTTTGAATGGCATTAAAAGAAACAATACCTACATTTGCATGTTTGACAATGCTTGTTCTAGTAGCATATGCCTTGTTTTAAACAATGAAGACTTTTATCTTTGGCACAGAAAACTTAGTCATATTAACACAAAAACCCTAAAAAAAAATAGCATCTAAAAATCTTGTGAGAAACATGCCAAAACTGAAATTTGAAAACAAATTGTTTTGTGATGCATGTCATAAGGTAAAACAAGTAAAAGCCTCACACAAGTCTAAAACAGTAGTATCAACTTCAAGACCTCTTCAACTACTTCACATGGATCTATTTGGACCAATCTCAGCTCCTAACCTAGGTGGAAAATAATATACTCTAGTAGTAATAGATGATTATTCTAGATATACCTGGACCCTATTCATTAGAGATAAAGATGAAGCCTTTAGGGAATTTCTCACCCTAAGCAAGAAGGTTCAAAACCAAAAGGGTTGTTTAATTACCAACATAAGAACCGATCATTGTGGAGAATTTGACAATCTACCTCAATTGGAAAAATTTGTGAAGAAAATGGAATAACTCATGAGTTCTCACCTCCTAAAACTCAATCAAATGGAGTTGTAGAAAGAAATAATAGATCAATACAAGAAACCGCGAGAACTATGCTCCAAGAATATCCACTTCCAAAGTATTTTTGGGCAGAAGCTGTAAATATGGCATGTTATATCCCCAATAGAGTAATAATAAGAAAGATACTAAACTAAACTCCATGTGAACTCTATTTTGACAAAACACCTAAGGTTAATTATTTCAAAGTATTTGCATGTAAGTGTTACATCTTAAACACCAAAGATCATCTAGGAAAGTTTGACTCCAAAGCCGATGAAGGCATCTTTCTTGGCTACTCACAAAACAGTAGAGCTTATAGGGTTTTCAACAAAGAACCTAGTGGTAGAAGAATTAATAAATGTAAAATTGATGAATCACCACCAAATGCAATACACAAGCCACTTCAAGTGAAGATGAAAATGAAGTAGAAGAAATTAGAAAGAAAGTTGAAAATATATCAACACAAGAGAAAATATAAGAAGAAATCAAAGAACTACCCAAAGAAATCAAAACAGTTAAGAATCATGCTATCGATCAAGTCATGGGTGATCTAAGCAAAGGAGTACAAACATGTTCAAGAATTCAACATCCTAGTAATAGTGCAATCATATCAACTATTGAACCTAAAAGTGTAAAAGAAGCATTAATCGATAGTGATTGGATTTTTGCTATGCAAGAAGAACATAATCAATTTGAAAGAAATGATGTATGGGACTTAGTTCCTAAACCAAAGGACAAGACAGTCATTGGAGCAAAATGGGTGTTCCGAAACAAATTAGATGAAAAAGATCAAATCACTCGAAACAAAGCAAGACTTGTAGCCAAAGGATACGATCTAGAAGAAGGAATTGATTTTGATGAAACATATGCTCCGGTTGTAAGATTAGAATCAATAAGATTGTTGCTTGCCTTTGCTGTCATAAAAATTTCAAATTATATCAAATGGATGTTAAAAGTGCATTCTTAAATGGTGTCGTTAGTGAAGAGGTCTCTGTTGCACAACCTCCTGGATTTGAAAATCCAAAACTTCCCAATCATGTATACAAGCTTAAGAAAGCTTTATATGGCCTCAAGCAAGCTCCAAGAGCTTGGTATGAAAGATTGAGTAAATTCTTACTCAATAACAGTTACACTATGGGAAAGGTGGACACTACACTATTTGTGAAACATAAAAGCAAAAACATGATTATTGTCCAAATATATGTGGATGATATCATTTTTTGGTGCCACTAATGAAATGATGTGTGATGAATTTAGCAATTGTATGAGTAAAGAGTTTGAAATGAGCGTGATGGGTAAATTTACTTTCTTCCTAGGCTTACAAATCAAACAAACTAAAAATGGAATCTTTATAACCCAAATAAAGTATATAAGAGATCTCCTGAAGAAATTTGACTTAGAAAGTAAAAAATCCTCTCCCACACCAATGAGCAGCTCACTGTCTCTGTCTAAGGATGAAGACAGTCCTTCTATGGATGCTACACATTACAGGGGCATGATAGGAAGTCTTCTCTATCTTACTGCAAGTTTCCCGATATTATGTTCAGTGTATGTGCATGTGCACGATACCAAGACAATCCTAAGAAATCACACTTGAGTGCCGTAAAACGCATTTTTAAATATCTTAAGGGCACATCAAATTTAGGATTATGGTATCCTATGGATAATGATTTCCATATTATTAGTTTTTCCAATGCTGATTTTGCGGGTTTCCATATTGATCGCAAGAGCACCAATCTCATGGTTCAGTAAGAAACAGAACTCAATTGCCCTATCAACCACTGAAGCCGAATACATAGCGGCTACACAATGTTGTGCACAAATTCTGTGGATGAGGCAAACAATGATGGACTATGGAAATCACTTCAACTCATCTCCTGTTTTATGTGACAGTATAAGTTCCATTAATCTAAGTAAGAATCCTATCTTACATTCTCATTCCAAGCACATTGATGTGCATCATACTTCCTAAGAGATACTGTCCAAAAGGGAGAAGTATCACTTGAGCGTATTGACACGACCAAACAAGTGGCTGACATCCTCCCAAAGCTGCTTAGTTAACAAAGATTATGCAAGTTACAAGGAGAACTCAAGGTTATATACCCATTTGAGTAATCATCCAGGGGGAAAATAGCCCTAATCAGCAAAAATTCCAGTTCAAAACTCACACTTTTCATAAAAATAGCAAACAGGGCTGATCCGGATCTCTGGATCAAGGGAACCCAGGATCCGGATCTCCGGATCTGCTCAAGAATGAATTAAAACCCCAATTCGGGCTCTTTTTTCTTTCATTCTTCTTTCTTTCCTCTCTCCATTTCTTCCCTCTCAAAACCCTAGAAATCCCATTTTGACCATAACCCATTGCTTTCCTTCCATTTTCTCACTCCATTTTTCATTTTATTGAAGATTTTATCATCTTCTTCGCCTTTCTTTCACTCAAGTCACTCCAAATCCTATCTAATCCACACATCTCCACACCATGGCAAAAAGGAAGCAAAAATGTAAGGGAAAAACTTCCTCCCGCTACGCTGAAAGTGAACCAACAATCTCTCAAAGACCTCGCAGTACTCCACAATTTGTGATTGATGAAGCAAAAGCGAAATGGGATATTTTTCTCAAAAGAAAAATTGAACTTGGAGGAGAGGTAAACCTGTCCTCTTTTTCTTCCTATGGCTTGCATGCTTGTTTGGATAGACTTGGGTGGGATAATCTCTTCACACTCCCACTATTGCTCAAGCTATCAATTGGATAATAGGTGATTGCATCATTCCCAAGGGAGGGTATCAGGAGGTTGTACTTACTACTTCAGCCTATCTCATTTTCTGCATTCTCACTGGGTATGAAACCAATCTGCCTATCTACTCATGCGTCACATGATTGCCATCCTTCTCTATAATACAATACGTCTTCCCTATGGTTGCCTCCTTGGCATTGTTATTCAGCATTTTGGTATTCCTCCTACTAGTGATGCAATTATTGACAACCCAAGTCCAATTCATGCTAAAAATTTCAAACCTATTAGAGTGGAACAAGACAATGAATACAGATGATGAGAAGCATAATGAGGATCATGACATCAATGAGCCTATTGCACCCGAGGAAATCATTCCCATACACCCAGATAGATCCATTACAAATTTGCACACTCGCATGACACACCTCGAGCAAGAACTTTCAGCATTTAGGATGGATGTTGGTCGTCAATTCAAGACCATAAATGATATGCTTCACGATCTTCACTCCTACTTGGAGCACACGGCAAGGCATATGATTCCACCTCCATCACCTCCCCATCCTTGAACTTTACTTTATAAGTCACTTTTAAGCCCTATGGTTGTTTTAACTTTGGATGGTTTTACTTTTGCTTTGATGGATAACACTTACGGTTTCAGCACTCTATATCTATATCTTTTGATGTTATGTCTCAACTTTTGCTATGCTAGCACATATCAAGGGGGAGCTAACCAATTATGATTTATCTTTTATCTTAAGGGGGAGGTCACCTCAAGGGGGAAGCTTGATTAAAGTTATACCTTTCCACTTTTTGTTGATGGCCAAAGGGGGAGAAGATAAAAATGGGTAGTGATGGGTATTGATGATTATGTGGCTATAGATGCATTGTAGTTAATTGGATACTTAATTATGTATGGTAATCTTCCTGTGCTTCTTGTGCCAATACCTTATTATGCATCAATACTATATTGTTTGTCAGCACCAAAAAGGGGGAGATTATTGGGAAAATCCCACCTCCACACTCATGTTTTGGTGATAACAAACAATGAGTACAATCACTAATCTTCTTGTCAGTTTATTGATTGAATCGGGAGACGAAGAACACCAAAGTGAAGATATCAACAAAACCGAGATCAAAGTGATTGATGCATTCAAACAAGAAGTCTCAAGAGTGAAGACAAGAGTGTTGAAGACAAAACTTGAAGATCATATGCACATACAATTGTAATCATGCACACACATGCATACATAATGTAAACATGCATTTAGAGGACCCTAGGCAATGACCAAAATGCCCCCAAAGGAGTCCCAAAATGTTGGAAAAAGTGGACCAAAAGAACACAATCAAAGAGGCCATAAATCCAATCCCGATTCACAAATAGTGTAATCCTGATCAGGATTCTCAATCCAGATCAGGATTCTCAATCTGGGTTGAAAATCCGGATTGATCTGCCTGTCAAACCATTGCTGGTAGAATCATCCGGATTGACTCCGGATGGAATCCAGAAATCTAGATCAATCCGGATGGAGATTTTTCCAATCTGGATGAGGGAAAAATTCAAAATGCCCAACGGTCTGTAATGGATAGTTTGACCCCATGTGTGGATCCAGATAGGGATCTAGAGCTCCAGATCAGGGAAAATAGATCCGTTGGAGCCCTTTACAAACACTCTCTTACTCATTCTCTTGGCTATAAATACCCACACTTGGGTAGTGTTTTAAGCATCTCTCTACACATCCATCAGATACATTTTTGCATACAATTGAGTGAGTAATATATTGAGAAAGAAAGAGCTATTGTGAGTGAAGTTCCAAGAAAAGAGTGAGAAGAGAAAGAGCAAAAGAAGCTTTAAGCATTCAAGTCATCTTTATTTAGAAGCTTCAATTGCAAGCACGACCATTCATTGCATTCATCCACTTGCACAATCACACGAGTACATGTACTACAAAACATGGGTAATATTGTTCAAACTCTTGTAATTTGTATTTTCTTTTTCATTTCTATTTTCGGTTCTCTTGCCAGTACTCAAGAAGTGAGTTGCTCTTGCTTGGACTTAAGAGTGGGTTACACTTGACCTGAAACTAAGATTGTATAGGCTTGTTTCTTGCCCGGTAAAAGAAACATATAGTGAAAAATCTCTCAAGTGGTATTGTGAGGTGTAGTCTTAGACTTGGTTATAAGTTGAACTACTATAAAATCTTTGTGTCTTTCCATTCTAATTTTTCACTCTAATTCGACATTTCATTTAAGTTATCATAAATCAAAATATTGACAAGAACACTCAAGAAAACCTTTTCACCCCCCTCCAGGTGTTTCCAACACACTAGATCAAATGAAGACAAAGAGTGGTAGGAGAGGTGGCACTTACCTCTGGTAAGGATTCTGGCAACTAGGTGGGCAGCCAGCACCAAGGTGAGCTCAAATCTCCCTCCCTTTCCTCTTCTCCTTCCTTCTCTTCCTTTCTCTCCTCTCTTTTCCCTCTCCCACATTTGTACAAGTGAGAAATGAGGAAATGAATCCTTATTTCCACTTATGTAGTAAGTTCTCATAAGAACCTATTTGGTTGGGTCCTTTCTTGTCCAAATGGGTTATTTCGTGATTCAGGACACGTTGGCCCGTATCCTTGGACTCACACGAGGTAAAAGTCATAGGGAAGGTGTGGGGGGAGAATACGAGATCATTCAGAACTGTTCACAATGCGAGTGGTGGGGCCCACGAGCATTGAAACCCATTGGACAACAGAAGAGGCCACCACATTCAGCCCATCGGATCCAGGCCCAAGTGCTTCCGGTGGTCTATTTCCGATGATCAATATACTTATGTGTCTTAACTGCTTGCTTTCCTTTAGTTGGTCTCCCATAGGTGGTTACCCTAGGTTTCTGGCACTTTTAGTGGATGTCAGCATTTAAGTGTAGGGATGTTGGGTCACTTACCATCTGAGATCAGAGAGTTTGAATCGCCTCCAGTTGGATAAGCAGGAGATGCACTGGAAAGAGGGGTCATTCTTCCCCCTTTGGCAATGAGCTACCGTGAGCTAAAACCTGGCAGTGCTTTCCACTTCTGGTCCAAGACCTAGCACAACAGTTCAAATTAGACCAAGTTAGGGAACAGGTGTAACACCCTTCTTGTAAAGTCGGAGTTTCTCTCTCCCACCAGATAATAACCTTTTATATGTTGGCCTTCTTCAACTTTAGACCTATTATTTGCACACCAAGCTAGAGTAGAAGTTACCTTAATATCTACTAGAACTCTATTTCTACAGAGATTCTTATGTTCTTTGGTAAATCATTAATTCAATTGTACATGCATCTTAGAAAGATTGGAATATCCCGAGGAAGAACTGCAGAGGTAAATATAGATTTCCCATGAGGTACATCTTCACGCTTTGATGGACTTCTTCCTACAAGAATCTTTCCTCTCTTACTGCTCTTTATCAGTTTAGGGCTCTTAGTCTTTTTCTTCTTTAGTCTTTCTCCATTCTGAAGCTTTATTAACATCAAGTCTTGTAGGAAGAAGTCCATCAAAAGGTGAAGATCTTCCTTACGTGAAATCTATGTTAGCTCCACAGTTCTTCCTCGAAACATACCGATCTTTCCAAGATGTGCGTACAATCGAATTAATGATTTACTAGAGAACAAAATAATCTCAGTAGACATGGAGTTCTAGTAGAAATTAATGTAACTCCTACTCCAGCTTGGTGTGTAAAAAACATGTTTGAAGTTGAAGAAATCAGATATATATAGGGTTATTATCTGGTGGGAGAGAGAAGCTGTCATAGCCCACTCCCTGCAGACCCAACTTACCATTAGGAATAACGGTGGTGTGAGTAAGACACATACCTATCTTATAACCTACCAGGATCTCTAATAGCAGTACCTTAACATTTTCATAATCTCACATCACAAAATAGTATAAGCAGCGAAATCAGAGTATAGTAGCGGAATTATAAGCAAAATGGGAAAACATCTAATGGTAATATAATAGCAATAACCAAGTTATTCTGTTACATCCATCCATGAAATATACTTATAACCTCAAGAATATATACAATCCATAGCTATATCCAAAAATATCAAAATATGATATACAATCTCATGGTGTGGCGTAAGCACAGTGGTCGTAAGCACAGTCCTGGCCGTGCTCCTCCGCTTCTGGCATCCACCAGTCGCTCACACTGTACTCTGACCCAGAAGATACTGGATCACCCACCATGGGCACTACGGTACCTGCATCATCATCTAAAAAGGGGTGTATATGTGGGGTGAGCTTTCCAACTCGCTCAGTGAGGGGTGGGGCAACCACATCCAAGCAAGATAATAGTAGTAATAATTTATGATGCATGATTGTGAAAATTAAACACATAGTCCATGATGCTCATGATGCAGTTCATTTATTTATTATCCACCTAATAATACAAACTAATTCTAGTAAATTATACTACGGCACATTAGGTTGTATCCCTCGTCTTGGAAACAGCATCGACTATGCAGCAATACAAACCTTAGCCGTGACTAGAAGTCTGTCGGTCCCCGTATACGTCCATGGGTCACCCAGCAAACCCCTGATAACCCTCTGCTAGCAGTCACGACAATGGTAACACATCGGCCACTCCGGATAGGTTCCTGCCTCCGGTAACAATCACATCGTACTACGGGAGTGGCACTTCAGAAAATCTCATCAAAGTGTAACCCGTGACTACAATTAAATCTAATGTACATAATCAATGCATGAATGCAACATACATATGGTAATCATAGCACCGGTACCACCTCGGCCACGCCAAATTTTCTCACACATACACACATCCAAACACACAGCGATCACGGTACCAGTACCACCTCGACCACACCGAATCCCATCATATATTTCTATATAATTCATATCATGATCGTAAATTGACAATTTCAATTAAATATATAATTCTAAGCATGTGAGCAATTAAATAAATAATAATCATTTAAAAAATAAACACAATGCATCCCTCACCTGTTTTACGATCGGCTGTGTTTGGGTTCAAGTACGACCACCGATCGATCAATTCAATTTTAGCTTCGGGGAACGTGTGCATCGCTATTCTAGATATAAGGGAATCATACATCAGTACGCATCAGAAACATCAGGAGGGACCCACACATGTCACCCCCAAAGGGTACAGACACAGTTCTTAGGTGATGGTATTATCACCGAAAATACCCACCGAAAACAGGGCATTTTCACCAAAAATATTAGTCCCGTTTCCAGTGGAGGTGACACAAAGCACATTAGGCTCATTTTTCCACCGAAAACAACCCACAAAAAACAGCTACAGTGATTCCTGTGCCATATTTCTGGTGGACACAGAAAGGTCCAACTTGAATTGGGGCTTTCTGGCTCAAGCCCGATTGCTAAAATTTGTTCCATAGAGTTTATAAGGGATGTTTCTAGCGTCATTCTAAGCCAAGAAAACCCCAATTCCATCAAGCCATTTGGGAGATACGTCGATCGAAAGATCAAAAGTTGGACTTTGGCATTACATGTTGCCAAAGCTCACCGGGCTTGGTTCAAGCTCAGCAACAACACTGGGAGGGTAGAAAACCCATTCCACAACCTTAACATGGTGTGTACACCAAGATTCTATCCATACCTAGCTTTTTCTATATCAAAATGAAGAGTGAGAGTGGCATAGGAGGTTGTACTTACCTCTGACGGTAATTTTGGCAACAAGGCGGTAGCCGGCACTAAGGTAGGCCTTTAATCCCCTTCTCCTTCCTCTTCTTCTTCTTCCTCTCCTCTTTCTCTCCTCTGCTACACTGGGCCTTAGGGTCCGTTTGGTTTGGACCTCTCTTAAACCAATCGGGTTAAAGTGAGTTTCGAGGCACAAGGACCCGCACATTTAAGTCCATACGGTGTTCACATCAAGAGAAAGATGTGGAGAATGATTTGGGATCATCCAGAACCATTTACGATGTGAGTGTTGGGACCGACGGGCATCGAAACCTCGACAGCAGCCAGTGTACCCACTAGGAATAGGCACCGGATTCATGCCGTAGCTGCTTCCAGTGGCTTATTTTAGGTGGTTAAGATAGCCTACTATCTTGACAACTTGCTGTCTAGTGGTTGGCCTCACACAGGTGGCTACCCTCGGACATGCTCAAGGCCTTTTGGCAATTATGATGCGTGTAGAAAATCAAGTGTGGGGAGTCGGGTCACTTACCTTCTGGGATCAAAAGGTATGAATCCCCTCCAGTTAGACAGGCATATAATGCACAAACATGTGGGGTCATCCCCACCCCTTCGACAATGCACAGCTATGAGCCAAAACCCAATCGTACTTCTGATCTCTGATTCGAGCCCTGTCACAACAGTTTTAAATTATACTGGATTAGGGCACGGGTGTAACATCCCTCCACCTTACAAGAATTTCATCCTCAAAATTGAACATTCTTGATAAACCAAACAATCTAGGATACTGCTTCATCATTTCATCTTCTCGCTCTTAAGATGCTTCCTTTTCGGGATGGTTCATCCATTTCACCTTGAAGAAGGAAATGGTGCAGTTGGGAAGAACATGGTCCTTCCGATCAACAATCTTCTCTGGATACTCCACATAGGCAAAGTCCTCATCTAGCTCACGAGGTATGTAAGTCAAGACGTGAGTCGGATCAGAAATGTACTTCCTCAACATAGATACATGGAAGACATCATGTGTACCTTCCAACTCTGGTGGCAAGGCTATCCGTAAGCCATTAGTTTGATCCTCTCTAGTACATCATACTGTCCCATAAACCTTAAACTAAGCTTTCCTGTCTTACCGAACCGCATCACCCTTTTAATTGAAGAGATCCGCAAAAAGACCTTGTCTCCAATGCTAAACTCCAGATGTTTCCTCCTAACATCTGCGTAACTTTTCTACCTGGATTAAGCTGCCTTGGTCCTTTCTCTGATCATATTCACTTTCTCACTAGTAGCCTATATCAAGTCTGGACCCAAAATATGTTGCTCACCAACCTCATCCCAATAGAGTGGAGTCCGACACTTCCTGCCATACTATGCCTCAATGGGGAAATTTCAATGGTGGCCTGATAACTGTTGTTGTAGGAGAACTCAATAAGAGAAATGTGCTCATCCCAACTATAACTCATATCCAATGCACATGCTCGGAGTAAGTCCTCAATGTCTGAATAGTCCTCTCTGATTGACCATCGGTCTGAGGGTAGAAGGCAGTACTGAAAGCCAACTGTGTCCCCATAGCCTTCTACACACATGTCCATAACTTGGAAGTGAACTTGGGATCTAGATCAGAGATGATACTAACTGGTACACCATACAACTTGATGATGTTATCGATATACATCTTGGCCAAATTTTTTATAGAAAATGTAATCTTGATTGGGATAAAGTGAACTGCCTTAGTCAAGCGGTCCACAACTACCCAAATGGCATCCATACCCTTTTGTTACGAGATAGGCCCATGATGAAGTCCATGGTAATATTCTCCTATTTCCACTCCAGAATAGGTAGGGACTGTAATAACCCATGGGGCCTCTATCTCTCAGCGTTGACTTGCTGGCATGTGAGGCATCTAGACACATGCGTGGTCACATCATTCTTCATTCCTTTCCACCAGTAGGAGCCTTTGAGGCCCTTGTACATTTTAGTGCTACCGGGGTGAATAGAGTATGGAGAGCTATGTGCCTCTCTCAAAACTGTGTCTCTCAATTCACCATTACTAGGCACACACAACCTCCCTTTGAATTTGAGAATCCCGCTTTCAGTCATCAATAAATCTGGGTCCTTTTAGGTTCCTTCCTGGTATTCTGCTATCAGCTTTTGTAGCTCTGCATCAGTAACCTGAGCTACAGTGATCCTATCCACTAGATTAGGTTGTACCATCAATGTCGATAGTGACCAGGTGACACCCTCTACTAACAGCTCCAAGTCTAGCTTCTTGGCCTCCTATACGAGATACTTATTGGTGGTCAGCGATGCCAAAGTCAATGACTAAGATTTTTGACTAAGTGCATCAGCTACCACATTGGCCTTTTATAGGTGATAGTGAATAGTATAATCATAATCCTTCATCAGCTCCAACCAATGCCTCTGTCTTATATTGAGCTCCTTTTGGGTGAAGAAGTACTTGAGGCTCTCATGGTCACTGAAGATCTCACTCTTCTCACCATATAGATAGTGTCTCTAGATTTTCAGTGCAAAAAGCACAGCTGCCAACTCCAAATCATCGGTGGGGTAGTTCTTCTCATAATCCTTCAACTAACGGGATGCATAGGCAATGACTTTCCTATGCTGCATTAATACACAACTCAATCCTAGCTTGGAGGCATCACTATAAACAACCATACCACCTGTATCGGTCAGAATAGTCAAAACTATAGCTGATACCAACTTTTACCGTAGCTCCTTAAAGCTTTTCTCATAAGCATCAGACCACTCAAATTTGACACCCTTCCATGTGAGTCGGGTCATCGGAGTAGTAATGTGATAGAAGTTCTTGATAAACCTCCTATAGTATCTGGCCAATCCCAAAAAACTACGTATATCTACTACACTCTTGGGAGTCTCCCATTCTAATACTACCTTCACCTTGCCTGGTTAACCTCTATACCCTTGGCTGAAACAATGTGGCCTAGGAATGCCTCCTGTGACAACCAAAACTTGTACTTGTCGAATTTGGCATAGAGTTGCATCTCTTAACCATTGCAATACCAACCTCAGGTGAACAACATGTTCCTCTACACTCTTGGAGTAGACCAAAATGTCATCAATGAACACTATCACAAACTTGTCTAAGACATTCTGGAATACCCAGTTCATCAAATCCATAAACGCAGCCGGTGCATTAGTCAACCCAAATGACATTACTAAGAACTCATAATGTCTATACCTTGACCTGAAGGTTGTCTTACTGATATCACTGTCCTTGATCCTGAGCTGGTGGTAGCCTAATCTAAGGTCGATCTTGGAGAACACCTTGGCACCCTACAACTGATCAAATAAATCATCTATCCTTGGCAAAGGATACCAATTCTTGATGGTTAGCTTATTAAGCTATCGGTAATGAATGCACAATCTCATACTTCCATCTTTCTTCTTGATGAACAAAACTAGTGCTCCCCATGGAGACACACCAGTTCTAATGAATTCCTTCTTCAGAAGGTCTTGAAGTTGCACCTGCAATTCCTTCAACTCTGTGGGGGCCATGCGGTAAGGGGCCTTTGACACTAGTGCCGAACCGGGGAGTAGGTCTATAGTAAATTCTATCTCTCGATCCTATGGCAAACCTATCAAGTCATCTGGGAATACATCAGAAAATTCCTTCACCACATCTAGCTCGGTCAATGGTCTAATCTCTACCTCAGTATCCATCACAGATGCTAAGTAGCCTTGACATCCTTATCCAATAGCTTATTCATTTGGAGTGCAGATATGATAACTTTCTTGGGTTTCTTGGGCTTATCCCCTTAGAAAAAAAACTCATCATCATCACGAGGTCTAAAAATGATAGTCTTCTCTACATATAGCACACTAGCTCTGTATGCGAAAAACCAGTCTATTCCTAAAATCACTTTGATGTCGGCCCTATCCAACTCGATCAAGTGAGCATTCAACTCATGATCACCTATGGTTACTGGACAAGGCTCATAAACATAGTTCAAACCCACCACACTTCCTATAGGGGTGCTCACAGCCAAACATTGAGTTAGTCCCATAGGTGGAATTCTCATCTTCTTCACAAATGCTGGTGACACCAATGAATACGAGGCTCTTGAGTCAAATAACATATGTGCAGGAAATAATGATATCAATAATGTACTTGTCACTACACCGGGTGCAGCCTCAGTATCTTCTGCAGTCATTACAAACACTCTACCCTGTGGTTTCTGGCCCTGTAGGAGCTGTGCTGGCCTAGGGGCTCAATATGTCTACTGGGGCCTAGGTGGCATAGTGTATGGTTCATCACTTGGCCTTCGATGGGGGCAAGTCCTCGCCATGTGGCCCGACTGATCATAATAAAAACATCTCGGGTCCGATCCTGAAGACTGTGATACTACACTAGATCAGGAGGATTGGGAAGTCTGACTAGCATCAGGCCTCCTAAACTGCACTGGAGTTGGGTTGGCATAAGGCACTCAAAAAGGTTTGCTGCCTCCTCTAGAATCAGTAGATCCCATTGGCCTCTTTCCCGTTCCTTGCTGAGCCGTGTAGTTATCCCTATGTTGGTCTTCAATAGACTTGGCCACTTGGACCACCTCAGTATAGGTTTGCAGTTTTAACTCCACAATGGTTGATCAAATACCTGGCCTCACCCCTTTCTCAAACTTCTTCGCTTTAGCTCTATCACCTCTGAGATGCTCAAAAGCGAAATAGAATAGCTCCTCAAAGCGTTGCTGATACTCGAGCACAGACCGGGAACCTTAAACCAACTGAGAGAGCTCACTCTCTCTCCTATCCCAGAAGCTTTTTGGGAAATAGTTCTCAAAGAAGACCCCTAAGTAGGGTTCAGGTTACTAACCCTCAGAATAGGCTCGGTGGCACTCCACCAATCATATGCTTCATTCTGTAACTGATAGCCTGCACACAAAATTTTATGCTCATCGGTGCAGCCCATCAGTCTAAAAACCTTCTCCATCCCACCAATCCATCTTGATGGATACAACGGGTCTTACCCCACCTTAGAGAAACATGGGGGCCTAAGCCATTGAAACTTCTCCATCATCTTTGTCAAGTCTGTCCAGCCCTCTATATGGGCTTGAGCTTGTTCCGGCATTAGATCTTGCACATGCACATGCACTTGTGTCCCACTAGATGTTTGAAGGGTAGCCAATCCAGCGGGTATTGGAACAGGTGCCGATGGAGTAGGAGGTGTGGGTGGTGCATTGCAGGCTTCTATTGCCGCTTGGATTCTATTATCGATCCCGACCATAAACTGATTTTGTCTTTCTTCCACTTCTTGCATCATGTTATTCATGATGGATGCTACATCCTAGGCTGTAAGTATAGGTAGGGCCAGAGGTGTATTGTGGGGTCTATCCCGATTCCGTGTAGGGGAAGCAGGAGGTGATAGGGGTGATTGGGATCGAGATCGGTTGTTTTGACGTGACATGATTCCTGTGAAGGAATCCGATTAGTACTCATGCATAAACAAGGTTGCATATAATTGGAATATATGCATACATAGTGGGTCCCACATGTATACCACAGTCAAAATTAGGGTTAGGGCATGCATAAGTGGGATCCACACATATTAAGATCTGATCACGCACACTTCCGAAAGAGGCACACCATCAAGGACCTAAATAAAAACTTAGGTTTGAAAATTTAACATGATTTATTTTTTAATTGAATCCACCGGAAACTGGTGGTCAAACCACTAGAAATATGGATTAATCCTCTGAAAATATTAGTGGTATTTCCGATGGGCAAAACAGAGGCTAAAATCAACTTTTTCCCTTCCACCAGAAGCATACCCAGTGTTTCCAGTGACTTGTTTCCGGTGGCACCAAGTCGGCCATAAATAGGCTAGGGCCTTGGGTTATTCACACAAAACCCTATTTACTCTTGTGAGAAATGTGTGGAAATATCCAAGGAGTCTTTTGGTTCCCATTCCTTACCTTCCTCATGCTATTTCACGATCGATTGGAGCTGCATTCGCATCCAAGGTATGTTTTCTCTCTCTATAACCTAGCTTTTGTGATTTTCTTCTTTGTGAGTTTTGCATGCAGCCATTTAAATAGGTTTTCCATTCCAAATCTTGGGGATCATCTTGCAACAATGTCTGGACACTGTGTACGTACCTGGTGTGCTCTTTTACAAGAGGAGCAAGATGCCGCTGAGCAGTTCAACCCAATCCTGTTTCGCTCTGCGATTGAGCAAGACCGTTGAGAGTTCTTTGAGCACTGTAACATCAACCCAGGAGCCTATGTGAGGACCAATGACTTTTGCGCTTTCCATCTTCATCAACGGTTTGAGGAGATCAGGTGGTACCGCTTCTTGAAACCCAATCAATACTACTACCCCACCCTAGTTAGGCTATTCTACTCCAACATGGAATGCGTGAATCGGGGTACTAAAGAGATGTAGATCACCTCCTATGTGAAGGGAGTGGAGATCTCCTTTGACATGGGGCAGTGGGAAAATATTTTGATGATCAATAATGCAGATGATCTAGTGTACTGCCCACCTCGGACTCCGACATATAAATTTCACAGTCCCGACACCTTCCAGGAGATCAATGACATGCTGACCAAGGAAGCCATAGGATGGAACCGTTCAGTCAACTACGTTGCCACTCCAAAAGTTGTCTCCCATGTAATTCAGCTGAATGTCCTCCCCACTTGTGGACATTATAATGAGGTATCCACTCTACAAGCCTATGTGACATACTGCATGTACATGGGGGCGCAGATATGTCTACCTTACCTCTTAATGTGGACCATGGTAACTCGGTCTGAAGGGTAGGATCACCGAATAGGAAGCCTATGCTATGGAAGGATACTCACTGACATCTTCCACCACTTTGGGGTGGACTTGGAGGGTGAGGCACGCTTGGGTGAAGGGGTCATAGACTTCAACCAAGATTCTCTGAGGAAGATGACCATAGATCTACGAGAGGTCACACCTATTCCAGGAGAGGGTTAGTAGCCTATGGAGGTAGAGGGTGGCGGTGCCAGTGAGGCAGGAGGAGAAGCTGCTGGGGTTGGTGGGGCTCCACCACCTGATCCCCAGGCTACGGGTTCTATGGTAGCTTCTACATCCCAGAGTACTAGGGGTGTGAGGCCCTACGGTCTCAATGACATTATGGCCCGTCTGGATACCACTATGTCATTGATGAGGAGCATGGACAGCCGCCTCGAGAGTATGGATAGTACCTATTGTCTTATAAACAATAGAGTGGCCTCCCTAGAGGCACAGATGCAGGCGACAGTCTTCCACCTCTGCACTCCGATGCCTCCTCCAGGAACGCATGGTCCGAACTAGGCTCAGGGCCAAGGACAAAACCACCAGCAGCAGCAACAATAGCAAGAATAGTGGCATGCTCGCCACTCTAGTTTTTTAGTAGTTCCCTCTTTATCTCTTATTTGAGTTTGATGTTTTAGGTTAGTTGAACTTTTTAATTATGTCATATGCTTCAGTTTGTTTAATTTCCTAGTCTTAGGCCAGCTAGGATTTTCTGCTTTCCGTATTTTAATTTTATAAAAAGTGTAAGTATGTATTGAAGTTATTTATTATAATGAAACTGCTTTAACACCTATGCATGTCTCCTAATTGTAAAATTTCTATTATTGTTGTCTTGAGATTTTTATTTAATCCTATTTTCCCCAAAATCATGGTTTGGCTAAGTTTATGAGTTAAGGCAGAACATCGCCCTCTGATACCATAGATGTCACACCCCATTCCCGATAGACCCAACTTACCATTAGGAATACCGACGGTGTGAGTAAGACACGTACCTGTCTTACAACCTACTAAGATCTCTGATAGCAGTACCTTAACATTTACACAATCTCACATCACAACTAGTATAAGCAATGGAATCAGAGTATAGTAGTGGAATTATAAGTAAAATGGGAAAACATCTAATGGTAATTTAATAGCAATAACGAAGTTATTCTATTACATCCATCCATGACATATACTTATAACCTCAAGAATATATACAATGCACAGCTATATCCAAAAATATCAAAATATGATATACAATCTCATGGTGCGGCATAAGCACAGTGGTCACAAGCACAATCCTGGTCGTACTCCTCTACTTTTAGCATCCACCAGTCGCTCACACTGTACTCCGACCCAAAAGATACTGGATCACCCACCATGGGCACCACGGTACCTGTATCATCATCTAAAAAGGGGTGTATACGTGGAGTGAGCTTTTCAACTCGCTCAGTGAGGGGTGGGGCAAGCACATCCAAGCAAGATAATAGCAGTAATAATTTATGATGCATGATTGTAGAAATTAAATATATAGTCCATGATGCTCGTGATGCAGTTCATTAATTTATTATCCACCTAACAATACAAACTAAGTCTGGTAAATGCTTTTGCGACGCATTAGGTTATATCCCTCATCTTAGAAATGACATCGATTACACCGATACAAACCCTAGCTATGATTAGAAGCTTGTCGGTCCCCGTATGAGTCCATGGGTCACTCAGTAAACCCCTAATAACCCCCTCCTGGCAGTCATAGCACCGATAACACATTGGCCAAGCCAAACAGGTTCCCGCCTCCAGTAACAATCACATCGTACCACGAGAGTGGCACTTCAAAAAGTCTCATCAAACATAGCACAATGAGTTATCCAACACCTTAACCCCTGTTGGCAAGGGTGCGTAGCATAGGGAGTGATACCTAACCACATATATACTACATGCCTTCATAATGATACAGTTAGTATAGATTACACGATACCAGAGAGACTTTGGCCACAAAGTGTAACCCATCTCCAAGTACAGTCTCGGGTACACGATACCAGAGAGACTTTGGCCACAAAGTGTAACCCAAGACCATTTACCTAATCTAGCATACATATAACAATTAAGTATAGACTATGCAACACCAGCAAGACCTCAGCCACAAAACATATCTATTTCCAAATGTAGTCCCAGGTACACGATACTAAAGAGACCTTGGCCACAAAGTGTAACCCGCAACTACAACTAACTCTAATGCACATAATCAATACATGGATGCAACATACATACGGAAATCATGACATTGGTACCACCTCGACCACTCCGGATTCCATCTCACACACACACACACATACATCCAAACAAATAGTGATCACGGTACCGATACCACCTCTGCCACATCGAATCCCGTCATACATTTCCATACAATTCATTTCATTATCGTAAAATGATAATTTCGATTAAACATATAATTCTAAGCATATGAGAAATTAAATAAATAATAATCATTTCAAAAATAAACATAGTCCATCCCTCACCTGTTTTACGATCAGTTGTGTTTGGGTTCAAGTACGGCCATCGATCGATCAATTTAATGTTGGCTTCGGGGCACGTGCATATCACTATCCACTACACAAGGGAATCATACATTAGTATGCATCAAAAACATTGGGAGGGACCCACACAGGTCACCCCCAAAGGGTACAGACATATTTCTTAGGTGACAGTACTGTCACCGAAAACACCCACCGAAAATAGGGTATTTCCACCGTAAATATCAATCTTATTTCAAGTGGAGGTGATAGAGAGCACATTAGGATCATTTTTCCACCGGAAACAACCCACTGAAAATACCTTCAGTGCTTTATGTGCCATATTTTCAGTGGACACAGAAAGGTCAAACTCGAATTGGAGCTTTCCGGCTCGGGCCCGATCATCAGGATTTGTTCCATGGAGTTTGTAGGGGATGTTTCTAGCATCATTCTAAGCCAAGAAAACCCCAATTCCACTAAGCCATTTGGGAGATACACCAATTGAACGATCGAAACCCTAGTTGGTCTTTCGACATTACATGTTGTCAGAGCTCACCGGGCTTGGTTCGAGCTCGGTAACAACACCGAGAGGGTAGAACACCCATCCTATAACCTTAACATGGTGTGTACACAAGATTCTATCCATACCTAGCTTTGTCTAGGTCAAAATAAAGAGAGAGAGTAGCATGGGTGGTTGTACTTACCTCCGACGGTGATTCCGGCAACAAGCCGGTAGCTAGCACCAAGGTAGGCCTTCAATCCCCTTCTCCTTCCTCTTCTTCTTCTTCCTTTCCACTTTCTCTCCTCTCCTACAGTGGGCACAAGGGGAAATAAGGAAATGAATCATCATTTCCCAAATTATAACTTAAGTTGGGCCTTAGGGTCCGTTTGGTATGGACCTCTCTTGAACCAATCGGGTTAAAGTGAGTTTCGGGGCACAAGGACCCGCACATTTAAGTCCATAAGGTGTTCACATCAAGAGGAAGATGTAGAGAATGACTTGGGATCATTTGAAACCATTTACGATGTGAGTGGTGGGACCCACGGGCATCGAAACCTCGACAGCAACCAGTGTACCCACCGAAAATAGGCACCGGATGCATGCCCAAGCTGCTTCCAGTGGCTTGTTTCTGATGGTCAAGATAGCCTACTATCTTGATAGTTTACTGTCCAATGGTTGGCCTCGCATGGGTGGCTACCCTCGAATATGCTCAAGGCCTTTTGGCAATTATGACGCATGCCAAAAATCAAGTGTGCAGAGTCGGGTCACTTACCATCTAGGATCGAAAGGTATGAATCCCCTCCAGTTAGATAGGCAAGCAATGCACGAACATGTGGAGTCATCCCTACCCCTTCGGCAATACACAGCCACGAGCTAAAACCTGGTCATACTTTCGATCTCCGATCCGAGGCTATCACAACAGTTTCAAATTATACTGGATTAGGGCACGGATGTAACAGAAGCTCCGATTTCTCAGGAAGGGATTGTAGGGAAATTTTTTATTTTTTATTTTTTCTGAAACTTTGGTAATGATGTCGATGGTTAGTGGGAAGCTTTAAACTGGAAAACAAAAACAGTTGTAGGAAAAACCAAAAAGAAAAATCGTCTTTCAATCCATACTTGAAAAATCGAAGCTTCTCTCTCCCCCCCCCCAAATAATAACCCTATATATTTAGGAATTCTTCAACTTTAGACCTGTTCTTTCTACACGAAACTAGAGTAGGAGTTAGCTTAATTTCTTCTAGAACTCCATGTCTATAGAGATTCTTATATTCTCTGGTAATTCATTGATTCGATTGTATACACATCTTGGAAAGAACGGTATGTTCCGAGGAAGAACTATGGAGCTAAACATAGATTTCCCATAAGATTGATCTTCACCCTTTTATAGACTACTTCCTCCAAGACTTGCAGTTGCTAAAGCTTCAGAATAGAGAAAGACTAAAGAGGAAGAAGAAGACTAAGAGCCCGAGAAAATGAAAGAGCAGCATGATAGTAAAGACTGTAGGCCATCATAGCAAACGGAGATTTGATATAGTCCCCCAACCCAAAACCTCCTTATATCTGCTAGGGATAGGGTATAGGGAGACTATATGGATTCTCTATAATTATCCTAGTGAAACCATAATTTTCCAAATTGAATATAATTAAATATAGCATCAAATTCATGTGTGTGATGTATTCAAATGCCTTATTACACTTATGGAGCAAGAATTTTGTAATATTCAATGTGGTTTGAAAAAGAAGGCAACTGTTAGTGAGCTGATTCAACGGTGGAAGAATAAGAGGAAGGGGTGGCCTTTGAAAGGACTTTGGATGATTGGGATGTTGGCAACGGTCGCAATAATTCGAAATGAGAGAAATAAAGCCAAAAATCACTGTGTTTAAAACTTCCCACGCACCTCAGAGATCATGGTTGAAGCTTCCACATTGAACATCGCAGCAATGTTGCTTCATATGTCCAATAAGGCATTCGAATACCTCAGACACATGAATATAATGCTATATTTAATTATATTCAATTAGGAAATTTGTGTTTAACTAAGATAATTATAGGGAATCCATATGACTGCCGTGTACAATAACCATAGCTGATATATGGAGGTTTTGGGTTGTGGGACAATATCAAATCTATGACAGTGCCTACAATCTTGACTCTCTTGCTGCGCCTTCATCTTTTTAGGGCTATTAGTCGTTTCTTCTTCAGTCTTTCTCCATTCTTTTGAAGCTTTAGTAACATCAAGTCTTGTAGGAAGAAGTCCATCAAAAGGTGAAGATCTTCCTTACGTGAGATCTATGTTGGCTCCACAGTTCTTTCTTGGAACATACCGATCTTTCCAAGATGTCCATACAATTGAATCAATGATTTACCAGAGAACATAAGAATCTATGTGGACATGGAGTTCTAGTAGAAATTAAGGTAACTCCTGCTCTAGCTTGGTGTGCAAAAAATATGTCTGAAGTTGAAGAAGTCCAACATTTATAGGGTTATTATCTGGTGGGAGAGAGAAGCTCTGATTTTTCAGGAAGGGATCGTAAAGCGATTTTTTCTTTTTTATTTTTTCTAAAACTTTCGTAAAGATGTTGACGGTTAGTCGGAAGCTTTAAACTGGAAAATAAAGGCAGTTTTAGGAAAATCCAAAAAGAAAAATCGTCCTTAAATCTGTAATAGAAAAATCGAAGCTTCTCTCTCCTCCCCCAAATTATAACCCTCTATATGTTGGACTTCTTCAACTTTTGACCTACTCTTCGTATACCAAGCTAAAGTACGAGTGACCTTAATTTCTTCTGGAACTCCATGTCTACTGAGATTCTTTTGTTCTCTAGTTATTCATTGATTCGATTGTACACACAACTTGGAAAGATTGGTATGTTCCGAGAAAGAACTGTGGAGCTAAACATAGATTTCACATAAGGTAGATCTTCACCCTTTGATAGACTGCTTCCTCCAA
Source organism: Macadamia integrifolia (assembly GCF_013358625.1). Classification (NCBI taxonomy): domain Eukaryota; kingdom Viridiplantae; phylum Streptophyta; class Magnoliopsida; order Proteales; family Proteaceae; genus Macadamia; species Macadamia integrifolia. Next base: position 718,868 of record NC_056557.1, read on the forward strand.
GACTTGTTGTTGCTAAAGCTTCAGAATGGGGAAGACTAATGAAGAAGAAGAAGACTACGAGCCCAAGAAAATGAAAGAGTAGCAAGATAGTAAACACTGTAGTGGTCGTCATAGCAGATGTAGATTTGATATAGTCCCCCATCCCAAAACCTCCTTATATCGGCTAGGGATAGGGTACAGGGCAACTATATGGATTCTCTATAATTATCCTAGTGATACCATAATTTTTCTAATTTAATATAATTAAATATAGCATCAAATTCATATGTGTGATGTATTTGAATGCCTTATAACACTTATAGAGCAAGACGGTTGTGATGTTCAATGTGGTTTGAAAAAGAAGGCAACTGTTAGTGAGCTGATTCAACGGTGGAAGAATAAGAGGAAGGGGTGGCCTTTGAAAGGACTTTGGATGATTGGGATGTTAGTAATGGTCACAATAATTTGAAATGAGAGAAATGAAGGCAAAAATCACTGTGTTTAAAACTTCCCACGCACCTTAGAGATCATGGTTGAAGCTTCCACATTGAATATCGCAGCAATGTTGCTCCATATGTCCAATAAGGCAATCGAATACCTCAGACACATGAATATAATACTATATTTAATTATATTCAATTAGGAAATTTACGTTTAACTAAGATAATTATAGGGAATCCATATGACCGCCGTGTACAATAACCATAGCCAATATATGGAGGTTTTGGGTTGTGGGACAATATCAAATCTCCGTCTGCTATGACTGCGCCTACAATCTTTACTCTCTTGCTGCTTCTTCATCTTTTTAGGGCTATTAATCTTTTTCTTCTTTATTCTTTCTCCATTCTGAAGCTTTAGTAACATCAAGTCTTAGAAGATGAAGTCCATCAAATGGTGAAAATCTTCCTTACGTGAAATTTGTGTTAGCTCCACAGTTCTAATTTCTCGGAACATACCAATCATTCCAAGATGTCTGTACAATCGAATCAATGATTTACCAGAGAACATAAGAATCTCTGTAGACATGAGTTCTAGTAGAAATTAAGGTAACTCTTGCTCAAGCTTGGTGTGCAAAAAGCATGTTTGAAGTTGATGAAGTCTAACATATATACGGTTAATATCTGGTGGGAGAGAGAAGCTCTGATTTTTCAAGAAGGGATTATAGGGTAATTTTTTCTTTTTGATTTTTCTAAAAATTTGGTAAAGGTGTCAACGGTCAGTGGGAAGCTTTAAACTACAAAATAAAGAAAGTTTCAGAAAAAACCAAAAATAAAAATCGTCTATGAATTCGTAATTGAAAAATCGAAGCTTCTCTCTCCCCCCCCAAAATAATAACCCCCTGTATGTTGGACTTCTTCAACTTAGACCTGTTCTTTGTACACCAAGCTAGACTAGGAGTTAACTTAATTTCATATAGAACAGAACTCCATGTCTATAGAGATTCTTATGTTCTCTGGTAATTCATTGATTCGATTGTACACACATCTTGGAAATATCGGTATGTTCCAAGGAAGAATTGTGGAGCTAAACATAGAGTTTCCATAAGGTAGATCTTCACCCTTTGATAGAGTACTTCCTCCAAGACTTCTTGTTGCTAAAGCTTCAGAATAAAGAATAAGTCTAAGAGCCCCAAGAAAATGAAAGAGCAAAAAGATAGTAAAGATTGTAGGAACTGTTATAGCAAAAGGAGATTTAATATAGTCCCCAAAACCAAAACCTCCTTATATCGGCTAGGGGTAGGGTACAAGGCGACCATATGGATTCTCTATAATTATCCTAGTGAAACCATAATTTTCCTAATTGAATATAATTAAATACAGCATCCAATTCATGTGTGTGATATATTCAAATACCTTATTACACTTATGGAACAAGACTTTTGTGAGGTTCAATGTGGTTGGAAAAAGAACACAACTGTTAGTGAGCTAATTCAACAATGGAAGAATAAGAGGAAGGGTTGGCCTTTGAAAGGACTTTGGATGATTGGGAGAAATGAAGGCAAAAATCACTATGTTTAAAGATTCCCATGCCCCTCAGAGATCATAGATGAAGCTTCCCGAATTGAACATCACAGCAGTTTTACTCCATATGTCTAACAAGGCATTCAAATACCTCAAACACATGAATTTGATGCTATATTTAATTATATTCAATTAGGAAATTGGGGTTTAACTAGGATAATTATATTTAGTCCATATGGCCAGCACGTACAAAACCATAGCCGATATATGGAGGTTTTGGGTTGAGGGACAATATCAAATCTCCGTCTGCTATGACGGAGCCTACAATCTTTACTCTTGCTGCTCCTTCATCTTGTTGGGTCTCTTAGACTCTTTCTTCTTTAGCCTTTCTCCATTCTGAAGCTTTAGAAACATCAAGTCTAGTAGGAAGAAGTCCATCAAAAGGTGAAGATCTTTCTTACGTGAAATCTATATTAGCTCCACAGTTCTAATTTCTCGTAACATACCGATCTTTCCAAGATGTCTGTACAATCGAATCAATGATTTACCAGAGAACATAAGAATCTCTATAGACATGGAGTTTTAGTAGAAATTAAGGTAATTCCTGCTCTAGCTTGGTGTGTAAAAAGCATGTCTGATGTTGAAGAAGTCCAACATATAAAGGGTTATTATCTGGTGGGAGAGACAAGCTCTAATTTTTCAGGAAGGGACTGTTAGGCAATTTTTCCTTTTTGATTTTTTTCTGAAACTTTGGTAATGATTTCGATGATCAGTGGGAAGTTTTAAACTGGAAGATAAAGAAAGTTTGAGGAAAAACAAAAACAAAAAATCGTCTTTGAATCCGTAATTGAAAAATCAAAGCTTCTCTCTCCCCCCTAAATAATAACCCTCTATATGTTGGACTTCTTCAACTTTAAACTTGTTCTTTGTACACCAAGCTATAGTATGAATTAACTTAATTTCTTCTCTATAGAGATTCTTATATTCTCTAGTAATTCAATGATTCGATTGTACACACATCTTGGAAAGATCGGTATGTTTCGAGGAAGAACTGTGGAGCTAAACATAGAGTTTTCATAAGGTAGATCTTCACCCTTTGATAGACTGCTTCCTCCAAGACTTCTTGTTGGTAAAGCTTCAGAATGAAGAAAGACTAAAGAAGAAGAAGAAGAATAAGAGCCCTAGGAAAATGAAAGAGCAACAAGATAGTAAAGATTGTAGGAACCGTCATAGTAGACGGAGATTTGATAGAGTCTCCAAACCCAAAACCTCCTTATATCGGCTAGAGATAGGGTACAGGGCGACTATAGGGATTCTCTATAATTTTCCTAGTGAAACCATAATTTTCCAAATTGAAAATAATTAACTGTAGCATCAAATTCATGTGTGTGATGTATTTGAATGCCTTATTATACTTATAGAGCAAGACTGTTGTGATGTTCAATGTGGTTTGAAAATTAACACAATTGTTTGTGAGCTAATTCAACGGTGGAAGAATAAGAGGAAGGGGTGGCCTTTGAGAGGACTTTGGATGATTAGGATGGTGGTAACGATCACAAAATTTGGAATGAAAGAAATGAAGGCAAAAATCACTGTGTTTAAAGCTTCCTATGCACCTCAGAGATAATGGTTGAAGCTTCCCACATTGAACATCGGAGCAGTGTTGCTCCATATGCCTATTAAGGCATTCGAATATCTCAGACACATGAATATGATGCTATATTTAATTATATTCATTTAGGAAATTAGGGTTTATGTAGGGTAATTATAGGGAATCCATGTGGCCACCATGTACAATAACCATAGCCAATATAAGGAGGTTTTGGGTTGAGGGACAATATCAAATCTCTGTCTACTATGACAGCGCCTACAATCTTTACTCTCTTGCTGCTCCATCATCCTTTTAAGACCCATAATCTTTTTATTCTTTTGTCTTTCTCCATTCTAAAGCTTTAGTAACATCAACTCTTGTAGGAAGAAGTCCATCAAAAGGTGAAGATCTTCCTTACGTGAAATCTATGCTAGCTCCATCGTTCTTTCTGGGAAGACACCGATCCTTCCAAGATGTCCAAACAATCGAATCAATTATTTACCAGAGAGCATCCGAATCTCTGTAGACATGGAGTTCTAGTAAAAATTAAGGTAACTCCTTCTCTAGTTTTGTGTGCAAGAAACATGTCTGAAGTTGAGGAAGTCCAATATATATAGGGTTATTATCTGGTGGGAGAGAGAGGCTCTGATTTTTCAAGAACGGATCGTTGGGAGATTTTTTCTTTTTGACTTTTTTTGAAACTTTGGTAATGATGTCGATGGTTAGCGGGAAGCTTTAAACTAGAAAGAAAAAGAAAAATTGTCCTTGAATCCGTAATTGAAAAATAGAAGCTTCTCACTCCATCCCCCCCCTTCCAAATAATAACCCTCTGTATGTTTGCCTTTGTCAACTTTAGACTTGTGTTTTGTACACCAAGCTAGAGTATGAGTTACCTTAATATCTTCTAGAACTCCATATCTATAAAGATTCTTATGTTCTCTGGTAATTCATTGATCCGATTGTATGCACATCTTGGAAATATCGGTATGTTCCGAAGAAGAACTGTGGAGCTAAACATAGATTTCCCATAAGGTAGATCTTCACACTTTGATAGACTATTTCCTCCAAGACTTGTTGTTGCTAAAGCTTCAGAATGGAGAGAGACCAAAGAAGAAGAAGAAGACTAAGAGCCCCAAGAAAATGAAAGAGCAACAAGATAGTAAAAATTGTAGGGCCCATCATAGCAGACGGAGATTTGATATAGTCCCCCAACCCAAAACCTCCTTATATCGGCTAGGGATAGGGTACAGGGCGACTATATGGATTCTCTATAATTATCCTAGTGAAACCATAATTTTCCAAATTGAATATAATTAAATATAGGATCAAATTCATGTGTGTGATGTATTCGAATTCCTTATTACACTTATGGAGCAAAAATTTTGTAATATTCAATGTGGTTTGAAAAAGAAGGCAATTGTTAGTGAGCTGATTCAACAGTGGAAGAATAAGAGGAAGCGGTGGCCTTTGAAAGGACTTTGGATGATTGGGATAATGGTAACAGTCGCAACATATTGGAATGAGAGAAATGAAGGAAAAAATCACTCTGTTTAATGCTTCCACGCACCTCAAAGATAATGGGTGAAGCTTCCCACATTGAACACCATAGCAGTGCTGCTCCATACGTCTCATAAGGCATTCGAATATCTCAGACACATGAAGATGATGTTGTATTTAATTATATTCAATTAGGAAATTAGGGTTTAACTTGGATAATTATAGGGAATCCATATGGCCACCGTGTAGAATAACCAAAGCAGATATATGGAGGTTTTGGGTTGAGGGACAATATCAAATCTTTGTCTGCTATGATGGCGCCAACAATCTTTACTCTCATTCTGCTCCTTCATCATTTTGGGGCTCTTAGTCTTTTTCTTCCTTAGTCTTTCTCCATTCTGAAGCTTTAGTAAAATCAAGTCTTGTAGGAAGAACTCCATTAAAAGGTGAAGATCTTCCTTACGTGAAATCCATGTTAGCTCCATAGTTCCTTCTCGGAACACACCGATCCTTCCAAGATATCCGTACAATCGAATCAACGATTTTCCAGAGAACATAGGAATCTCTGTAGACATGGAGTTCTAGTAGAAATTAAGGTAATTCCTGCTCTAGCTTGGTGTGTAGAAAACATGTTAAAGTTGAGGAAGTCCAACATATATAGGGTCATTATCTGGTGGGAGAGATAAGCTCTGATTTTACTGGAAGAGATTGTAGGGCATATTTTTCTTCTTCATTTTTTCTGAGAGATGTTGACGGTTAGTGGGAAGCTTTAAACTGGAAAATAAAGACAGTTTTAGGGAAAACCAAAAAGAAAAATCATCCTTGAACCCGTAACTGAAAAAATGAAGCTTGTCTCTCCCCCCCCCCCACAAATAATAACCCTTTGTATGTTGGACTTCTTCAACTTTAGACCTGTTCTTTGTGCACCAAGCTAGAGTAGGAGCTACAGAGGTTCTTATGTTCTCTGGTAATTCATTGATTTGATTTTATGCACATCTTGGAAAGATAGGTATGTGCCGACGAAGAACTGTGGAGCGAAACATAGATTTCCCATAAGGTTGATCTTCACCCTTTGATAGACTGCATCCTCCAAGACTTGCTATTGCTAAAGCTTCAGAATGGAGAGAAACTAAAGAAGAAGAAGAAGACTAAAAGCCCCGAGAAAATGAAAGAGCAACATGGTAGTAAAGACTGTAGGGGCGATCATAGTAGACGGTGATTTGTTATAGTCCCCCAACCCAAAACCTCCTTATATCAGCTAGGGATAGGGTGCAGGGCGACTATATTGATTCTCTATAATTATCCTAGTGAAACAATAATTTTCCTAATTGAATATAATTAAATTTAGCATCAAATTAATGTGTGTGATGTATTCAATTGCCTTATTACACTTATGGATCAAGAATTTTGTGATGTTCAATGTGGTTTGAAAAAGAAGGCAATTCTTAGTGAGCTGATTCACGGGTGGAAGAATAACAGGAAGGCGTGGCCTTTGAAATGACTTTAGATGATTGCAATGATGGTAATGGTCGCAAAAATTTGGAATGATAGAAACGAAGGCAAAAATCACTATGTTTAAAGCTTCCCAAGTACCTCAGAGATCATGGGTGAAGCTTCCCACGTTGAACATCGCAGCAGTGTTGCTCCATATGTCTAATAAGGCATTCGAACACCTCAGACACATGAATATGATGCTATATTTAATTATATTCAATTAGGAAATTAGGGTTTAACTATGATAATTATAGGGAATCTATATGGCCACCGTGTATAATAACCATAGCCGATATATGGAGGTTTTGGGTTGAGGGATATTATCAAATCTCCGTCTGCTATGACGGCACCTACAATCTTTACTCTCTTGTTGCTCCTTCATCTTTTTGGGGCTCCTAGTCTTTTTCTTCTTTAGTCTTTCTCCATTCTGAAGCTTTAGTAACATCAAGTCTTGTAGGAAGGACTCCATTCAAAGGTGAAGATCTTCCTTACGTGAAATCTATGTTAGCTCCACAGTTCCTTCTCGGAACATACCGATCCTTCCAAGATATCTATACAATCAAATCAATGATCTACCAGAGAACATAAGAATCTTAGTAGACATGGAGTTCTAGCAGAAATTAAGGTAACTCCTGCTCTATCTTGGTGTGCAAAAAACAAGTGTGAAGTTGAGGAAGTCCAACATCCTATTATCTGATTTTTCAGGAAGGGATTGTAGTGTGATTTTTTCTTCCTGATTTTTTTTGAAAATTTGGTAGTGATGTCGATGGATAGTGGGAAGCCTTAAACTAGAAAATAAAGACAGTTTCATGAAAAACCAAAACAAAAAATCATCCTTGAACCTATAATTGAAAAATTGAAGCTTCTCTCTCCCCCATAAATAATAACCCTCGGTATATTGGACTTCTTCAACTTTAGACCTATTCTTGGTACACCAAGCTAGAGTACGAGTTACCTTAATTTCTTCTAGAACTCCATGTCTACAGAGAGTCTTATGTTCCCTCGTAATTCATTGATTCGATTATACGCACATCTTGGAAAGATGGGTATGTTCCGAAAAAGAACTATGGAGCTAAAGATAGATTTCCCATAAGGTAGATCTTCACCCTTTGATAGACTACCTCCTCCAAGACTTGTTGTTGCTAAAGCTTCAGAATGGAGAAAGACTAAAGATGAAAAAAAGAAGAATTCTAAGAGCCCCAAGAAAATGAAAGAGCTACAAGATAGTAAAGGCTATATGGGCCGTCATAGCAGACAGAGATTTGATATAGTCCCCCAACCCAAAACTTCGTTATATTGGCTAGGGATAGAGTACAGGATGATTATATGGTTTCTCTATAATTATCCTGTTGAATCCACAATTTTTCTAATTGAATATAATTAAATATAGAATCAAATTCATGTGTGTGATGTATTCAAATGCCGTATTACACTTATGGAGCAAAACTGTTGTGATGTTCAATGTGGTTGAGTGAGCTGATTCAATGGTGGAAGAATACGAGGAAAGGGCAGCCTTAGACAGGACATTAGATGATTGGGATGATGATAGCGATCGCAATAATTAGGAATGAGAGAAATGAAGGCAAAAATCACTGTTTTTAAAGCTTCCCATGCACCTCAGAGATCATGGCTGAAGAGTCCCACATTGAACATTGCAGCAGTGTTGCTCCATATGTCTAATAAGGCATTCGAATACCTCAGACACATGAATATGATGCTATTTAATTATATTCAATTAGGAAATTAGGGTTTAACTAGGATAATTATAGGGAATCCATAAGGCCATCGTGTACAATAACCATAGCCGATATATGGAGGTTTTGGGTTGGGGGACAATATCACCTTGGTCTGCTATAACGGCGCCTACAATCTTTACTCTCTTACTGCTCCTTCATATTTTTGGGCTCTTAATCTTTTTCCACTTTAGTCTTTCTACATTCTGAAGCTTTAGTAACATCAAGTCATGTAGGAAAAAATCCATCAAAAGGTGAAGATCTTCCTTACGTGAAATCTATGTTAGCTCCACAATTCTTTCTCAGAACATACCGATCCTTCCAAGATGTCCGTATAATCAAATCAATGATTTATCAGAGAACATAAGAATCTCTATAGATATGAAGTTCTAGTAGAAATTAAGGTAACTCCTGCTCTAGCTTGGTGTGCAAAAACCATGTCTGAAATTAACGAAGTCCAACATATATAGGGTTATTATCTAGTGGGAGAGAGAAGTTCTGATTTTTTCAGGAAGGGATTATAGGGCGATTTTTTCTGAAACTTTGGTAATGATGTCGAAGGTTAGTGGGAAGATTTAAACTGGAAAATAAAGATAGTTTCAGAGAAAACCAAATAGAAAATTCATCCTTGAATCCGAAATTGAAAAATCGAAGCTTCTCTTCCCCCCCCCCCCACAAATAATAACCCTTTGTATGTTGGACTTCTTCATTTTAGACCTGTCCTTTGTACACCAAGCTAGAGTTGGAGTTACCTTAATTTCTTCTAGAACTCCATGTCAACAAAGATTCTTATGTTCTCTGGTAATTCAATGATTTGATTGGATGCACATCTTGGAAATATCGGTATGTTCCGAGGAAGAACTGTGGAGCTAAACATAGATTTTTCGTAAGGTTGATCTTCACCCTTTGATAGACTGCTTCCTCCAAGACTTGCTGTTGCTAAAGCTTCAGAATGAAGAGAGACTAAAGAAGAAGAAGAAGACTAAGAGCCCCAAGAAAATGAAAGAGCAACAAGAAAGTAAAGACTGTAGGGGTTGTCATAGTAGATAGAGATTTTATACAGTCCCCTAACCCAAAACCTCCTTATATCTGCTAGCGATGGGGTACAGGGAGACTATATGGATTCTCTATAATTATCCTAGTCAAGCCATAATTTTCCTAATTGAATATAATTAAATATAGCATCAAATTCATGTGTGTGATGTATTCAAATGCCTTATTACACTTATGGAGCAAGAATTTTGTGAAGTTTAATTTGGTTTGAAGAAGAAGGCAACTGTTAGTGAGCTGATTCAACGGTGGAAGAATAAGAGGAAGGGGTGATCTTTGAAAGGACTTTGGATGATTGGGATGATGGTAATAGACGAAACAATTTGGAATGAGAGAAATGAAGGTAAAAATCACTGCGTTTAAAGCTTTCCATGCACCTCAAAGATCATGAGTGAAACTTCCCACATTGAACATCACAGCAGTGTTGCTCCATATGTCTAATAAGGCATTCAAATACCTTAGACAATTATATTCACTTAGGAAATTAGGATCTAACTTGGATAATTATAGGGAATCAATATGGCCACCGTGTAGAATAACCAAAGCAAATATATGGAGGTTTTGGGTTGAGGGACAATATCAAATCTCTGTTTGCTATGACTGCGCCAACAATCTTTACTCTCTTGCTTCTCCTACATCTTTTTGGGGCTGTTAGTCTTTTTCTTATTTAGTCTTTCTCTATTTTGAAGCTTTAGTAGCATCAAGTCTTGTAAGAAGAAGTCCATCAAGAGGTGAAGATCTTCCTTATGTGAAATCTATGTTAGCTCCACATTTCTTTCTCGGAACATACCGATCCTTCCAAGATGTCCGTACAATTGAATCAATGATTTTCCAGAGAACATGAGAATCTCTGTAGACATGAAGTTCTAGTAGAAATTAAGGTAACTCCTGCTCAAGCTGGGTGTGTAAAAAACATGTCTGAAGTTGAGGAAGTCCAACATATATAGGATTATTATCTGGTGGGAGAGAGAAGCTCTGATTTTTCAGGAAGGGATTGTAGGGCGATTTTTTCTTCTAGATTTTTTCTGAAACTTTGGTAATGATGTCGATGGTTAGTGGGAAGCATTAAACTAGAATAAAGACAGTTTCAGGGAAAACTAAAACGAAAAATCATCCTTGAATCCATTATTGAAAAATCAAACCTTCTCTCTCCCCACCCAAATAATAACCCTCTGTATGTTGGACTTCTTCAACTTTAGACATGTTCTTTGTACACCAAGCTAGAGTAAGAGTTACCTTAATTTCTTCTAGAACTCCATGTCTACAAAGATTCTTATGTTCCATGGTAATTCATTGATTCGATTGCACGCACATCTTGGAAAGATCTGTATGTTCCGAGGAATAACTGTGGAGCTAAACTTAGATTTCCCATAAGGTAGATCTTCACCCTTTGATAGACTACTTCCTCCAAGACTTGTTGTTGCTAAAGTTCAGAATGGAGAGAGACTAAAGAAGAAGAAGAAGACTAAGAGCCCCAAGAAAATGAAAGAGCAACAAGATAGAAAGAATGTAGGGGGCTGTCATAGCAAATGGAGATTTGATATAGTCCCCCAACCCAAAACCTCCTTATATCGGCTAGAGATAGAGTATAGGGAGACTATATGGATTCTCTATAATTATCCTAGTGAAACCATAATTTTCCTAATTGAATTTAATTAAATATAGCATCAAATTCATGTGTGTGATGTATTCAAAAGCCTTTTTAAACTTATGAAGCATGAATTTTGTGATGTTCAATATGGTTTGAAAAAGAAGGCAACTGCTTGTGAGCTAATTCAACAACGGAAGAATAAGAGGAAGGGGTGGCCTTTGAAAGAACTTTGGATGATTGGGATGATGGTAACAGTCGCAACAATTTGGAATGAGAGAAACGAAGGAAAAAGTCATTGTGTTTGAAGCTTCCTACGTGCCTCAGAGATCATGGGTGAAGCTTCCCACATTGAACATCGCAGCAGTGTTGCTCCATATGTCTAATAAGTCATTCAAATACCTCAGACACATGAATATGATGCTATATTTAACTATATTCAATTAGGAAATTAGTGTTTAACTCAGATAATTATAGGGAATCCATTTGGCCACTATGTACAATAACCATAGCCGAAATATGGAGGTTTTGGGTTGAGGGACAATATCAAACCTCCATTGGCTATGACGGCGCCTACAATCTTTACTCTTTTGCTCCTTCATCTTTTTGGGGCTCTTAGTCTTTTTCTTCATTAGTCTTTCCCCATTCTGAAGCTTTATTAACATCAAACCTTGTAGGAAGAAGTCCATCAAAAGGTGAAGATCTTCCTTACATGAAAACTATATTAGCTCCACAGTTCTTTCTCGGAACATACAGATCTTTCCAAGATGTCCGTACGATCGAATCAATGATTTACCAGAGAACATAAGAATCTCTATAGACTTGGAGTTCCAATAGAAATTAAGGTAACTCCTGCTCTAGCTTGGTGTACAAAAAACATATCTAAAGTTGAAAAAGTCCAACATGCAAAGGGTTATTATTTGGGGGGGAGAGAGAAGCTTCGATTTTTCAATTACAAATTCAAGGTCGATTTTTCTGGTTTTCCCTGAAACTGTCTTTATTTTCCTGTTTAAATCTTCCAACTAGCCATCGACATCATTACCAAAGTTTCAGAAAAATCAAAAAGAAATAATCGCCCTACAATCCCTTCCTGAAAAATTGGAGCTTCTCTCTCCCACCAGAGAACATAAGAATCTCTGTAGACATGGAGTTCTTGTAGAAATTTATGTTACTCCTGCTCTAGCTTGGTGTGCAAAGAACAGGTCTAAAGTTGAAGAAGTCCAACATATATAGGGTTATTATTTGGAAGGAGAGAGAAGCTCCGATTTTTCAGGAAGGGATAATAGGGCAATTTTTTCTGAAACTTTGTTCATGATGTCGACGATTAGTGGAAAGCTTTAAACTGGAAAATAACAAAATTTTCAAGAAATGCAAAAATGAAAAATCGCCCTAGAATTCGTAATTGAGAAATCGAAGCTTCTCTCTCCCACCAGATAATAACCCTATTTATGTTGGACTTCTTCAACTTTAGACTTGTTCTTTGTACATCAAGCTAGAGTAGGAGTTACCTTAATATCTATTAGAACGCCATGTCTATAGAGATTCTTATGTTCTCTGGTAAATCATTGATTCGATTGTACGCACATCTTGGAAAGATCAGTATGTTCCGAGGAAGAAATGTGGAGCTAAACATAGATTTCCCATAAAGTAGATCTTCACCCTTTGATAGACTGCTTCCTTCAAGTCTTGATGTTGCTAATGCTTCAGAATGGAGAAAGACTAAAGAAGAAGAGGAAGTCTAAGAGCCCCCAAAAGATGAAAGAGTGGCAAGATAGTAAAGACTATAAGGCCAGTCATAGCAGATAGAGATTTGATATAGTCCACCAACCCAAAACCTCCTTATATCGGCTAGGGATAGGGTACATGGCAACCATATGGATTCTGTATAATTATCCTAGTGAAACCATAATTTTCCTAATTGAATATAATTACATATAGCATCAAATTCCTATGTTTGATGTATTCGAATGCCTTATTACATATATGGAATCGGTGGTATTCTCATAAATGAGAACTCTGGGGTGATTTGTAACTTAAGAGTGGGTATTGCGGTGAAGACAAATTTTGAAGCTGAGTTTTGTGCAATAATTTCTAGCATTGAACATGCTGAAGCTAATGAGGTTCAGAAGTTATGGATTGAATGTGACTCACTTGTTTTTCGTCAACATTCTAACAAGAAGTTTGGTTCCTTGGTTTGTTCTTCAAAGATGGAGAGGCCTTTTATTTTTTGTGGACTCAGTTGAGTGGAAGCGAAGCCATTTTTATAGCAGATTTCCTAGCAAATACAGCAGCAAGACTTGATATCACTGATTCTGTTGGGGCTTGGCCTCCTTTGATTAATATGGAGCTGTAGTAGGACGCCAAAATGAGTCCCCATTACAGATTTGTGTAGTCATTTTTTTCCTCTCTTTTTTTAGGTTGACTGCCTTGGGTCTCTTTCCTGCTAATGACAATGCTGAAGCTGGGAAAGGTGCTCGCAGATCCTCTTCCTAGTTTTAGTGGTGCTTGTTTCTGTCTTTTGTATTACATTTTTCTCTCTTCATTTTTAATATAATTTTTGAATCTTCTAGCGGAAAAAATATAAGGCTTCCATAGTTTGATTTAGAAGATAAATGTGTTTGGAGCTATACACCTTTAGGGGGTTTCTCTTCCTATTCAACTTGGAATGAAATTAGAAGGTGAAACCTAAAGGTTCCTTGCTTCTCTCTTGTTTGGGAAAAGGTTCTGCAGCCAAGGACATCGGTGTTTGGTTGGCATTTGATGCATAAGAAGCTCCTAATGGATGATATCATCGTCGGAAAGGTTGTCCTCTATTGTCTCCAAGTGTAATCTTTGTGGTTCAAATTCAAAACATTTTAACCACAATTTTACTACCTACAGGTTCTCAGTGGCTTTTTGGATTTTATTATTGGACTGCTTTGGGATTTCTTGGCCTGATCCATGTGATCTTTATCAGCTATCTCTTTGGTGGATTAGAAAGAGGCAAGTCCTAGCAGTCAAAGACCCTTAGTCTATAGGTTTCGTTGTGATTGCCGACAACATATAGAGGGAAAGAAATGATAGGCATCATGGAGGACCTTTGAAGTCAATTTTTCATGTTTTTGAGAAAATCAAGCGTGATGTGCAGGATGAGAATTTTTCCTTATAGGGAGTGATCAAGCAACCTATAGATTTAGTTTGTTGTTGTCATTTAGGCCTCTCTTCTCTCCCAACGAAAAATGTGTTTATGCTTAAAGTGATTTGGTGTAAACCAATGTGGGGATGGCCCAAATTGAACATAGATGGGTGCTCCCTGGGCAATCCAGGGCGAGCTAGTGTCGGAGGAGTGCTAAGAAACCATAGGGGTTTTTGTGTGGGTTCCTTCAGAAAATTTGGGGACTTCAAACAAACAACTTTGCAGAATTCAGAGCTCTGCTTGAAGTTATTATCTTGGCTAAGGAATTGAATGTTGAATCTCTCTCATTTGAATCGGACTCGACGAAAGTTGTCATGGCGGTTCATGCTCGCTGAATTCCTTGGTATGCGCAATAGGAATTGAATGTCAAGATTACTTAGCTTCTATCACTTGGAAGATTACTCACTGCTTCCGCGCTAATGGAGTGGTTAATTTTCTTGTTAGAAAAGCGAAAAAAAAAAGGAGAATCCACCTTAAACATCTCTTTTCCAACTCACATCAATTTTGAGCTTGCTCCTGATGCAGATGCAAGGCCTAGGTTTCATTTAATTTATTCTTAGATTTTTCTTTTCCTATTGATGGCCATGCCAAAGGTGGGAGATTTTAAATCTATGGTTTAAGTTGTATTTCTCTATCTTCGATTTTTTAATAAAATTCATGATCTTTAGCGAAAATAATTTTTTAAAGATTTCTATAGAAGGTGATCCTAAAAATGAGGGAGCGCATTAAAGCATAATGATGGCATGGGTTGCAGACTTGATCTATTAATGTCCTTCATTAATTTTCTTTGTAGGACTGAACTTAATAGAGTTTCAGGTTATCCTTGAATGGATATACTATTTTTTCGGTAGAATACCATTTTTACTAAAAAGAAAAATGAACGAGAAAAAGTTATACAAGATAGAAATGAAAAACATAATCCAAGCACAACCCACAAAGACTAGAGAGCTAGCCCAAATTCCCAACCTTCGGCATTGCCTTGAGCAGGGAAAAGAGCCTAAAACCCCCTAAAGTGCAATCTTAATATAGAGAACCTTATACCAAACAATGACGAGGACGTCTTATCGCATCCATTTCTAGATCCATTCTGACCATAGCTGGCCAAGAAAGAATAGGAGTGGAAATAATATATGTTTCCACCATTTTATCAAGAAATTCTACAACTCAATTTGCCTCCCTATTACAATGAGAAGTCTTCCATACTATTGAATTCAAGAATGGAAGCAAACCACACTACTTCTGATAAACCCATGGCACCACCCCCTTTTAAAGCAATAAAACCACAACAACTGAATCACAGTCAACCCATGTACGCTAAACTTTCATGATTTTTGCCTACTCCAAGCCTTTTATCACAGCCAGAAATTCAGCTTTAAAGTTGGTTTTTACTCCAATAAACATCCTAAAATTGGCTATAACCTCAAAATTTTACTGCACCACCTATACCTGCCCTGCCTGGATTTCTAAGCGAGCAGCCATCAATGTTCACTTTTATCCAATCCTCCTCTAGAGTACATCAAAAATTTCAAACAGTTCACGAGGCCATCAATTTGAAATTTGAACAACAACACTTCTAGCACACATTAGAGCTGAAATAGATAAGTACTTCCCTGAAATGATATAAGATTATGAACTGCAGCTTTTTATCCATTGCTAGTAAAATTGATCTAATCTCTAACAGAGAGAGAGAGAGAGAGAGAGGTGATTTGACATTTGCGTGGAGATGGTTGTGGTCTACAAGATGATTCGGAGGTAGAAGCGGCTAAGGTTACGGACGAATGCCATGAACCTGAAGGAGATCATCGTCCTCTAGATCGAGGTAAGGAGCAGCTGATTACTTATTTTTACAACCGTCGTTCATGAAATCTGGTGAGGATGGAGGAGAGGGTTGCAAAGGTGGGGATAATTATGTGGGTGCGAGTGTTGATATTCAAGATCGTTTGCCTAAGAAGTCTTATTCAAGAGTGGTAGGAGGTTCTCTGTCAGAAGTGGATGATCAGCCTAATCTAATTCATGCTGGGAATTTTACAAAAATTATTATCCCTCTGGACTCATATGAAGAGAGACTTCTGCACTATCATTTCTCACTCGTGGCCAGGGTGAATTTTCACTTTATATCTTTAGATGAGGTGGAAGCAGTTGAAGCCTAGAACCTCAAGGCATAAGTATTCATATCTCCAATGGGTTTGGGATATACTTTATTTCAATTTGAGAATGACAATGATATAGCTAACATATGGAAGAGAAGTCCGATCAAGATCGACAGTCAGCTAACTTTCTTCTAGCTTTGGAAGCCTGATTTCAACATTCATGACAAGAATGCCTTCACTAAGTTTGTATGGATTTGACTCCCAGAGCTTCCCTTTGAATATTGGCATGAGAAGATCCTCTTGTCCGTGGCCAAATCTATTGGCCACCCTCTGAAAATTGACAAGAGAACAAGGAACACTCATACGGGCAACTATGTGCATGTCCTTGTTGAGATGGAGATGTCTGCCAAAGGCTGGAGGAAATACAAGTTGAGCGGTAGCAACCAGGGACTGGCGATCTGTTCTGGTTCAAGCAGTGTATTATCTGTGAAGATGAGTTGGACAAGTGTGGCTTTTGCAAGAGAGTAGGGCACCACATTCATATTTGTAAAGATAAAAAGGCTGCTGATGCTAAAAATAATGAAATCCATGCAACAGGAGGTACTGTAGGGGCGATGTCGGTGGAGAAAGCAAGACCAGCGCTGGCAGCAGCTGCTGTTGCTGGCAACAGTCATGCGGTGTCCAGTTTGGGAAGAAATCTTTCGGTGGAGAGGATATCGACACATTCCTTATCCAAAAGAGGCTCTCCTACTTTAGATGGGAACTTAAAGATTCCAGTGCCTATTGAGTGGAAGATTCTATTTATGTTAAAACATACCTAATTCTTAAGGGAACTTAGAAGGCAATCCAACGTTTTGCATGAGAGAGAATCCTATTGTTGAACACTGTTATTAAAAACGCGTTTAAAACTCCATTTTAAACACATTCTCGTTTTTTACCTTTTAAAACACGTTTTCCCATATGCTTCTCAAAGATACTTAAAAAACAGCAAACGGCAAGCATTTCTATTCCAAACGTGTTTAAAACGCATTTAAACACATTTCCATTTTTTTGCGTTTTTTAAGGCTTAACTTGTTGAACATAATGTCTACTTAATTGACCATTTCTTTCTCTCCCAAACTCTGATCCACTTGATTCTTTCGCCAACTTGAAGCTAACTCAATGGCCTATATTTTCATGATATCACTTTCAACTCAATATCAATGTATAAATCCCGAAATTGAGATACAAATTGATGCATTTGCTGAAAAATGTTTCTAAAGTGATGACTCCTAACTCAAACTAAACATACATTACTCCAAGAGTAGGTTGACTATGTTGACAACAATGAACAAATCATAGCCAAGCCACATTGCTCAATAAAACTTGGACATGTGTGGTGTATGAATTTAGAATTCGTAGTGGATGATATTCAATTATATGTCATAAAACTTATAATGAAACATGAAATATGTATGCATTAGTGTTGGATACTGTAGTTATTTTGAACATTAGATGCAAGTATTCATGTAATAATTCCTTAATTTATATGAGCATAGTACCTTTTTTTTGTCCCGTTTGTTTAAAACTACACGCTTAAAACTCGTACCGTCCGTTTTTCCTTTTTTTCCGTTCTTTGTTATTTTGACCATTCATTTGACCGTATCATTCAAAAAAAATTACTGTTTAAAACCCATACCATCCGTTTCTATTTTTTGTCGTTCCCGTTTTTGCTAATAGGGTTGTTGAATCAAAATATGGGTCAGGCCAGTTGGATGGATTGGTCCATGATGGTTCCAAATATTCGGTTATGAATGGGGAAGAAGGTGCAGGTTCCAAAGAGACGGCCTAGACATGGGGGCAGTTGGCAAAGGACCGGTTTCTGCAGTGCTCGCTCATAAAAGATCTTCTTCTTGTACTGGTGATCATATTATTCATAATATGACCCGAAGCTCGGTAAAAAGGGGTCTTATTACACTTCAATACCCTAAGGTTGATGCCATTGACAAAGCTACGCAGTAGAAGGAGCTCAAAAAAGGTATGGAGGCTGCTAAAAAGCTTATGGGGAAATATGTGGTCAATGTGGAGAACACTAGGAAGTCTGGCCGCATTGCCTCTCACAAGCATTGATTATATGTGCTCACATCTGGAATGTAAGAGGGATGAAGATGGCTGCTGCCCAAGTTGCCTTCAGTAATATATTGAAGGACAAGCATCCTGATATTTTTTGTATTACTTTCCTTTATTTTTTTTAACAAAGGAAATCAACTATATTAAAGAAAGTCTGAATAGGAGAAGCTCCTACACAGGAATACAAGAAACAAGAAAAGGGGGGTGGTGAGCACCACCAGACCCAAGACAAGCCTAATCTAGCAGCCCAAGAAGCAAAGAAATCTGTCTCCTTATTTGAGCCCCTAGGAACAATTAAAAGAAAAGGATACAAAGGAAGAGAAGAAGATAACAGATATAACATATCATCCACAATAAAAGAAGCAACCAATCAAGGGAAGAAACTACTTCATTAAGAACATCAACCATCGTTTTTCAATCATAGAAGATAGCTACAGCCAAAAGACCCAACCTCCAACCTAGCCAGAAGAACTCCATTGTGAATGGCCTCTGCCTCCATGCATGCTGCTAAAAGATAGACTAAAAATTATAGATTTGGCCTCTATATCACAAAAAGACACCAAGAGAGTAAACATACTGTAAAATCTCATGAATTCAAAAGCATACAAATTTAACCATGGAGAATTGAAGAAATAATTTTTATCAATGCTTTTCTACCTACGAATGAAATTGGGTGGATTGTGGGAAGAATGCAGTGTGCAAAGACCAATAAAGAAGCAGAGGAGCTCAATTCTTCATTAGCTACAACCTGGTTTTCAAAACAAAAGGAGATTGCAATCTTATGAATATCGTTTAAAAAAATAAAAATAAATAAATATACAACTATATGCCTAACATCATTATTGAAAATATATCATCTTACCTAAATTAGACAAATCTTGTGGCCTTCTATTCATAAAGAGTTGGTAGGTTTTTCAATTTGTGATTGCATATTAGCGATCACATTTGCATTATTCTTCTTTTCTACCTCTAGGTTTCCATTAAGTGCAGTTGCTACAATTTCCAGCTTCTCCTCCAACATCTCCACTTGCTTCTTCAGCTACTTGTTCTTTTGATTGATTACGGCATTAGTTTTTGCCAAATCACTATCTTTTGTGCTTAATCCAAATCCACGGATGCCCAATTCGCCATGCGTATTGGGGCTCAATAGATCAATGAAGAATGTGTCATTGATCTCTTTGTCATTTTATGATTCAATTGGCTGATCCATGAACTTATTGTTCGTCATAGTCTACAAATTGCAAACCAAGTTAGAAATATTCATCAAGAAACAATGAATAATTAATATAAACCACATTATATTTTATGTTGCCACAAATAGATTTGTTTTTCCATAAGAATATAATGTGGTTTATATTAATTATTCATTGTTTCTTGATGAATGTTGCTAACTTGGTTTGCAAGTTGTAGAATATGACAAAAATAAGTTCATGGATCTGCCAATTGAAACACAAAATGACAAAGAGATCAATGACGCATTCTTCACCGATGTATTGGTCCCCAATACCCATGACCAATTGGGCATCCGTGGAGTTAGGTTAAGCCCAAAAGATAGTGATTTGGCAAAAACTATTGCCATAATGAATCAAAAGAATAAGTAGTTGAAGAAGCAACTGGAGAAGTTGGAGGAGAAGCTGGAAATTGTAGCAACTACATTTAATGGAAAGCTAGAGGTACAAAAGAAGAATAATGCAAAAGTGATCACTAATTTGCAATCACAAATTGAAAAACCTACCCAACTCTTTATGAATAGAAGGTCACAGGATTCATCCAATTTAGGTAAGATGATATATTTTCAATAATGATGTTAGGCATATGGTAGTTTATTTATTTATTTATTTATTATTTTAACGATATTCATAACATTGTGATCTCCTTTTGTTTTGAAAATCAGGTTCTAACTAATGAAAGAATTGAACTCCTCTGCTTCTCTATTGGTCTTTGGACACTGCTGGTAAGTCAATTCTTCCCACACCCCACCCAATTTCTTCTGCGGATGGAAAAACATCGATAAAATTATTTCTTCAATTCTCCATGGTTAGATGTGTATGCTTCTGAATTCTTGAGATTTTACAGTATATTTACTCTCTTGGATTCCTTTTGTGATATAGAGGCCAAATCTATCATTTTCAATCTATCTTGCTTCATCATTGTCTTCCCCTTTATATAAATAATGCAATTCTATTCCTAAGTGATTCCAAACAATTCCTTCAGACCTTACATATCCTGGGTTGCCTAAAGATCATCCATCTTTATTAATTTTGTAGCAACCATTAACGGGGCGAACCCAAGTCACCTCTAAAATATCCCTCACCTTAGGAATAGATTTGACAAAAAGCAGAGAGACTGCGATCTGTAGCTCTTAGGGAGAGAGGAAAATCTAAGATTGTGAAGGGAGGATGAGTGCGGTGGCAACTGGGGTATCCTCCCTGGGAAACCCTGCGGTATTCGGTGATTCAGATTCGAGAACGGTGGAGGCCTCAGATGGTGATAGGCACTTTGGTTCAGATGGTGCTTTGGTTGAAACCCCTATTGGGCTGGAGGCTGAATCCCGATTTGAGGAGATACCTATTGTGGCTCCTTCGATTGCTTCTGTTCAACAACCAGGTATTCGGAATGGTGATCGGGGTTCATTTGCCTTCGTGGTGGGGCATCCGGTATTACCTGTGATTGATTCTCTGCCCACTGTGGTCATAGATGGAGCTTTGACGCATTTGAGAATTCCACAGCATGCTTATGACAGACAACTACAGAAACACAGGTTCATTTTGCATGGATGAGTTAATTTCAGAGATCTCTCTGTGGAGTCACTTCGTTAATTTATTACAGATCATTGGGCATTGGTGGAACCCGTGGATCTTCCATCCCTTAGTAAGGGTTTTATCATGTTTTGATTCAGGAATGACGGAGATATGACT
The DNA here is from genome assembly GCF_013358625.1 of Macadamia integrifolia. NCBI lineage: Eukaryota > Viridiplantae > Streptophyta > Magnoliopsida > Proteales > Proteaceae > Macadamia > Macadamia integrifolia. Next base: position 740,053 of record NC_056557.1, read on the forward strand.
GCTATATAGAAAAAGGGCCTATGCGGGTGAACGGTCAATTGATTCGATTTCGACGTTGGCTTCAAGATTTTTATATGGAGTAATAGACCATCACCAACAGAATGACTTGGATTCACTTCCTCAATCTGCCATAGGAGTATTAGAACGAGGAAATTATCTTATCTATGGCTAAGGCGGTGGGAAGATCGAGATAACGGATCTGCTGCTCGTACGATCACCTGGTCGTACGATTCAGAGACCAACACCTGTTCTTTTTGTTCTCATATATATCCCTCTTTATCCTTGTAATGGCAGAAAATGGGACAAGTATTGATCGCTGACTCGTACGACCAGAGCAGTGGATTCTATCTCAAGATCGATGGCAATAGATAGGAAAACTCGTGACTCAATGCATGGTCACTTCACCATGCATCTATGTTGATATTGATGACTCGGTCCCTCGGGTTGAAGAGTTGTACGTTGAGCGTGAGCAACAAGGTTCCTTTGAATCTTTTGTTATCAAACAGCCAGCTATCTTTGAAAATCCACCGGCAAGATGCTCTAACTGCGGTCACTATGGGCATAGGGCTAATGCTTGTGAAAAGTCTACAGAGGACTTGCACATGGAGAATGAGAAACAAGGGGTTCAGGAGGTTGGAGAGCGGCTAGCAGGGAACCGCCGCCTTCAGGAAAGGCGGCCAGTTATTAGAGAGACTCAACTTGGAAAGGAATCCTTAGGATTCAGTTATAGATGGTGGTAATCCTCCAACCAATCAGAAAGTGCACAATAATAGGGAAGTGGTTTTGACTCCAACTACCCATTAACGATCAACCCTCGTGGGCCCCACCTGTGTCACCCCTGAAGGTGGTATTTCACGGAATTGTACCAGATCCGAATTGCAGACGATTTTTTTCCATTGAAATGCTCGGTGTGGATGGTGGGTGTAACTCACATGAGCTGCATGAGGATTAGGAGTTGCGCAATCAGCAATCTACTCCAGTGGTAACATGTAGAAACAATAGGAGAACTGTGGTTCTGCACTACGACTTGGAAAATCAAGCTGTCATGGACACGAACAAGGGGTTTACTGAGGTGAGGTGTAACAGTCCATCCCCTCCGCGAAACACAACTGTCTTGTGCAGAAGTGTGAGGGTACTGGAATTGGCGATGGTGGATCGGTCTCTGCAGGAATGGTGTCCTCCCAACCTGGTTCGTCTTCTTACTCCCAATTTTATGAATATTCTATTTTGGAATATTAGAAGCATGGTGAATAGTAGAGAACGAACTTCATTGAGGCCTTTGATTAATTCTGTTAACCCTATGGTGGTGTGCATAACTGAACCTAAGGTGGTTCCTGAGAAGTGTCCTAAGAAATTCTTTACTGCTATAGGGTTTTCTTCGGATCTTATTGCAAACTCAAGAGTGGATATAGTGCCAAATATCTGGGTATTGTGGAAGGTGGGGGTTTTGACTCCAGTAATGGTTAGTGCTTCTTCCCAACACTTGACTCTACTCTCGCTATGATTCATGCTAGTAGTTTCAAAATTGAGAGAAGGCAGCTTTGGTATGATTTGTGTGCGGTGGGAGCCAATACCCCATGGATGGTTATTGTCGATTTTAATGCCTCCCTATATTCTCATGAGAAATGTGAGCATGGAAGGTTTAGCGCTAGCTCGGCTAGGGAATTCGCTGCATGATGGACATAGCATCGTCGATGTGCCTCCCATCTTCTGGTTGTAAATTAACTTGGTCTAACATTCATCGTATTGGGAATGTTAGAGATGTTTTGGATCAGAGTATGGGCAATGATGACGGTTTAACATTCGTTTATACTGCCCTGTGGTGGATTCTTGTGAAGGTAGTCCTCGTTCGACCAATGTTCTATTTCAAATGTAGAGATTCTAGGCTGATCATGAAGACTTTCTAAGATGTGTTCAGTCTTCTTGGGAGGTGTCTATGTATGGTACTCTGATGTATGTGGTTGCAATAAAATTAAAGCAATTGAAGCTTCATTTGAAATCTTGGACCAAGGAGAATTTTCAAAATGCATACGTGGAGGTCAAAAAAACTAAGGTGATTCTAGAAGAGGTAGTTGCTGAAATTAAAGAAAATGGAATTTTTGAGTCTCATTTCAATGCGGAAACAACTGTCAAAAAGAATAATGAGTCTGCCTTGCTCCTATAGGAAAAGGTATTTGCTGAAAAGTCACGTAGGAAGCAGCTTCAGTGTGGTGACCGAAATTCAAAATTTTTTCGTACTATGACTAAAGTTAGAAGGAGAAGAAATCATATAAAGGAAATTCTTGATAATACAGGCAACGCTCTCTCTGATCCCGTTGGCATAGCGCAATTTATTGCATCTCACTTTGAAAATTTTCATGAGAAATGTATGGGGGTAACAATTCCAGATATTCTTGTTGTATTCCTGCGATCATCACTATGGAGGATAGTGATTTTCATTCTTCTTCTCCATCTGATGAGGAGATTAACGTTGCAGTCTTTGATCTTGACCCATCTAGTGCTCCAGGTTCAAATGATTTTCTTAGTTCCTTCTTCCAGAAATGTGGGCATACTATGGGACATGAGGTGTGTCTAACTATACGAAACCTTTTCTCTAATGGCGTTGTCACTGAAGGGGTCAACTCCAATTTTCTTACTCTTATTCCAAAAGTGGCACGTACCTCAAAGGTGAGCCAATTCCTTCCTATTTGTCTTGAAAATTTTTTCTTTAAAATTATTCCTAACATTATGGCTATGCGCCTTTCTTCTCTGCTTCCTTGGCTAATCTCTGATGAGCAAGGAGTGTTCCATAAAGGAAAGGCGATCTCTTCTAATATTTGTTTGGCATCAGAATTGGCCAATATGATGCACTCTAAGGCTTTTGGAGGAGATTTAGTGCTAAATTAGATATTCAAAAGGACTATGATACACTGGATTGGACATTGTATTATTATTATTATTATTATTATTATTATTATTATTATTATTATTATTATTATTATTATTATTATTATTATTATTATTATTATTATTATTATTATTATATTATTATTATTATTATTATTATTATTATTATTATTATTATTATTATTATTATTATTATTATTATTATTATTATTATTATTATTATTATTATTATTATTATTATTATTATTATTATTATTATTATTATTATTATTATTATTATTATTATTATTATTATTATTATTATTATTATTATTATTATTATTAGGGAAGNTGAAGACTTTCTAAGATGTGTTCAGTCTTCTTGGGAGGTGTCTATGTATGGTACTCTGATGTATGTGGTTGCAATAAAATTAAAGCGATTGAAGCTTCATTTGAAATCTTGGACTAAGGAGAATTTTCCAAATGCATACGTGGAGGTCAAAAAAACTAAGGTGATTCTAGAAGAGGTAGTTGCTGAAATTAAAGAAAATGGAATTTTTGAGTCTCACTTCAATGCGGAAACAACTGTCAAAAAGAATAATGAGTCTGCCTTGCTCCTATAGGAAAAGTTATTTGCTGAAAAGTCACGTAGGAAGCAGCTTCAGTGTGGTGACCAAAATTCAAAATTTTTTCGTACTATGACTAAAGTTAGAAGGAGAAGAAATCATATAAAGGAAATTCTTGATAATACAGGCAACACTCTCTCTGATCCCGTTGGCATAGCGCAATTTATTGCATCTCACTTTGAAAATTTTCATGAGAAATGTATGGGGGTAACAATTCCAGATATTCTTGTTGTATTCCTGCGATCATCACTATGGAGGATAGTGATTTTCATTCTTCTTCTCCATCTGATGAGGAGATTAAGGTTGCAGTCTTTGATCTTGACCCATCTAGTGCTCCAGGTTCAAATGATTTTCCTAGTTCCTTCTTCCACAAATGAGGGCATACTATGGGACATGAGGTGTGTCTAACTATACGAAACCTTTTCTCTAAGGGCGTTGTCACCGAAGGGGTCAACTCCAATTTTCTTACTCTTATTCCAAAAGTGGCACGTACCTCAAAGGTGAGCCAATTCCTTCCTATTTGTCTTGGAAATTTTTTCTTTAAAATTATTCCTAACATTATGGCTATGCGCCTTTCTTCTCTGCTTCCTTGGCTAATCTCTGATGAGCAAGGAGCGTTCCATAAAGGAAAGGCGATCTCTTCTAATATTTGTTTGGCATCAGAATTGGCCAATATGATGCACTCTAAGGCTTTTGGAGGAGATTTAGTGCTAAATTAGATATTCAAAAGGACTATGATAAACTGGATTGGACATTGTATTATTAATAATAATAATAATAATAATAATAATAATAATAATAATAATAATAATAATAATAATATTATTATTATTATTTTCTTTGTTCTTTTGAGATTCAAAATCAGTTCTAAGTAAAGGTTTGTCAATTTGATAATTGGTTTCCATTTGAATCATATAGTAATCCTGTAAGAAATTTTTCTTTCCAACAGGGAAGGTTTGCATCAGGTCTGGTTAAGACTTTGGTTAAGAAAGTATCTTTGTACCATTTGAAATCATGTAATTTCTTACATCTAAGGTTTGATAATTGCTCAGCTGTTCTATCTTTGAGACGAGAGGGATTTCCTAAAAAGTAATTTGCAATGCTGAAAATAAGGGTATTAACAGCATCCTCAATAGGAATGCCTTCTCCATCAAGAAGGGGAACACCATCAGGTGTGATTCGAACAGCCATTAAAATTTCTGTTTTTTGGACATCAGTCAGGACATAATCCCACCAACCTTTGAGTTGGCCTGTAAAGCCAGAAACAAGCAAGGTAGCCACAGCACTATCAGGTGTATTCTTGATACGGTGTGCATTGCTAACCATGGTCATTTCTTGGAGTTTGTTCATGAGATTATGTTCGGACAGACCATCTATGTTCCATTCATAGATGATACCACTTTGGTAAGAAGCCTGTGGAGCAATTCCTCTGGCTTCAATTTGTAAGTCAGGGAAGACTGGATGTTGGTTAGAACTTTGACCGATTTGGTTAATTTTAGGGAAGTCTTCATCTTCAGAACTTGAGGAAGTTTCTGAAGAGTAACCTATGATGTTGCAGACTCCTCTATTATTTGATTCAGCTGACGGTTCATTTGAGGGCTGATTTTGGACTGGTGTTTGAGGATCACTTACATGTGCTTCAGCAGCATTAAGGATAGACAAACGTTGGTTAATTTGATCTAAAACAAAAGATTTGTTAAGGGCTAGCTGTTGTTTTAGGGGAATATTATATGGTTTGAACAAAGAAACAGAAGTTGGAACCGGAGCCGGTGTCAAGGATGAAGAGGCTACAGGTTTTGGTTGGACAAGATTTTCAACTCTTGAAAGTTGATTACCTATGGTTTGAAGACTTAAATTTGTGAAGTTTAATTGTTCAATTTGTCTTCGGTTTGTATCTTCTTTTTCAGCAATTTTGAAAGGAGAAGTTATTATCTCATTATTTTTGTAGTTATGTTTGATGCTTTCTATCGGAGGATGGATAGCATTAGTAGTTTGACCTTCATAAAGGGTCCAGGCTTTATGAGAGGTGGTTTGAGTACATACCTGATTATGCCAGGGATAGTAAATATTATTATCCTGGGCATAGATATCAAAATATGTAAAGAAGAAAACATTTGTTTTTAGATTTGTCATAAAATTGTACCAATTTGTTCTGATTTGAGCTTGTTGTTCAAGGTTATAGGTTTTTAAGAACCATTCACGTTTTTCTTTGTTCTTTTGAGATTCAAAATCAGTTCTAAGTAAAGGTTTGTCAATTTGATAATTGGTTTCCATTTGAATCATATAGACTCCACCAGTTTTAGGGTCTTTAGGAGGAGGAGGAGGTTCAACCTCAGATTGAGTAGGAGACCTTTGATCATGGGTTTCGGAAGGAGTTGTTTCAGGAACAGTAGAAGTGGCTTCGTATGTTCCATGGACAATATGTTGATTATTATGAACTCCAACAAGGTAGAGACGGATGGAGTAGTTCTAGTTTGGGAAACCCACTGGTTTAAGTCAGAAGAAGTCGATGCCTCAGAGCATGATCTTCTGGAGCTTTGGTAAACCGGAGGGGTAGTTTGTCTGTTAAACCTAATGGCAACTAATCCGTCTGAATCCTGGGAAATAGAACGGATATTTGTATTTGAAACTTGAGGGGGAATAGCAGTCGTTTGCAGCTGCCATTCTTCAGGGAAAGAAATATCTTCCCATCGGCAAAGTTTGGGGTAGACAATTTGACCCTGAATACAATCAGTCTCAAGGTAAAGGGTTTGACCCTTTGAAGATGTTCTTTTGGCCCGAGGTTGGACAGATTTCATTGCTTTGTATTTGATGCGATGGATAATAGAAATTGGGATGGATCCATGCATTAATTTGTAACCATTAGTTTTGAGGTTAAGTTTGAGTGAATGTAAAATATTTGGATCTTCTAAGGCTATGGACATGTCAGGATAGACATTAAAATGGACAGGTCCATAACATAAACTTGTTTCAATGGCTCCCAGAAGGGAATCATTGAACTCAAGGAACCTTTGGTCACGAAGGGCTAACAACATAGAGGTGTTAAGTCCTTCTCTATGAAGGGGTTTGATGGCCACTTGGACTAAGCCAATATGGACATAATTATATTTGCGGTCTTTGTATAAATCTTGGATGGTAAGTGGATCAAAAAGTTGGATTTCTTGGGTTTGAGGGGTAAAATTTATAGTTTGTTCTACGGTCTTAACTGTTTCGAGTCCGAACCAGTCTCGATCATAGAGATCATTTCTAGAAATTTTTGGCATATCCCAACTTCTAAGTCGTCGGTTAATTCTTGAGGTTTGTTCATCATAATCAAGCACATTAGAACTTGTGCTTGCCTCACCTGCCGATCTCATCGACATGGAGCGGGGTAATCGACTCATAATTTGAGAAATCTTAGTCTTAGGGTAATCACCTAGATCTAAGTTTTAAGATGGTATTTCCAACATGACTTGGGCACAAACGTGGTCTTACACTCTTCTGCCACTCCTCCCAAGAATCCAAAGGCATATACCGCGTCGAAAAACTTAAAAGAAAATAATTACGCAAAAGAAAAGAAATCTGCAAAGAAATAAACCGAATCCACCACCACCGTGGCTCTGATACCAGATTACAGTTCTTCCAAAAATGTTTGAATTTGGAGATGCACGAAGCATCCGGACTGATTTGGGAACACAATCATCACAGCTAAGTCCAATAATACAAGAATCACAATTACATGCTTGAAAATTCTCATTATTGGAAGAACTGGAAGAATTATGATCAGAGGCTTGAATTTGGTTAAGTTTATGATTTTCATCTTCAGAAGAGGATGAAGAAGTTTCTTGGAATAGAGCAAGGATTTGAGTTTTATCTTGCTCAGTTCTTGAGGTTTGTTCATCATAATCAAGCACATTAGAACTTGTGCTTGCCTCACCTGCCGATCTCATCGACATGGAGCGGGGTAATCGACTCATAATTTGAGAATTCTTAAACTTGGGGTAATCACCTAGATCTAAGTTTTAAGATGGTATTTCCAACATGACTTGGGCACAAACGTGGTCTTACATAGCTGGATTTGGATTTGATAACAGAATTTGAGGAGGTGGACTCCTTAGGGGGAGCCATCCTAATAAGGTTAATTTGAGGAGTCTGGCCCTGTAAGAATTCACGGGTAAGAAAGTCAGGGACAGAATTGGATTCTCCTTTAATATATTCTATTTGAAATTCAAAAATTGATAATAAAGCTTGCCATCGGGCAAAAATTTGTTTTGAAGCAAGATTTGAAACATCATTTTGTAAAACATATTTAGCTGCGCTACAATCAACACGAACTAAAAATGGTTTATTTAATAATGTATTTTGAAATTTTTGAATGCAGAGAACAATTGATAAAATCTCTTTTTTGATGGTACTGTAATTCTTTTGAGCAGAGTTCCAAATACCAGAAGTAAATTGGACTAATTGTTCTTTGTTATTATCAGGGAGTCTTTGTTTAAGAATTCCTCCATATCCAATATCAGAGGCATCAGTTTCAACAATCTTAAAAGCCTCAGGGTTAGGAATAAATAAACAAGGAATTTCTTTAACAAGTCTTTTGATTGTTTGAACGGCAGTTGTTTGGGTTTGCGACCAGGGAGCTGGTTTCTTTTTAAGCCGAAGATAAAGAGGTTCGGTAATCTTACTGATTTGGGGAAGAAAATCACGAACGTAATTTAGACTTCCTAAAAATCTTTGTAATTGGGTTTTATCAAGGATTTGGTCAGGGAATTTTTCTCCAAAGGCAATGGCACGATCAATAGGGGTAAGAGTACCCTTTTCTATTAAATGCCCAAGGAACCTAACCTTGGTAAGAAAGAATTCCATTTTTCTTTTTGATAAAACAAGACCATTTGATTTAATAATTTGATAAAACGTTCTTAAGTGTTTGAAGTGTTGTTCAACAGAATTTGAGAAAACCAAGACATCATCAATATAGACAATGGTGAATTGTCCATAAGGATTGAATATGTCATTCATGATTTTCTGAAATTCACTAGGGGCGTTTTTTAGGCCGAATGGCATTACGTTCCATTCATACAAGCCGAAGGGGGTTGTGAAGGCTGTTTTATAACGATCCTTATCATGGATTTGGATCTGCCAGAAACCAGACTTCATATCAAATTTGGAAAAGATTTTTGCTTGATAAATTCTTTGTAAAAGGTCTTTTTGATTTGGGATAGGATATCTGACCCATTGGAGGGCATCATTTAAAGGTTTGTAATTAACTACAAGCCGAGGAGTACCTCTTTCTATTTCAGCAGCCTTATTAACATAGAAGGCTGTGCAACTCCAGGGTGAGGTACTGGGTCGGATGAGTTTTTTGACTAAGAGATCATTGATCTCTTCTTTGCAAGTTTCAAGAAGGGTTTGATTCATTTGGGCAGGTCTTGCCTTAGTGGGGATTTGAAGATCTGAGAACCCAGTAGCATAAGGTAGAGAAACTACATGCTGTCTTGCTCAGATATTTGTAAGGAATTGATTTTATTTGAAACTCTACAAAATTTTGCGATATGACCAGGCTTACCACATTTGAAACATCCTTGTGTGGTTTTATCTGGATTTTGATTCTTAAAATTTTTAGGTGCCTTGAAAGGCTTTCTATATTTGTTATGTTTTGGTTTTGAAGGAGTCTTATGGTAAAACTCAGGGGTTGTAAATGGTCTATGAGACACATATTTCTTAGATTTGTGAAAATTTTTATAGAATTTGCGAGAAGACTTATGTTTATTATTATTATTATTATTATTATTATTATTATTATTATTATTATTATTATTATTATTATTATTATTATTATTATTATTATTATTATTATTATTATTGTTATTATTATTGTTATTATTATTGTTGTTATTATTATTGTTATTATTATTGTTATTATTATTTTTATTATTATTATTATTATTATTATTATTATTATTATTATTATTATTATTATTATTATTATTATTATTATTATTATTATTATTATTATTATTATTATTATTATTGTTATTATTATTGTTATTATTATTGTTATTATTATTATTATTATTATTATTATTATTATTATTATTATTATTATTATTATTATTATTATTATTATTATTATTATTATTATTATTATTATGTTCTTTAATATGTTTTATAAAATTTTAGTGAGAAAAATATCTAAATTTTAACTTTTTAGATTTAAAAAGCAGATCAAATTTAGGGTTAGAAATTATTGCATTAAAAGAAAAAATAATAGAAAAATGGAGAAAGTTTCCTCTGCGTGAGAGGATTCGTCACACCATCCTAAGGTTCATAAATCCCTAAAGTGTTTTAGTATGATCCTCAATATACCCTCCCGCGTGCATCTAATGCCTTGCAGTAAAGGATTCCCCTCCACTGTGTCTTCTAGAAACCTTGGTCCTAGAATAATTAGTTATCAATAAAATGTAACTCAAGAACTAAATGCATTGAATTAGTTGTAGTAAAAATAAGAAACATACAATGTAAAGTGCAAACTATAAACAGTTAAATAATAATCTAAGGCTTGTGAAGAGACCAACTTACATATTCCTTCTTGCCTGCCTGAAGACCATTTTCACGTGCTTTTTCATCTATTCGCCATTCTGGAGACATACACATACATATATATTTCATTCCATGTCATTCTTTCATTTGGGTTGGGGTAGATAATTCTAGTTGAGACTGGCGGGTTGGATGGAGGAGGCCTCCATGATATTGGTTGTGGTTCTTCATGTTTCGTTTTATGTTCAGGAGAAAGGTTTTGAGCCTCCATGATTATCCTTTCAGACTTTTCTATTGTTCCTACAAAATAAAAAAACATACAGAGTTACAGATTTCAAGGATAGAATCCTAGAGAAAAGAAGAAAAGAAAAGATGGTATGTGAGATAAGGTTGTTACTTTTATTTTTTCGTCTTTTTCAATAATATTATCTTTTAGCAAAAAAAAAAAAAAGTGAGATAGGGTTGTAGATCTCATAACCTGAGAAACCTAAAGAGACAATTAAAAAAAAAAAAAAAAAAAAAAAAAAAAAGGAATCTTTAGATTATATACTCTCTCTCTCTCTCTCTCTCTCTCTCTCTCTCTCTCTCTCTCTCTCTCTCTCTCTCTCTCTAAAAGGTTATTTGTGTTAAAGAAGAAAAAAAAAGCAACAAGAATACTAGCTAATTAAGTTAGATACACCAACACAAAAAAGACAATACTTCCACCTTTGATGCGGCCAACAATAGAGGGAAATCACTAACAAAAAATCAATCCCTAGAGATACTAAATCTCGGGATCATACACATCTTTAATCTAGAAGAGAAACTGATAATATAAAATAGTAAGGAATATTTGGAAAAGATTGTGCAGTAGGAAAGACAATTGAAAAATGCTTATGAATTTGCCATGTTGAACACTATACCCAGACCATATAGGAATGTTGAAGAACAAGAAGTAAGCTAAATGATGGAATAAGTTAGTCAATGAAAATGATGAAGAAAGCATGCATGCACTAAAGAAAATATACTTTGTGTTTGACAGCTACTTTTTTTTCCCGATTATATTATAAAAATAAAAAATAAAACATAGAATACCACCTGGAAAAATCCAGTAACACCACCACAGAATGGGAAGCATTACTCACCTTCGACATAATTTCCATCAGCAAGTGGGTACTTCCTATCAACCAATCAGTAAAACTGAAAATAAAGTAATTACAGAATCGATATCTAGGTCTACACTGAGAGTCCATCCTGAGTCCTTCCAACATATGAGAAGGCCAATTGATTGAAGTGGAGGAAACTCCTCTATTTTAACTCAGCCTTCTCAAACTATGTCATTTTTAAAGGATGGGATTAGGACTAAGAAAAGTTCTACTCCCTTTGACAATTTTAACTTCCTTTCTACCTATGAAGATGATTAGGTCTACACTATACATTCAATAATTCAGTAACAAATATAGAGTATGGATCAGGTCTTTGTACGAGAACCAATCTCATACGGTGTCTAATCCACACTTGGAATACACTTATTCTCTCCCTTCTTACAATAGGATTTCTTACACTTGGAATAGAGTGGATTCCAAGTGTGGATCAGACACCGGACAAGAATGGTTCTCGTACATACACCTAATCTGGATTCAGAAATATTGCCATTTAGACTAGCTATAGAATCTCATATACATTACAAAGACTCAATCTTACAACAGTAAAACACCTCGCCATGAGAGGATGATGATCAGAAAAACTAAACAACCATCCCTTATGAATTCAACTTTCAATCCAACGAAATATAGAAGAATTTCTACTTCAGAGAGAGAGAAAGATGGGAAAAACCACAAACTCACTTTTTCTTTTTGTTCTTCTCCTCAACAGCAAGAAACAACAAGAGAGGTTAGAAGCAAAGGCAGACCTCTAGAAACTCAAATAATCAAACAGACGATAACACTAACACAGACGAGAGAGAGAGAGAGAGAGAGAGAGAGAGAGAGAGAGAGAGAGAGAGAGAGAGAGAGTTTGTGTTTTTATCGACTTTTGTAGTATTTATAGATAAATGTATATAAGGTCGAAGTGGAAGCCAGGTCATATTCCATTTATAGTTTTATTTTTCTTTTAGAAGATAATCTGAGATTTTCATATGAGTTGTTTAATTTGTTTTGGTAAATCAAATCAAATCTTTTTTATTTTTGGTAAATTATATTAATTTCTTTCGGTTCCTCTATGAGTGTTACTCTTGTTCTTCACATTTTCATCAAGTACTCCATTGTTAAGCATGATGCAAGGGTAACTTACTGCCGTTATGGGTAAGTAACGTTATCTGTCATTTGTGTACTAATACGATTAACACTTCCCTTCATATTGAAGGTGGTTCAGAAAGGTTCAAATCTTCTAAGGTGAGCTGTCAATGGTAGTAAGGATCCAACGGCTAGAAGGGCCTCAACATGCAGCCTAGCCGTTGGATCATCACTGCCACTCACTGCCTTAGTGACCATTACTCTTGTTCTCCACATGGTCATCTTGTTCTCCAATGGGTAAGGATGATGCAAGGATGACTTATGGCCATTATGAGCAAGTAACGTTACATGTGAACGTAACCAAGCGGAATTAGAAAGAACCTGACTCTGATACCATCTTGTTTTCCATTGGGTAAGAATGACACAAGGATGACTTATGGCTGTTACAAGCAAGTAATGTTACATGTGAACATAACAAAGCTGAATTAGAAAGAACCTGACTCTGATATCATCTCGTTCTCCATTAAGTAAGGATGATGTAAGGATGACTTATGGCCATTACGAGCAAATAACGTTACATGTGAACATAACCAAGTGGAATTAGAAAGAACCTGACTCTGATACCGTCTTGTTCTCCATGGGGTAAGGATGACATAAGGATGACTTATGGCCGTTACAAGCAAGTAATGTTACATGTAAACATAACCAAGCGGAATTAGAAAGAACCTGACTCTGACACCATGTAATTTTTCATCTCAAAAAACTGATCTGATAAGAGGAGGTGTTCACAAATATAAAAAGAAAGGGATTGACTCAATCAAAATGGATGTAAGACTAATAAGTCTAATAGCTTGTGGAGCCACTACACCAGTGCACAAACCAATGGGAGGCTGCATAGAAACATCTTCAATGCATGGGGTGGGGGTAATGCAATCATTTCGCACTCACCTTTGTTTAGGCGTAGACACATGCACGGGGTAGCTTTCTTTTACTGAACTTATTTATGTTTAATGTTTGATTATGAAATTCATTTAGAATCTTCCATCAATTGGATCAATAAGAACAAAGAGGGCCCATGACAAGTATTGAGGTGTAAGTGATTCTAATCTAGTCCCTGGTAATTTAATACAATTTAATTTGCCACAACTGGCATGAAGTTCCAAAGAGGGAATCTAGTTGTTTTCTATCTATAAAACAATGGCTGAAAAACTCCAAAAAGGAAAGTAGCATGCCAACTCCTCAAATATTTCTAATCTTTGTTTACTGGTCGATCTGTAAAGAAAAATAGCGAGGTGAGCAAAAATCTAAAAGAGGTGAATTTAGCAACCCAACATTTTGTTTTTGCTAAAAGTCAGCAAAGAATATATTAGAATCAGAAAAATGATAGTTTACAAAAGAAAGCCCTTTGAGATCTTGTTCTGCCTTTGGCATGGCCATCAGTATAACAGGAAACCAAATGTGAGACCCAAGAATGCGGTAAGTACCAGACCAACCTGGGAGATCGGTGAGGGCGTGCAAACTTTAGGCTCACATCGCCTAGGGAGAGATTACTGAGCTAGTTAATAACCTCCAGCTTGCTTAACATGGCACAACGCGTTTTAAAGCCTTGAGGCCCATGGGCCAAAGAGGACAATATTCTGCAAAGTTAATGGCACTGGGGCATTACAAATGGTATCAAAGCAGACCCTAAAGTATGTGGAGCCACAACAGGGACGCTGTGCCGAAAGGGGGGAGTGTGATGACCCAAGAATATGACAAATACCAAGGGATTTGGAAGATCGATGAGGGTATGTAAACTTTAGTCCCACATCACTTAAGGAGAGAATACTGGGCTAGATAATAACATCTAGCCTTCTTAACATAGCACAACGCGTTTTAAAGCCTTGAGACCTATGGGCCAAAGAGGACAATATTGTGCAAGGTTAATGGGACCGGGGCATTACAAATGGTAACAGAACAGACCCCGACAGCATATGGGGCCAAAGCGGGGATGCTGTGCCAAAAGAGAGCAGTTTGCGAGACCCAAGAATACTATAAGTACCAGACCTGCCTGGGAGATCAGTGAGGTGTCCCCACCAAGAATACGGCCAGTACTAGGGGGTTTGAGAGATCGGTGAGAATGTGTAAACTTTAGTCTCACATCGCCTAGGGAGAGATTATCGAGCTAGTTAATAACCTCTAGCCTCCTTAACATTGCACAACGTATTTCAAAGCCTTGAGGCCCATGGGCCAAAGAGGACAATATTGTGCAAAATTAATAGGGCCGAGGCGTTACACCAAAGCTAAAAGAAGAAGAGTTTATAACCTGATTCGTGGCCTACGCTGGCCATCCCGTTTAAGATAATAAATAATAAAATATGGAGCTACATCCCATGTATTTGAACTTACAGAGCAACCCAACAAAAGCATGCATAATTTGAACAAAATATTCTTTCATGGTATATCATATTTTAAACAAGAAAGGAAAACATATTTTATGGTCATCAAAATGTCATATAAATATTGAAAGGCACACATGAGCTATAAAAATCTCAATCGAGTCAACATGGGTGAGTTGCCACATTCACAAGATAAAGGTGATCGGGACACATCGTTGATCAAACAACCACCATTTCGCCAATTATCAGTCAGTCTTGGTCACAAAGCATCAGGTCGTCTATTGGGCAACACTAGAATCTCGTTGTAACCAAGGAAACATATCGTCCTAATCCATTAAGCATCAAGTCCACTGGCTGGCAAACACATAGAAAGAACATAAGTGTACCTCATCCAGAACCAAACCTCCTATTAGAAAGGGCTGGGAATCACATTGGGTCATAGTCTCATATCAATTCTATCCATTTTCTATTTTTTCCTTTCATTTCACTTCAGCCCATGCATAAGAGAATCTATAAGTGGAGTACTCACTTTATACTTTTTTTTGCTAAAGGTCAGTAAGATTTTATTAAAAAGAATGAATAAAATATAGATAAACCTTTGGGCATAATTGAAACAGAATCCCAAATCTCAATTCCATCTTTGACATTACCATTAACAGAAAGAGACCTGGACTAAGATAGATAATAACCTAATCTCCAGCTCCACCTTCTGCATTGCCATTAGTAGAGAAGAAGACTAAGCAAATGAAATATATCTAAAGCCTTATAATGAACCAATCACTTGAATCTATATCGAGATCTCTCTTTGGCATCCCAATCAACATCATCAACATTAAATATTGGAGCTTCATTTGAAAATGTCAACATTTTTATTGCTTCCACATGCTTAGAAAAGCTATTAGCTACTGTAAAGCAGAGTACTCACTTCATACATAAGCATATCTTTTTGCATTCATAAACTTGAGCTATATTTATCCACAAAATATGTTCATTCCATCCATGAAATAAATGCCTTATTATAGATAAAAAAATTCCATCATGTAAAATACGGGAACATTTGATGTAGCGACAAGTATACCAAATTCCATTCACTTAGATGATGTTCAATAGCAAATTAAATGCTCATCAAACTTCATTATGAACTACTTGCCACCTATACAAATGAAAGCAATCAATCTTAGTACTTTCCTAACACAATCCTTCATTTATTAAAACCATTGGTGCAATTGATCTTTCTCATTTTCTTTTCTAGGAATCAACAAAAAATATATTAATAAAAGTTGGTGCGGTTGATCGCAATTGTTATAATCAGTAGACAAGTTAAATAAACCATATGAAAAGATATTCATTCCACTGTTCCATGGTCATGCAAATCATAAATAGCTTGAGTGGGACGGCCAACATAGGCCTCGATTCCGCTTCATGTAACTATTTTTCATTTGCTTTGATTTTCTATTCTATTCATGACCATGCTGAAGGTGGAACAGGATCTCAAAGGTTATTCTATAATCTTCTATTTTCTTGATTCTAATATATTCTTTGTCAACCTTTAGCAAAAGAAAAAAGAAAAAAGAACCAATGAAGGTGGTCTTCTGACATCTGAGATTTTGGAAGGTGCAGCATAATCGAAGACCTAGATTCAAATTTTTCTAGGTGTTGTATGTGTCCTTCTTGCTAGTGAGCTCGCTCTGTTGATGGTATTGCCATAGGTGGACATTGCTATCTAATTTTGCTAGTTTATCTAATCCTAAAGAAAAAAACAAAAAACAAAAAAAAAAAAGAAAAAAATTTATGCAAATCATATATAGCTTAATTCAAACTATCTTAGGAAAATGTTATTTAGTAATCAACAAAAATTAAAAAACAGAACCCTAGTTGTCAAACTAAGACATGGAGAGATGAGCTTGCCATCCAATTTATAGAAGCAGATGATGTGATTTTATTTATTTATTTATTTATTTGCTAAAAAGATTAATCATATAAAAAAATAGAATTAAAGCAAAACAAGCTAAAAACAAACAACATTCTCAACACACCTGATGTGTGAATCCCCACCTTTGGCATAGCCATCAACAAGGATCAACTAACCAGAAAGCATTATGAGAATCTGTACCAAGGCTAGCCATAGCATCCCATGCCACCTCATTAGAAACATGATTAGGCAAAGAAGCAAAAGCATTAAATATTTCAGTCTTCAAAGCTTGTTTTGCTAGGTAATCCACCATAGGATTTGCCTCCCTGAAATAGTGGGTGATTTTCCATTGGATCAATTACAGGTATGATTGCACATAATTCCATTTTGAAGAGAGAACTACAATTTCCCTAGATGGATATAACCACTGCCACAGAATCCAACTCAATCCACAGCACAGCAGCCTGAATCTCCTTGGCACTCACGATTTCTTCAAGTTCAGCTTCAAAAATAGTTCTCACCCCTAAGAAAATATGTAAAGCACTCACCACCTAACCCAAATCATCTCTCAATACAGCACCTATACCTGCACAACCTGGATTCCCCTAGGAGCTATCATCAATATTTAATTTTAACCAATTCCTCCTCAATTTACACCAATAAACCTCCAGTGGACGTTCAGCCCTGTTAAAAACAAATGATAGATTTAAATTTCTACAACACATCAGATCAGCCATAGTTTTAACCACTCCTTGTATATTAAGATTAAGAGATCTAATCCCCTCTTTAATCATCTCAAAAATTTGGGAAGATGAACTACATTTTCCATCATACCTTTCAGAATTTCTCTCCCACCAGAGGAAATATGATATCAAAACTAGACCCACCGTCCACGGATCTAAGGGCATTAATTATTTTCCTCTTCCTCTTTCACCAAATGAAGAACTCCTCCATTGATTCTTGATTTTGCCACACTATTCTAAAGCATTCAACAAAACTTTTCCATGCTCTACAAAAAAAAAGGAGCATTGTAGAAATATATGATGCATAGTTCTGTTAGAATATTTCTATGTAGGCTTGTATTAGTTGGGTTTTCATGCCTTAATAAAATTAGGCCAATTATTTAATCTAATTAAGTGAGACATATAGGCTTTAATTAGTTTAATATGGGCTGGTTAGTATGGGCTTTAGTTAACCATTTAACTTGTGATGAGTGGGCCATTGAAAAAGTTAATAAATAGAGAGTTAGGTCTCTCTTCTAACCCTAATCTTGTTCACAACATGCATTCTAGAGAGAAAGTGTGTGTGTGTGTGTGTGTGTGTGTGTGTGTGTGTGTGTGTGTGTGTGTGTGTGTGTGTGAGAGAGAGAGAGAGAGAGAGAGAGAAAGAAAAAGAGACAGTTTTTGTGGCTTCCTCCCTTATGTGTCCAGGTTCCTCATCTAGCCAGTGATCATAGAAGAATAGAAGAGAAGTACCTTGCTACATGGATCAGAAGGCTTTTCACTGTGCTTTCCTTTGCTATGGATCCCAAACAAGGTACGCTTTTATTGTTCATAGTTTCTATCCCTTGTTCTTGATGTTCCTAATCTATTTACAGTAATCTATTGGGTTTGAGGATTATATTTTTTTAGAGATTTGAGTCCTACATATGATATCAGAGCCACCATATATTAGATTTAGAACCCTAATCAAGTTTGTGAGTAATAGATTAGAGCTTCTGGATTGAATCCACAGATTATGGGTGATTAGGTTTAAAACCTAATTGAACCCCTAATCAAATTTTTGAGTGATGGGTTATAGTTTTTTGATTAAATACATGAATTAAAGATGATTAAACTTAAAACCATCATCCAAACTCTAATCAATTAGGGATGATTATTTTTGAAACCCTAATCGATTAGGAATGATTAGTTTTAAAACCCTAATCGATTAAGGATTATTAGGTTTGAAACCCTAATCAATAAGGATTATTAAGTTAAAACACTAATTATTGATGAGATTAAAAATAAATAATCAAATATCCTAATGGATGATTAAAGTACTAAACAATGTTATTAGCATCTAATATAATTTTGGGGACAATTTAGCTCCTTGTCTTTAACTCTAAATTAAATACTATTTGGTTTGATGTGAGTGAATAACGATGGTTGCTCCTTAAAAAATCCAGGGAAGGTTGATGTTAGGGATGCTTTTAGAAATGAAAAAGCTAAAGTGATTTTTAACTTCAGACAAGCCGTAGGGGTGAATTTAAATTTTGAAGCAGAAATACTAGCAGTGATGTTTGGTTCAGAACATGTAAGGTCCATCAAAGCTTAAAAACTATAGATTGAAAGTGACTCTGTGGCAGTGGTTGCTCTTCTATCTCGAGGACTAGTGCCACGGTTTGTTTTTCAAAGATGGAGGAGCTTCAAACCTTATCTGGATTATATTGAATGGAAGATTACTCACTATCATCGAGAGGTTTACTTGGTAGCAAACTTCCTAGCTAAATCTGCAACAAAGTTTGATGCCTCAGATCCTATGATCGTGTGGTCCCCGTTGATGACTATAGAGCTGGAGATGAATGCCAATATGCGTTCGTGTTATATATTTATGTAAACAATCCTATTGTATCTTTGATAGGTTAAGATCCTTGAAGTGTTTTTCATACTGATGGCAATGCCGAAGGTGGGATTCTCCCTTTAGGATCTTTCCTATTTCTAGTTGATTTTTCTCCTCTATACCATATTTTTTTTCTTCAATTAATATATTTTGGATCTCTTAGCGAAAAAAATTAAGTATTTCCCGATATGAGAGAGTTTTATGAATTTGATTAAGTTGTAGCCACCAAAGTGATCTTCTTGATTGAATTTGTATATATCATACACAGTAGTAGAATGTCGCTAGTTCTAATACATGGTCATATGCTCAAAGGAGGTGATTGCATGTTAGCAGTTGGAGGGTCACATAGACAGCATATGGTTGACAATTGACTAACCCAAATAGTTTATACACCCAAAGGTGATAGCTTATCAAAGGGTGGAGGGTTCTGCAGCTGCATTATGCTAATAATTTTTCATGACCGCTAATATGTGGAGAATTCTACAACTACATGTTATGAATTCATCCCAAAGGTATTTATATGATGATGTTTGTGAACTCTCAATTAGTGTACTCATATATTTTTAAGTTACACAGTACTCACATTATGCTAATGATATAAATTGTTTATTTTTTCATTCACATTTTCTGTTAACAATAATATGGCTACTATTGAGGTTCATACTATGTCCAATTTCAAGAAATGGAAAGAATATGTATTGTTTGCCATGGAAATGGCTAATGTTTATGCATCCCTTATTATGAATAAACCAGCAGATCTCAATGATCAGAGAACCAATGATGAAAAATTGGTGCATGTTGCATACGTAAAGAGCAATTGTAAATGTTTATTATCAATAAAGAGACTGATCAAAGATCAATTAAAAAGGGATTTGCCTGCTAATTGCATTGCTAAGGAGATGATGGATGTAGTAGCACTCAGGTAGAGAGTCTCATCAAATGCTAAAATAGGAACTCTTCTATAGGAACTTTTTAATTTAAGGGATGATGGTTCTGGCGGTGTTAAGGATTATATCATTCAGATGGTGGATTACAAAACCAAATTCAAAGTCTTAGATGTTTCTCTCCTTGACCCTTGCATTGTCAATTAAGCCTTAAATACTCTTCCTTCTGAATTTAGGATCATCAAAACCAACTATAACTCTCAAGATGAAACTTGGACCATTAATGACTTGATCTCTAGAGTTGTTACTGAGAAAGAAAATTGAAGAATGAGAAAACCCACATAGCCTTTATTTGCTTCTAGCTCTAATTTTCTTAAAGATAAAAAGCCTAAATCTCATACTAATAAAGTTGCTCAGGAAATCAATAAGGAATCTGGTCAATCTAGCAATTTAAGTTCTAAGAAATCCTCTTTTAAGAAGGAAGATGGCAGTTGTTTCTTTTTGTAAGAAAAAGGGTCATATGAAGAAGGGATGCCCTAAGCACAAGACTTGATTATATAAATGTATAAGGGTAATGATTCTTTGGCACTTGTTTTTGAATCCAACTTATCAAACGCCATATCCAATTTTTGGTGGCTAAATAGCGGTGCAACTGACCATGTTGCTACCATGCAGGGATTCATAAATCGTAGGAAGCCAAATAAGGATAAATCAAAGCTCACTGTGGGAAACAAAAAACAAACTAACGTAGAATTTATAAGAGATGTCATTTTAATTCTAGACTCTGGTTTTAAATTGATGTTAAGAAACATTTTTTATATAACATCCTTTAGACAAAATTTAATTTTCGTTTCAGTTTTAGACTTATGTAGTTACCATTTTAAAATAAAGAATGCCATGGTTAATTTGTTCTTCAATTCAGATAAGGTTGGTTGTTGTACTATGTTTTATGGACTATATAGATTATGTTAGCTCCTTATAATATTTATATCTCTTATTATGTTGAAAGATTTTTTTCCAAAAGGCTTTTACCTAAAGAATAGTCTTGTATGTTATGGCATAAAAGGCTTGGTCACATCTCTAGGGAAAAAGTTAAGAGGTCAATAAAGTCTGGCATCCCCCAATTTTGAAGAGGACTTAGAGACATGTGTAGACTATTGTAAAGAAAAAATGACCAAGATAAAGAAGAAGTCGGTAGTCCGTAGTTTTACCCTATTGGAGGTTATTCACACTGATATCAGTGGACATTATATAGCTACATTATGTAAAAAAAATTATTTCATCATATTTATTGATTTATTATTCCCGATATGATTATCTGTTCTTGATTAAGGAAAAGTTTGAGTCTCTTGATAAATTTAAGATTTTTAGGACTGAAATCGAAAAACAGTTGGAAAAAGTTATCAAGGTTGTTAGATTTGATCGAGTTGGTGAGTATTATGGTAGACATTACGATGCTGAATAGCTAAAGGCCCGTCTGCCAAATACTTGGAGGATTCTGGGATAGTAGGTCAATTTACTATGCTTGGGAGTTCTGAGCAGAATGGGGTGGCCAAAAGGCATAATTGCACCCTTATGGATATAATGAGAAATATGGTTAGTAGGTAAAATTTACCTCAATTTTTATAGAGTGAGGTTTTGAAGACAACCATGTACATCCTTAATCGAGTCCCTACTAAGGCTATTCCATTAACTCCTTCTGAGTTATGGACAAAACAGAAACATAGTTTGAACCATCTTAGAGTTTGGGGTTTTCCTATAAAAGTAAGCTTGTATAATCCAACTTTAAGCAAGTTGGACTCCAGAACTATTTGTTGCTACTTTGTTACTTACCCTGATCATTCAAAAGGGAACCGATTTTTATGACTCTTGTGAAGGTACTAGAATTATGGAATCATAGATAGCAAAGTTTCTGAAACTTGATATGGCTAAGAAGGGTAGTTGTTCTCAGACTATAGAGAACAGTTGTGAGATTGGGATGATTGTATCATTTACTCGACCTATTCAGATAGATGTAGAGCCTACTACACCAGTTGTTGCACCTATTGAGATACAGAAGCATGTTGTTGATATAGCTCCTACTAAGGTTCCTTAGGTTCAAGATGTGGTTGTGGAAGCTCCACTCAGGAGATCCACCAGGGAGAGGAGGTCAGCCATATCACCAGACTACATGGTCTATTTGGGTGATCATATCTAGACATCAGTTGTGTGATTGATCCAGTTTCTTATTCAGTTCTCAGTCAGATTTATGGTTGGACGCAATAAAAGATGAGATGCAATCGATGATACATAATGGTGTTTGGGAGCTTGTTTTGTTACCTGAAGGTTGTAGTAAGCCCATCGATTACAAATGAGTGTATAAGACTAAAAAGGATTTCAAATGAAAGATTGAGAGATTTAAAGCTAGACTGGTAGCCAAGGGATTTACTCAAGAGAAGGAATGTAATATAATTCTCCCTTGTCCCTTCGAAGGATTCTTTCAGGGTAATCATGGCATTGGTAGCTCATTTTGATAGAGTTCTAGTTGGATGTAAAAACTTTTTTTCTGAATAAAACCCTTAATGAGGTGGTCTATATGGTCCAACCTAAAGGTTTTACAGTGAATGGTTCTGATCATCTTATATGTAGACTTAACAAGTCTATTTATGGGCTCAAGCAAGCTTCCCGGCAATGGTATTTTAAGTTTGAGATTGTGATTTCATTTGATTTTGTCGATAATCAGGTAGATCAGTGTATGTATCACAAGGTCAGTGAGAGCAAATTTATTTTTCTTGTACTTTATGGGGATGATATTTTACTTACAAACAGTGATCTAGGACTATTGCATGAGACAAAGCAACTGTTATCTAAGAAATTTAACATGAAAGACCATAGTGATGCATATTTTGTCCTTGGTATTGAGATCCATAAGGATCGTTTTTTCCAACTGTTGGTTCTTTCTCAAAAGGCATATATTGATCGTGTTCTGGAGATGTTCAGTATGTTGGATTACAAATCTGGGAATGTTTTCCAATTCTCAAATGTGATAAACTGATCTTATTATAGTGCCCTAAGGATAATATTGAGAGAGACTTAATGAAGAAAGTACCATATGCTAGTGCACTTGGAAGTATCATGCATGGTCAAGTTTGTACCAAATCGAATATTGCTTTTGCAATAGGAATTCTAGGCAAATATCAATCCGACCCTTGTCATGATTATTGGGTTGCTTCTAAGAAGGTTTTGAGGTTCTTAAAGGGGAAAAAGAATTATATATTGATTTACAAATGTGTTCAAGACCTACAGCGAGTAGGGTATACAGATTCTGACTTTTGCTGGTTATCAGGATGATAGGAAGTCCTCAGTAAGATATATTTTCTTCATGGAGAGTGGGGTAGTATTGTGGAAAAGTACAAAATAAAAATTGATAACTTCTTGAACTATACAAGCAGAATTTGAAGCATGCTATAGAGCAGCTACTTAGGCAATTTGGCTCAGGAACCATATAAGGGAGTTGACAGTATTTGGTTTTGTTGCTAAGCCCATCCAGTTGTACTATGATAACATTATTAACAATATAAATGTATATAGGGTCCAAGCATATGGAGGTCAAATATTTGACCATAAAGGAAAAGGTTAAGAAATGTGACATACAGTGGAACATATTGGTACAGATGATATGGTAGTTGATCCTTTGACTAAAGGTCTTTGCCCTTGTGCTTTTGAGAGAACGTTATTAGCATGGGCTTAGGAGCATCATATGATGCAGTTGTTTAGTGAGAGATATTTTATTTTTTCTCTACTGTGTAATAAAATTTTAATCTATATCTTACCTTTTGATAATTTTTGGATTATATATTAACTGCCTTTTGCATATAATTCTATTCAATAGAATGCAATTTTGTTATAACTATTGTATTTAGCACGTGGATGTTTTATATGTTGGCATGTTATATATAGAAATGTTTGAAGTCTTAATGTATGCATTAGCCTTGAGCAAAGGCTGGGGCATTCAATTATTAGCCTTAAAGTATGTCATATAACACATAAATAAGATATATAGGCTCACTGGAACCATAAAGAATTTTCTTTAATGTGGTTGTACCACTTAAGGGAGAGAATATTGGACTGACAAGCGGATAACACATATGTAACCATTATATCGGTTTGTCCAATTGCCACACTACCATATTGGATGTCAATAGAGTTGAAAACTTTCACGACCATGGAAAGTCCTTTGTCGTTAACAAGATACAGTTATCACCATGATTCAGTGTTTGAGACTCTATGGGACAGCATTGACTATTAGAGATGTCTCTAGACCATTTTAAGGCACATGCATTAAGGTGATGATTACCTTAAGATTGTTTTTTAAGGATAAAATAAGTTTTCAAAATTTGATAGCAATTAATATAGCCCAAGTGGGAGAATGTTAGAATATTTCTATGTAGGTTTGTATTAATTGGGTTTTTGTGCTTTAATAAAATCAGACTAATTATTTGGTCTAATTAAGTGAGACATATAGGCCTTAAGTTGACTTAAGTTAAACATTGGACTTGTGATGAGTGGATCCATTGAAAAACTTTATAAACAGAGAGCTAAGTCCCTCCTCTAACCTTAATCTTATTCACAATGAAAATTCTAGAGAGAGAGAAGGAGAAAGAGACAAGATTTCTTATAGCTTCCTCCCTTGTGCGTTCAAGTTTCTGATCTAGCCAGTGATTATAGGAAAATAGAGAAGAAGTACTTTTCTTGTTACACCCATTGTCACACCCCGTTCTCATAGAACCAGACCGATGACCGAGTTACCTCCTGTCAACCCAAAACCTGTCAGGATCATCTGATGCAGTAACCATCACAGCATACATATAACTAAAGAAAGTAAAATCTGTATTTCAATAGAAGTCTTGTATGTATATACCTATAAATACCCTAATACTCTTGATACCCAAATTATGTTAGTACATTTACATGTGGGCCCGTAGGCATGATATATACACAAGAAATACAATTTAAATATCCAGAGTTTAAAAGGGGTAACATAACAAAGAATTAAAAAGAATCTCGGGTCAGGTGTCATTGTTGTTGTCCTACAACACATCTCTCACACGGGCACTCAACACCTTGCCTAAGATCTTTAGAGACCCACCAGTCCTCAATTAAAAATGCTACAGTGGGTCCTAGCTCTAGCTCCTTAGCGAGAAAACCTGTAAAATCATCTAAAAATGGTGTGTACGTGAGATGAGCTCACTACCCCAGTAAGTGAAAAGAGAGACCAAGTAAGCATTCGTAATACAAATGAACCTATATGCATGTAATTCCATTTTTATTATCCTAAATCACCTAAGAAACATTGCTAAGTCATAGGTTATGTGCTACTCACAACCACAGTGCGCGAATGCCCCAGGTACGAGTTGCGAACCCCATACCGCGATATGCCCATAGGGTTGTCAGAGAAGGCTAGCCATTGGTACCCAAAAAAGTAAATTGCTACTCCTCAGCGACATTAAAGTAAATGAAATTAAAGTAAAATGGGTCTTACCCTGCATTAAAGTAAATGCAGTACGATTGCCCTCTGATTATATCACCAAAGTTGCTGACTATCCTAGTGATCAGCTTGGCATACTTCTAACCGCCACCATTGGTACACAATCTCAGGCTTCCCCCCAGTGATATACACAACACCTAAACCCCTGCTGGGAAGGGTCATAGCATAGAAAAATGTCATTCTCAACAGCATGCTTCTATATGAGATAGTATAACTGCAAAGTGCCACTATGTCCCATTCCACGGGCCACCAATGCCTTCGTTTCCAAGTCGACTACAACATCTAATCTAGCAATACATCATTTTCAATAATTGAAAGCATTCATTTCATAATTTATAGCAAGAAATAAGCATTTAATAATTAAATTATAGTAAAATAAATTATAAGCGAATTTCATAATACACAAGACAATGCATGTAAATGGCATTCATGGATGGCTAGTCTACACACAAACTGATGACATGGCTAGTCTATAACGATAATGGAATGATACAAAAACACTCCAAAAATAAAGTCAATGTCCTCTCTCCACTTACTTGTTATGTACAATAGCTTACGCTTGGTACGAGCTAGATCTGACGTGCGATGATGCGAGTTTCTAGTAAAACCTATCATAAGAAGGTCAAGTTTATTATATCTCTACTTTAGGATTATAACCAACAAAGTACGATGATCTTAACGGGTTTAAAATCACTATAAGAGGTTGCCCGAAAAATTTGGGCCATATCAAAGCCCGATAGGCCTCATTGGTAAGTCAATCGATGGGCACCTCAATCCAAACCGATGAGTACCTATAGGTGGACTAGGCACCCATAGGTCAGGCCAGAAGCCCAGTTGTGACTGGGGGCCCCCGACTGGTGGGTCCGACACCTGCCAATGCCGCCATCAGTCTATAGTGGGTTTCTGCTGCTCACTTCCACTCTTCATCCCACTTGGGGAAACCACAAGGGGTCGATTCAACCTCATTTTCCACACATCTAAGGTCCCGTATTGTGAATCTAACCTAGATCTAAGGTTGATTCAAGGTTTTAAACACAGATCTTACCTCTTTGCTCAAGAACACCTTCAAAACTCCAAATCTCTTCTTCAACTCAAGAAATCATCAAATGCCCTTCAAATGTTGTAATTTCTTCGTCTAGAACCTTCAAAATCAACATGTAGGTTCCATTTAACCTTAGATTCATCTTCTCTAGTGGGATTAACAAGATCTAAAGGATTTATACCCGAATCAAAGGGTTTCACATAGGGTTTCTTCAAAGTTTAGGAAATATAGCCTTCACTCACTTCAAATCGTAGATCTCAAGACAAGGATCACTTTTTCGATGCCGAAATAGAAAGATCTAACATCGATGATGCACAGGGAGCATTTCTTCTTCTTCTTCTTCTTCTTCTTCTTCTTCTTCTTCGTCTCTTTTTCTTCCTTTCTTTTATCTCTCTTCTTTACTCTTCTCGCCCTCTTCTTGCCCACCTTGTGAAACATTAAATGAGGGAAAAGAAGGGTAATAATTGCTATTTATACTTGGGTCAAAATATCGAATGACCAGACTAGTATGTCACACTAGTGCGTCTGACCCACCTATGACCACCCACCAATCAGCTCCCAACATGTATTTCACACCCGATATATAATTTAAAAATACGTACTCATCATAAAATACTATTACGTACCTTTATTGTTCGTACATGGCCTTGTGATACATGCAAGTCCATGGCTTGGACACACAGACTTCATTAGGCACTGGTTCAGACTTGTCTAGCCTACCCGATTTTAGAGTCACCCTTGTTATCATGTTCCATAGGGTACCTGTCTCAACTCATTCAGGTTCAGAGACTGCACGAGCAAACCGAACCAACTGGGTAAATAAGCTGGGTTTAGAAAGTAGGGTATCATATTTACCCCCTTTTTAAAAATTTCATCCCCGAAATTGTAGTACCTGGTTGTCTGAAAGGATAAGGATATTTGGCTTGGATGTCATCTTCTTTCCCCCAGGATGCTTCCTCAAGTGAATGATTAGCCCATCGCACCTTCACAAAAGCAGTGATGGAGCGATTGCGAAGGGTCTTTATCTTTCGATCTAGAATTTCAACTGGCTGCTCTTCATAGGTCATATCAGCTTCTAAATACTTTGGTTCCATGGGAAGCACATGTGATGGGTCATGGATGTACTACTTTAGCATAGAAACATGTAATACATTGTGAACATTGTTGAGGGAAGGTGGAAGAGCCAACATATACGCTACAGAGTCAACTCATGACAAAATTTCAAACGGGCCAATATATCTCTGACTTAACTTGCCCCTTTTGTGGAACCTCTATAACCCTTTAGTAGGAGAGATTTTAAGAAAAACCTTCTCCCCCGCTTGGAATTCAATGTCTTTTCTGCGATTGTCTGCATAGCTCTTTTGGCGTGATTGGACTGCTTTAATCCTCTCCCGAATGATGTCGACCTTATCACATGCCATCTTATCATTTTCAATCCAAGCATCCCATGCTCACCTACTTCATCCCAATATAGGGGTGTTTTGCACTTCCTGCATACAGTGCCTCACATGGAGCCATCCTAATTGTGGCTTGATAGCTATTGTTAAAAGAAAACTCCATAAGAGTTATGTATTCCTCCCAACTACCACTCATTTCCATTGCACAGGCCATGAGCATGTCTTCCAGTATTTGTATTGTTCATTTGATTGCACATCGTCTGTGGGTGAAAAGTAGTACTCAGATTCACTTGTGTCCCTAAGGCTTGCTGGAGGCTTTTCCAAAATCTAGACGTGAACCTTAGGTCTCTATCTGACACAATGCTCACTGGCACTCCATGCAAACAGACTATGTTATCCATATAAAGTTGTGCTATCTTGTCCATAAAATAATTGGTCCTGATTGGAATGAAATGAATAGTCTTGGTAGGCCTGTTAACTACCACCCATATTGCATCCATCCCCTTTGGTGTACGGGCTAGCCCTATGAAAAAGTCCATGGTAATCCAGCCCCATTTCCACTCGGGTATAGGGAGTGGCTAAAGAGTGCCATATGGTCGATGCCATTCCGCCTTAACCTTCTGACATGCGAGACACTATGCCACATACAAGGCTATAGTATTTTTCATTACTGGCCACCAATAGTTTTGTTTAAGATCTTTGTACATCTTCATACTTCCGGGATAGAGTGAGTATTCGAAACTATATGCTTCCTTCACTATCTTGTCCTATATTTCCTGTCATCAGCCACACATAACTTGCCTTGAAATATTAATGCCCCGTCATTGGCTATTGTGAAGTCAGGGTCATTCATTGTCTGCTCCTGAATTTTTATTTTGATCCTTTGTTGCTCAGGATCCAAAAATTGTTTCATTATCACCTCCTGCTTGATGGACGGATGTACCTATAGGGCTATCAGGGATATGGTTAACTGCTTAATATCATCTAGCTGATGTTTGAGCTCCAAGGTTGTTCCCCCATATAAAAGGATTTCATCCATCAGTATCGCCTCTTGTATAAGCTGTGGGCTGATAGTAAAGTACGAAAGTGATACAGTCTAAGGCTTCTGACTTAGAACGTCTGCCACCACATTAGCTTTGCCCAGGTGATACTGAATGTCACAATCATAGTCCTTCATAAGTTTAAGCCATCTTATCTGCCTCATATTCAAATCTCTTTGTATGAGAAGTACTTAAGACTTTTGTGATCACTATATATCTCGCACTTCTCCCTATACAGATAATGGTGCCAGATCTTCAAAGCAAAGATGACTACCGCTAGTTCTAAATCATGAGTGGGGTAGTTCTTCTCATAATCCTTAAGTTGACTAGATGCATATGCTACCACCTTATATTGTTGCATGAGAACACAGCCCAACTCGATCTCGAAAGCATCGGTACAAACTGTCATCCCGCCTGTACTATTTGGAATGGTCAATACAGGAGCTGACTCTAGCCGCTTCTTCAATTCTTGGAAGTTGTTTTCACATTCTTCTGACCAATTAAACTTCACACCCTTCTTGGTCAACTTAGTCATCGGTGCAAAAATCTGAGAAAAATTCTCGATTAAGCATCAGTAGTAGCCTACTAAGCCCAAGAAGCTTCTAATTTCTGTTACATTCTTAGGTGTCTCCCACTCTACTATAGCCTTCACTTTATCTAGGTCCACTTTGATTCCATTCTCAGACACCACGTGTCCTAGGAATCCAAATTGCTTGAGCCAAAACTCATATTTGCTGAACTTGGCATATAATTGCTATTCTCTCAATCTTTATAGTACCATTCTCAAGTATCTTGCATGCTCTTCTTCAAACTTTGAGTAAATCAAGATGTCATCAATGAAAATGATGACCCACTTATTAAGGACATCATAAAATACCCCATTCATTAAATCCATGAAAGCAACTGGTGCATTGGTTAACCCGAAAGACAGCACTAGAAATTTATAATGACCATACTAGGTTCTAAAAGTTATCTTTGGTATGTCGCTGACGTTTATCTTGAGCTGATAATAAATCGATCTGAGATCAATCTTCAAAAACACCTTAGCACCTTGCAGTTGATTAAATAGATCATCGATGTGTGGCAACGGATACCGATTCTTGATGGTTAGCTTATTTAGTTCCCAGTAGTCAATGCACATATGCAAACTACTATCCTTCTTCTTAACAAATAAGACTGGTGCACCCCAAGGAGAAACACTTGGTCGTATAAACCCCTTTTTCAATAAATCTTGCAACTATATATGCATCTCCTTTAACTCAGTTGGTGCCATTCTATATGGAGCTTTAGACACTGGGGTGGTTCCAGGAATTAAGTCAATGGCAAACTCCAGCTCTCTGTTGGGTGGTAGTTGGGCTAGATCATCTGGAAAGATGTCAGGGAATTTCCTAACTACCTCCAAATCCTCTAATGGTGTGATCTTCGCTTCCACACCCTATAATGATGCGAGGTAGCCTTGACATCCATCTTCCAATAATTTCACCGCCTGCAAGGTAAAGATAATAGTCTTTCTAGGTCGCTTTGCCCTTTCAAATTGATATACAAGCTCTTCCTCATCATCATTCATCATCTTAATTTGTTTCTCGACATACATCACATTTGTCGATGAGCAGATAGCTAGTCCATGCCCAATATGACATTAAAATTTTGCATATTAAGTTTGATAAGCTGGGCATCCAACTTCCTTCCACTAATCTCAACTAAACATGACCCACAAACTTCCTTCAATTGTTCCATCGTTCCTGTAGGTGTGCTACCAATTAACTTATATTAATCCCCTTTGCTTTTGGTTTTATGCTGGTTTAATCTTCTGTTGACTTTTTTTTTTCTTTTATGGAATGGAAACTTCATTCAATAGAGCTTAATTGAAAAATAATTTGATTTTGTTGGAAAGATTAATTCTTTAAGAAATTTTTTTACTTTGTTTTGAAGATCTCTTTTGTATTGCTTTTACATTGTTCAATTTTTTTGGATTTTATAGGAAATTCTATTTGGAAAATGAGTCAGTTGTTTTCGGATGGTGTAACATAAAGTAATAATGATTGGAAACTCGAATTCTTGGTCTTAATGGTTATGGTAGGTTTCGCTCTTGTGGTAACGAATGTTCCAATGTAATGGAAATCAATTTTGTTGCAGCTTTGAGATAGTGTTAGTTTGTGTTCTGATGGGGCTTTCTTAATACGATCATAAATTATTGTATGTTCTGGAAACCCCAATTGATCCTTCTGAGTTCTGCTGGAGTCTTCCTAGAACTGTTTAGAATCTTTTGATCATTATGCTTTTTGTTATGTCCATCTGAAGGGTTTAGAATCTCAAAGATTCTATTAGGTTTTACCAGGCTTCTTTCTATTTGACAACACCAAACTTTGTTTCTATTTTCTTAGAGCTTCAAGATACTTTCATATCAGTTTTCAAGGAGTTAAATGTGTAATGAGACTTTCCTTAACCGTTGCATGAAGAATTTCCTAATTTTGTTTTTTCTTAGTTCCATAAATAAATTCAAGGGGCTACACAACTCCCCACGATTTTGAAATCATCAAAATCCTGGTGATATTTTTCCGAGCTTTTAAACTATGGTGAAGAAGCTTAGTACTATCTAAAGCATCATTGCTTGTAGACTATAGTAATTGTGCACAACAGAGTTGTATTTCATCGAACTTTTTTGGAAATTTGGCTTGCTGTAAGTGAAGTTGGAACCATACGTAAGCTGATTGTCATCGAATAAATGAAAACTTGGTATATGTTAAAAATTACTGTAAGTTGAAGGCTTGCAGCCATTGATTTTGTCTATAAACTTGGGTTCATGTCTCTTTCTTAATTGGTTGATGCAAACCTCCTAAAACTATGAGGTTGCATGTCTTCTATGCATCCTTGGCACTAGAAGGATCTATTAAATGGCTATTATGATTTAACATCCTTGCTGCATTTACTTGTCACATAGTGCAAGTAAAGAAGTAGACCAAAAATAGTACTTGATTTGTATATGGATCATAGAATCACCAAAACCGTCTCCAAAAGGCAGAAAGTTTTTTTCTTTATCACACATTCACACTCCATAGATATTGCTTCACAAAATGTAGAATATGTTGTTAAGAGAAATACATACCATTCACTTTTTGAGGTACAGAAATACTAGTAGAGACCTTAGAAAAATATTTGTTTCTATGTTGGGCACCCTCTTGTTGGATTTGCAGCCATCTTGAATTTGTAAATTTTTTCTCTCTTTTTCTGTTGTCCTCACTCAACTTCCTATAGAAAACACCCCAAGGATAATCAGGGAGGCAAGGATGGAGAGAGCAGTGGTAGCGGTAGTGATGGTAGCTTTCCAAGGGAGGAGGGAAAAGGTCTTCATTGTTCCTTCAGCTAGATTTATATTTGGGGGGGGGGGGGGGATAGGTAATACAACCTGGGAAGCACAGGAGCAAGGAATATGCTCAAGAAATAAAAAAAATAGAGAAGATTAGAAGTATACTATCAGTATTAATAGCCGTGTCTTGGTGGTGTAACAAGATAGGTTACATCTTAAGTTGTCAGGCACTTTATAGATTAGCACAAGAAGATTTTGTTTGGAGAAACTGGATTTTGATGTAGATAAAAAAAAGCATATATGATGCTATGAGTGCACACCATGGCCAAAAATGAGAAGGGTAGTTTACATAGTGTCTTTAGTCCTCCAGTCACAACTTGGAACCTTATCTTTCACTACATTGATTTCTTAGAGATACTTAGATCTGTTTGTGAGACAACTCAATCTAACAAACAATTTTCCAAACAAAAATTAATTTAGTCGATCATCTTTTTCAGGTGTTACTGTCGAGGCATAATCATTAACTATGTCGGCATCCCCTCATAGAGTTGTAGAGATACAGTATGAAACTATGAACCCTTTAGAAACGCAACCCCAAAATGATGCAGAAGATAATGGAAAAACAAAACAAACAATGCACACGGATTTTACGAGGTTCGACAAGGTTGTCTACATCCCCGGTGAGATGAGATCCTGCTTCAATATCAATAGAGAATAGGGTTACAACGCTCGTCCTCACACCTCTCAGTATTTCTTGCATTACAGAGAAAGAAACCCTCGCTAAAAATATATAGCGAAAAAACCCTAATCTAGAAAGTACACAATTGCCCTCAAATAAAAAATTCGAGCGGGGTCCTGCGCCCCCCTACACCCCCTGCTATGCAGGGGGGCCTCCTACCCCCTTGGAACCCCCATGGCCCACTAATCGGTTAGCGAGACGGCCGCCCTGCCTGTCTAGGTACTGCACCAGTACTCCCTGGATTAAACTATGACGGAATACAAAACATCATACACCAACAATCTCCACATTGGCTTAAATTCTATCGAGCCTCCTGCAAAGATAACTTGTAGACGTCTTCATTATTGTACCTCATTAGAGGTACAAACCCACACCTGTTTGGTGCGTCCCTCATCTTCGACAATGAGTAATATTAATCAACTCCAAACAGGACTCAAACTTCTCTGTAGTAACTGGCTTTGTAAACATATCTGTAGGATTGAGATCTGTATGAATTTTTCTCAAGTGAATACTGTCTTCTGACACAAGCTCCCTGATCTTATGAAATCTCACATCAATATGCTTTGTTCTTGCATGAAACACATGATTCTTTGCCATATGTATGGCACTCTGACTATCACAATGTAACACTGTACCTCCTTGCTCCAACCCCAACTCACGAACCATTCTAGCCAACCAGACTCCTTCCTTGGCAGCCTCAACTGCTGCCATATACTCTGCCTCTGTAGTGGACAATGCAATTGTAGACTGAAGTATCACCCTCCATGATATAGGTCCACCAGCTAATGTAAACACATACCCTGTAGTAGACCTCCTCTTGTCTAAATCACCAGCATAGTCAGAATCAACATAACCTACCAATTCTGTAGAACTTTCCTTGCCACTGAACATAACTCCTATATCTTTAGTCTTGCTCAAATATCTGAAGATCTACTTAATTGCATTCCAATGCTCTTTCCTTGGATTACTCATGTATCTGCTAACAACACTGACTACATGAGACAAATCCGGCCTGCTACAAACCATAGCATACATGAGACTCCTAACTGCGCTAGCATAAAGGACTTGAGACATCTGCTCCACCTCCTCATGTGTTGTAGGGCATTCCCTTTCATATAACTTGAAGTGGCCAGCTAACAGAGTGCTAACCGGCTTAGCCTTTTCTATATTGAAATGCTCTAGCACCTTTTCAATATACCTCTTCTGAGTTATCCAAAGTTTACCTGCATTTCTATCTCTAAGGATTTCCATGCCAAGGATCTTCTTAGCGGCACCAAGATCCTTCATCTCAAATTCAGCACTCAACAAAGACTTCAAAGAGACTATACCATGTTTGTTCTTTGCAACAATGAGCATGTCATCAACATAAAGCATCAACAAAATAATGGAATTATCACTTGGTACTTTATAATAAACACAACTATAATACTCACTTCTTGTGTAGCCAATCTTCATCATGTGAGAATCAAAGCACTTGTACCACTGCCTAGGAGATTGCTTAAGGCCATAAAGCGACCTCTTAAGCAGACAAACATGGTCTTCCTTTTCCTACACCTTGAAACCTTTAGGTTGCTCCATGTAAATCTGTTCTTCCAAGTCACCATGAAGAAATGCAGTTTTCACATCAAGTTGTTTAAGCTTTAAATCATACATGGCCACCAAAGCAAGTAATACCCTGATCGAAGTGTGTTTCACCACCGGAGAGAATATTTCATTGTAGTCTATCCCCTCCTTCTATGCATAGCCCTTGGCTACAAGTCTGGCCTTATACCTTTCATACTCCTTCTCAGATTCTGCCTCTTTCTTACAAAAGACCCATTTACGCCCAATGATTTTTCTTCCCTTGGGTTTTTCCACAATCTCCCAAGTCTTGTTCTTCTGTAGAGATTCTTTTTTCTCCATCATAGTTGTCATCCATTTATCATGCTGTGCATCACTCAAAGCATCATGGTAGGAAGATGGATCATCTGTACCTATAGTGAGGGCATAGGCAACCATGTCCTCAAACCCGTATCTCATAGGTGCTTTGTGAGTACGCTTCCCTTTACCCTTTGCCACAGTATAGGGAACTTCTACTGCTTCCTGTTGTCTTGGTAAGTCACTTGATGACTCATTCTCTCTTGTTGTTTCTAACTCACCTAACTCTACCTGCACAGTAGAATCTTCTTTATTTTCATCAATTGCTTGTGAATTGTAATTTGACTTCACTATATGAGACTCATCAAATACAACGTCTCTGCTAACTTGGATCTCACAACTTGAATCCCTTTACACCTTTCTTAAAACCAAAAAAGATACATTGCTTAGACTTTGAGTTTAACTTGGAACGCTGCTCAATCTCAACATACGCATAGGCTGGACAACTAAATATTTTTAGAATAGAATAATCTATTGGTTTTCCTGTCCATACCTCTTTAGGAATTTTACAATCAATCACCTTTGATGGAGACCTATTGATGAGGAAACATGTCATATTCACTGTTTCTGCCCAAAATCTCTTGCTCAACCCTGCATTCAGCCCCATACTCCGAGCTCTTTCTAGAAGTGTTCTGTTCATCCTTTCAACTACACCATTTTGCTGTGGTGTCTTTGGAACCGTGAAGTGACGTGCAATTTCTTCAGCTTTGCACAATTCTAGAAACAGTTTGTATGTGTACTCTCCTTCATTATCTGTACTCAAGTATTTAATTTTCTTTCCTGTCTTCCTTTCTACCTCAGCCTTTCATTCCTTAAATTTAGTGAATACCTCACTTTATGCTTCATGAAATAGATCCAGACTTTCCTTGAGTAATCATCAACAAAGGTCACGAAGTATTCTATCCCACCTTTAGATTTTATTGTTGAAGGACCCCATACATCGCTGTGTACATAATCAAGCACCCCTTTACTCTTATGTTTTGCGGTTTTGAAACTAACCTTGCACTGTTTTCCAAACACACAATACTTGCAGAAGTTCAATTTACAAGTTTTTACTCCCTTCAACATTTTCTTTTTATGAAGCTCCATCAATCCTCTTTCTCCCATATGCCCTAACCGCATATGCCACAGATAGGTATTATCTGTATCAAATACTGCATCTGTAGTCACAGATGCTCCACCTATAACTGTACTCCCTATGAGTCTGTATAGGTTTCCTGCTAGCTGTCCCTTCATGACAACCATTACACCCTTAATAACTTTGAGAACTCCACCTTCTGCTATGTACTTGCAGCCATTTGAGTCAAGTGACCCCAAAGATATTAAGTTTTTCCTTAATTCTAGTACATGTCTCACATCTGCTAAGGTTCTTACTATCCCATCAAACATCTTGATTTTGATAGTGCCTATCCCAATGGTCTTGCATACGGCATCATTCCCCATTAGGATAGACCCACCATTATATGGTTGATATGTATCAAACCAATCCTTATGTGGACACATGTGATATGAACATCCAGAATCTAAAATTTAAGAATCAGAAGGTTGATTCTTACCTGATGATATAGAGAGTACATCTCCATCATCTTCATCTGAATTGTCAGCCACGCTAGCTTCCTCAGATGCCTTATCTACACCTTTCTTCTTTAAGTCCGCCTTCCTCTTCAAGCACTCTCTCTTCAGATGACCTTCCTTCTTGCAATAATAACAAGAGACCTTTGTCTTTGCCCCTTTTGATTTCGATTGACTCTTCCTAGATCCCTTTTGATTTGATCTCCCTCTTTCCTGCTCCTTATCACCTCTGAAAAAACCTTCTCCTTGATATTTCGTACTACTAGCCTTCTTCCTTGTATCATTGGACATGAGGGCAGCTGCGACTTCATCCATCTCAAGGGTCTCCTTCCCGTAGAAGAGAGTCGTTACTAAGTGATCATATGATTCTGGGAGCAATGACAGCAATAGTAACGCTTTGTCTTCATCCTCGATCTTAACCTTCAGGTTTGCAAGTTTACTTACAATCTGATTGAACATGTTAAGATGCTCTAATAGATCCGTACCTTCCTCCATCTGTAGAAAATACAATTGTTTTTTCATGAACAACTTATTCGTTAAGGACTTCGTCATGTATATGCTTTCAAGTTTCGCCCATAACTGCGGTGCAGATTCGATACCCATAACATATTGTAGGGCATCATCAGAAAGATTTAACCAAATAGCACTTACCGCTTTTTCCTCCATCTCTTCCCAATCTTCGTCAGTAATTTTTACAGGTTTCTTCGACTTCCCCAACAACGTTTTCGCCAAATCCTGTTGTATCAGAAGATCCTTCATCCTTTGACGCCAGGGGGTGAAATTGTTCTTCCCATTAAACCTCTCGATGTCATACTTGACATTCGATCCCTTCCCTGCCATCGTGATAGTAAACCTTAGAAAACGAAAACCTAGAGCTCTGATACCAATTTTTAGAAATGCAACCCTAAAATGATGCAGAAGATAATGGAAAAACAAAACAAACAATGCACACAGATTTTACGAGGTTCGGCAAGGTTGCCTACGTCCCCGGTGAGATGAGATCATGTTTCACTATCAATGGAGAATAGGGTTACAGCGCTCGTCCTCACACCTCTCAGTATTGCTTACATTACAAAGAAAGAAACCCTTGCTACAAATATATAGCGAAAAAACCCTAATCCAGAAAGTACACAATTGCCCTCAAATAAAAAATTTGAGCGGGGGGCTGCTCCCCCTACACCCCCTGCTATGCAGGAGAGCCTCCTGCCCCCCTTGCAACCCCCACGGCCCGCTAACCGGCTAGCGGGACCGCCGTCCTGCCTGTCTAGGTGCTGCACCAGTACTCCCTGGATTAAACTGTGACGGAATACAAGACATCATACACCAACAAACCCTATATCTATAACCTTTAGTTTTTCTCTTTTAATCAGCTAGCCGACCTTACATGCCACATGGGGCTTTGAACTACAATTAAGAGAGAGAGAGAGAGAGAGAGAGTACTTTTCAAAGCAAGTTTTAACTGCATGAAGACTTCAGAAGCACTTTTAAGAAGATGCTATTGCAAGCTTGCTTCATTAGTAAAGTCTCTGTTTGAGTTACATAAGAGCTGCAGTTTTTATTTTTTATTTTTTTGATAGGTAGATCTACAGGATCTGATCACCTCTTACACTTAAGGTGCATTTATTATTTATTAATTATATGTAGTTCCATTAAGTCCTAGAGTTCTTGGGGTAGTTAGCCACAGTGGCACATCCCCCCACCCCCCCCCCCACACACACACACACAAGGAGAGAAGAAATACTTCCATTCCTTAAAGAGGGAAAAAAACAGAGAATTGAATTGAAATGCTAACTTCTATTTTCCCCCTCAACTCATAATTCTTTAGATTAAGATGTAAAAGTTGTTTGGGTCTCACAGGTGGCTTTCAATCCCAAACATTTCATTCCTTCTTACACCTATGGTGTGAGCTTCTACCTCAGCACGATTTGACATCAATGAGGACAAAATTAATTACAATAGTATCCACCAAAACATATATGTATATGTTGTCTATCTTCTGCCTCTCCTTACAACTAAAACTCTCTCTCTCTCTCTCTCTCTCTCTCTCTCTCTCTCTCTCTCTCTCTCTCTCTCTCTCTCTCTCTCTCTCTCTCTCTCTCTCTCTTCTTGATAGCCATCCACTTTTCTCATATTATAATTTCCAAAACACCCAAACTTAAGAAGTATATAAATGTGAATATGACTAGACTATACCATTCTCTCTTGGAATCTCCAAATTAACCAAAATGGGCTTGTTCCAAAGCTAAAGCTACAAATTTTTTGTTTACCAGTATTTAAGAGGTTGACTGAGTTTCTGGTTTCAAAGAAAATCTAGGTAAGATGCATTTGAAGTTTTGAACTGAACATTAATAGGAACTAGTCGTTAGAAGGAATATCCGTACATCCTTCATTGAATTAAATTTTGGTTGGACTTTAACTGTGGAGCTCTTTTAAGACCAAAAATATAGCTTCTGTATCATTGTGTGCCTATGCATTCCCAATGGTTATAAATAACTTGGTGTGAGTAATTATCTAATAGCCATTTCAGGATCCAGCAAGAGAGACTTAACTTTTTTTCTCTCTCATCCCCAATTGGAAGGTTGAAAGTCTCAGCCCTTCCAAGTCCTTTTCTGTGGAACACTGAGGATCAGCCCAGATTGAATTTTATTACAGTAGTATCTCAATAAAAACTGTGAGTGAACTGCAGATGCTTGGAAGTATTATCTCTATATGTTGGTGCTTGTTGGTTCATCTGTAAGTGGTTTTCTTTCTGATGAGGATTAATCACTATGGTCCTTAAGTTCATTGGATCTTGTGCAGTCATCCCCTTCCCTTGTTTTGTTCTTCTTCCAACTTTTGATAAGAGGGTTTTATTGTTAAGAGTCATCTTATTTTACACAACTAAATAGTTCTCTCTTTCTTTTCCTTA
This sequence comes from Macadamia integrifolia, assembly GCF_013358625.1. NCBI lineage: Eukaryota > Viridiplantae > Streptophyta > Magnoliopsida > Proteales > Proteaceae > Macadamia > Macadamia integrifolia. The sequence goes on from NC_056557.1 coordinate 779,497, forward strand.
TTCCAGCCCTTGCTTTTCAGTTGTTGAGTTTTTGTTTCCTTCTTGCTTTCTTTAAACTAATTTTACGTTCAAAATTACAAATTGTTGAAGCTTGAAACAGATGGAATTTTATTCCTTCTCCCTAAATTTAAAACCAACTCATGTCTGCTTCAATTCACCAGTTGTGGTCCATGGGAAGCAAAGTGTGGAGAGAGTATGGTAACTACATAGTTTTCTTGCTTGGGATATGCCCAATATTTTTCTTCGTGGATGTATTATTACAGGGATTTTTTATGTAAATATAATTATTCAAAAAAAATATATATATATATATATACTATTAACGACGGGACTATATTTGCGTAGTAAAAAGAATTTTTACTACACTTCCAAGCATCCGTCATATATATTGACATTATGCGACGGAATATTTCTATAGCAAAAGAGAGACTTTTATTACGGTATTGTACTCCGTAGTAATGAATTATTTTATACTACAGTCTTACCGTCAATTAAATTTGATTTTAAGCTATGGTTTAACAATTTCGTGGTTAATAACCTAAACCTACGCATTCCATAATTCCGTTGTAAACAAATACGACGACAATCTTAACAACGGTTATGCGATGGATATTAACCGTCGTATATATTTCAATTGCTACGGTATATGCTTTTAACTACGAAAAAGTTCTACAGTAAAAGAGCAAATTTGTTATAGTGAATCTAGTCTGGTGGATAGGATCACTACAGCTCAGGTTCCTGATGCAGAGTTACAAAAGTTGATAACAGAATGCCAGGAAGGAACCTAAAAGGACCCAGATTTCTCTATAACTGAAAGTGGAATTCTCAAGTTCAAAGGGAAGTTGTGTGTGCCCAGTGATGGTGATTTGAGAGACATAGTTTTGAGAGAGGCACATAGCTCTCCATACTCCATTAACCCCGGCAGCACTAAAATGTACAAGGACCTCAAAGGCTCCTACTGGTGGAAAGGAATGAAGAATGATGTGGCCAAGCATGTTTCTAGATGCCTCACATGCCAACAAGTTAAGGCTGAGAGATAGAGGCCCCATGGGTTATTACAGCCCCTACCTATTTCGGAGTGAAAATAGGAGAATATTACTATGGACTTTGTCACAGGCCTACCCCGTACACAAAAAGGTTTGGATGCCAATTGGGTAGTTGTGGACCGCTTGACTAAGGCAGCTCACTTTATCCCAATCAAGATCACATTTTCTATGGGCAAGTTGGCTAAGTTGTATGTTGATAACATCATTAGATTGTATGGTGTGCCAGTTAATATCATCTCTGATCGAGATCCCAGGTTCACTTCCAAGTTTTGGACATGTGTGCAGAAGGCTATGGGCACACAGTTGGATTTTAGCACTGCCTTTCACCCTCAGACAAATGGTCAGTCAAAAAGGACTATTAGGACATTGGAGGACCTACTCCGAGCATGTGCCTTGAATATGAGTTATAGTTGGAATGAGCACATTTCTCTTTTCGAGTTCTCCTACAACAACAATTATCAGGCCACACCAACCGAATGTCCCCATTCGAGGCACAGTATGGCAGGAAGTGCCAAACTCCACTCTATTAGGATGAGGTTGGTGAGCGGCATATTTTGGGTTCAAACTTGATATAGGCTACTAGTGAGAAGGTGAATGTGATCAGAAAAAGGATCAAGGTAGCTTAGTCCAAGCAGAAAAACTACGTGGATGTTAAGAGGAAACATCTGGAGTTTGGTGTTGGAGACAAGGTGTTCTTACAGATCTCCCCAATTAAAGGGGTGATGCGGTTCAACAAGAAAAGAAAGCTTAGTCCAAGGTTTATAGGACCGTATGAGGTACTGGAGAGGATCGGACTGGTAGCTTACTGAGTAGCTTTACAGCCAAAGTTGGAAGGTAAGCCCGTGAGTTAGACGAGGATTTTTCCTACATAGAGTATGCGGAGAAGACTATTGATTAGAAGGACCATGTTCTTCACAACCACACTGTTTCCTTCGTCAAGGTGATGGATAAACCACCCCGAACAGGAAGCATCCTAGGAGCAAGAAGACGAAATGATAAAGCAGTATCCTGGGTTGTTTGATTTACTAGCTATGTTCAATTTTGAGGACAAAATTCTTGTAAGGTGGGGGGAATGTTACACCCATGAACTAATCTGATCTAATTTGACCTATTATGATAGGCCTCAAATCGCAGCTGTATATTTCAGAAGGGGCAAAGGTGACCCCACATGTTCGTGTAATACATGCCTATCTAACTGCAAGGGATTCATACCTTCCGATTCCAAACAGTAAGTGACCCAACTCCCCACACTTGAATTCCAGCATGCATCAAAATTACTGGAAACACCACGAGTAAGGCCGAAGGCAGCTAACCGTGCGAGGCCAACTGGAGGGTAGCAAGCAAACCACCAGAAATATGCCACCGGAAGCAACTTGGGCTTGGATCTGGTGCCTGTTTCCGGTGGGTTAACAAGTTGTTGTCAGGGTTCCAATGCCTGTGGGTCCCGTCACTCACAAATGATTCCATATGATCCCAAATCATCCTCCACACCTTCCTAGTGATGTGAGCACTTTATCGTCCTAAATGGTCGGATCCTCATGCCTTGAAATTCATTTTAACCCGATTGGTCCAAAAGGTGTCCAACCCAAATAGACCCTAAGGTCCACTTAAGTTTTAAGTTGGGAAATGAGGATTCATTTCCTCATTTCCCTTGTGCTCAACATAGGAGAGGTGAGAAAGAGGAGAGGAAGGAAGAAGAAGAGGAAGAAGAAGAAGGTTGGAGGCCAACCTTGGTGCCGGTTGCCGCCTTGTTACCGGAATCATTACCGAAGGTAAGTACAATCTCCCATTCAACTCTCTCTCTCTTCATTTCAACCTAGAAAAAGCTAGTTTGGGATGGAATCTTAGTGTACAAACCATGTGGAGGTTGTGGAACTCGTGTTCTACCCTCCTAGTGTTGTTGTCAAGCTCAAACCAAGCTCGATGAGCTCCGACAATAAGTATTGTCAAAAGACCAACTAGGGTTTTAATCGTTCGATTGACTTACCACCCAAATGTCTTAGTGAAATGGGGATTTTATTGGCTTAGAATGATGCAGGGAACATCCCCTACAAACTCCACAGAACAAATCCCGACATCGGGCCCTAGTCGAAAAACCCCAAAATAGGTGGACTGTTCTGAACCACCACCGAAAATAGCCCATCGGATCCACTAGGTTTGCTTTCGGTGGCATATTTCCAATGGATCTTAGAGGCTTGTGAGCTCTCTATCACCACCACCAGAAACAGCACTGATATTTGCCGTGGAAATATCCTATTTTCGATGGGTGTTTCTGGTGACATTACTATCACTGATGGATTTTGTCTGTACCCTTTGGGGGTGACCCAAGTGGGTCCCTCTCGATATTCCCAACACGTATTGATGTTCAATTTCCTTTGTGTCTAGGATAGTGACGATCACAAACCCCAAAATTAGAATTGAGTTGGTCGACCGGTGGCCGTACTTGAACCCTAACACACTCGAACATAAAATAGGTGAGGGATGGACTGTGTTTATTTTTAGAATGTTTATTATTATTAAACTGCTCACATGCTTAGAATTATATGTTTAATTGTAATTGCTCAAATACGATGATGATATGTTACATTTGTCATTTTATGATCATGATATGAACTGTATCGAGATGTATGACAGGATCGGTGTGGCCGAGGTGGTACCTGTACTATGATGGCCATGTGTTTGGTTATGTGTGTGAGACAGAATCCAACATGGCAGAAGTGGTACCGGTGCCATGATTGCCGTATGTATATTGCATTCATGCATTTATTATGTGCATTAGAGTTAGTTGTAGTCGGGGGTTACACTTTGTGGCCAAGGTCTCACTGGTATCGTGTACCCCAGGACTACATTTGGAAATGGATGCGCTTCGTGGCCGATGATTGGTATCGGTGTCGTGTAGTCCATACTTAACTATGATATGTATGTTAGATTAGGTAAACGGTCTCAGATTTCACTTTGTGGCCAAGGTCTCACTGGTATCATATACCCAGGATTGTATTTGGAGATGGATTACACTTTGTGGCCAAGGTCTTGTCGATATCATGTAATTCATACTAAGTGTATCACTATAAAGACATGTAGCATATATGAGGTTAGGTATCACTCCCTATGCTACGAATCCTTGCCAACAGGGGTTGAGGTATTGGATAACCCATTGTGGTATGTTCGATGTACCTTTCTGGAATGCGATACCCGCAGTATGATGTGATTGTTACCCAAGGCGGGAACCTATCCGGTGTGGCCGATGATGTACCAGTGTCATGATTGTCAGGAGGGGATTATCAGGGGTTTGCTAGGTGACCCTTGAATGCATACGGGAACTGAAAGGCTTCTATTCATGGCTAGGTTTTGTATCCTTGTGTAGTCGATGGTGGTTCTGAGACGATGGATATAGCCTAATGTGCCGTAGTAGTATTTACCAGACTTAGTTTGTATTATTAGGTGGATAATAAATAAATGAACTGCATCACGAGCATCATGGACTATGTGTTTAATTTTCACAATCATGCATCACAAATTATTACTGCTATTGTCTTGCTTGGATGTGTATGAACCCACCCCTCACTGAGCGAGTTAGAAAGCTCACCCCACGTATACACACTTTTTAGATGATGATGCAGGTACGATCATGCCTGTGGCTAGTGACTATTTTTTCTCTGGAACTAAGTACGGAGTGAGCAACTGGTGGATGCCAGAAGCGGAGGATCATGGCCAGGATTGTGCTTATGACTTTTGTGTATATGCGGTGCCATGAGGTGTTCGGCGTATTTTTGATTATGTTGATACAGGTCTATGACTATTATGTTTTAAACTTGATATATGTAAGTCTTGAAGGATTGTAAACAGAATAACTTGGTTAACGATATTGTGTTTATCATTAGATAATTTCCCAATTTATATATGATGATTTCGCTATTATACTCTGATTCCGCTGCTTTTGGTTGGTTGTGATGTGAGATTGTGAAACGTTAAGGTATTGCTATCAGCGATCCTAGTAGGTTTGTAAGACAGGTACGTGTCTTACTCACACCACTGGTATTCCTAATGGTAAGTTGGGTCTACTGGAATTGGGGTGTGACAATGACGGTGACCATTCATAGAAGCAGTGGTAAATGGACCCCCCACATCACTGTAAATTAAATCTATATGAGAGGGGGAGGGACCTAAAGAGAGACGAGATGCTTTGCCAAGCTGACAAGCAATACAAAGATGACTAAGTCGTGTGGACTGACATAGCAACTTATTGACCTTGAGAATATGATGCAAAAGACGCTCATGTGGATGACCTAAGCACTAATGCAGCCTATCAATGGAAGTACATTCAACAATGTGGACACTAGGAGGAGGGAAACTAGAATTAATGGTGTAGAGACCTCCACCACTCGGTCCGAAAAGAAGTGTTCCTTGGTCACATGATCATTGACAAGAAAATTGGAGGGGTGAAATTCAAAAAATACATGGTTTTTCTGAGAAAATTTCTGAATCGAAAGAAGTGGTTTTGAAATGGCCAAGACATGGAGAACATTAGATAAACAAAAAGTGAGACAAGAATTAGTAGAGGGTAGACAGGAGGTACCAACGTGTTTAATAAGCAAACCCTTACCATTTCCCACATGCAGTTGATCCTAACCAGCATAGGTGTAATAGGACGAGAGGGATTGAAGATTTGGGGTAACATGGTGAGAGGCGCCGGTGTCAGGATACCAGGCTAGGTTGGATGGCTGTTGGGGTGGGTAGGGAAGGAGAGGAGGGTTGGTGTTGATATAATGGGCGGCTGATCGATGGTAGGGATTAGGAGAGGAAGGATGATAAGGGGGTGTTGGCCTTGGTAATGGTAAGGGTAGGGAATGCCAGGAGGCGATAATAACAGGTGGCAATGGAGTGGTTTGTACGCTGACAAATAAAGCACCATAAGCCACCTCCCTGAGAAGCACCGTGGCCACCACGACCACATCCAAAGTGACCACACCTACCCCATGACCTCTAGAGTTGCCACGGCCAAAAGAGGGAGGGCCTGAGCCAATGTTAGCCAAAGGGGAGGAGCCATCCTTTTGAGTAATCTTGGGTCTCCCTTTGAGGTGCTTTGTGGTCTATGGGGGGTGTCCTCCAATTTTTGGGAAGCGTTTTCCGCATTTTTTGATGGAATAAAGATTGCGATGAGTTTGAATCTGGAATCGATTTGGGTGGAGGGAGACTCAAAATCAATAATTTGGTGTATCAAGAAAAGTAAAACACCATGGTGTTTCCGTCAACAATGGCTTTCCTGTAAAAGATATTTGGACCAAATCTCCTGGAGAATAACTCATACTTACCGTGAAGCCAGAACGGTAGTGGATGTTCTAGCTAAACATGCTGCTACAACAAGAGTCTCAATGATTTGGTCTACGCCTCCTCTTTTTTCTGTGGAGAACATTGATTGGGATGCTCAGGATTGCCCGAGATTTAGATTCAATTGAGTGTTTAATTTGTTCTTTCCCATTTTGATTTAGTATATTTGTCTGCTAATGGCCATGCCGAAGGTGGACTGCAATCTGAATTTATTTTCTACTTTGGTCTTCCGATGTATTGCTTTCATTTTTTTTAATAATATATTCTTTGCTGATCTTTAGCAAAAAAAAAACCATCACTAGTGACATTGTTAGAGATTGTCACCTTGTTGAAGGAAAAGAGACATTCATGGCCGAGAAGGAGACCGTACAAATTGTTGTATGAGATGGGCTCTGGTTTCCCAAGAAGAGTAGGGACGATGTCCTGAAGGTCTTTCCGTAGGCACGGAAAATATGGACATTGAAATCCTCTGGTTGAAGGGGTTTCCCTGCAGCAACAAGTTCATCAGCAAGGGACTCTGCGCGTTGAAGGAAGTCAATCACAGATTCATCATGCTTCTATGTCATCTGTTGAAGACTGATGTGAAAAGATAGCAGACGTGTTGTAGAGGCTGAACAGAAGGCTGTGTGAAGGTTGGTCTAGATTTCCTTGCTAGTTGCTTTGCCAAGAATGAGAGGAAGAACACATTCTAAGAGAGGCAATGAGCATAAAGAGGTGATGAGCATACTCATTAGAGAAGCATCCTGACAACGCCAAGTAGCAGCACTAGCGGTGTCTATAAGACACTGTTTAGTGCCATTAATATGACCAAAGAGGTCCTGGGTGATAAGAAAGGGGACAACCTATGCCTTCCATAGGAGATAATTAGGAGAGGTTAGTCATAGGGAAAGAAAGTGGTGTGCCGAACCATATGTGGGAGGAAGAGAAGGGCTGGTGGTGATGCCTGATGTGGCTGAATGTTCATCGGGAAGAGGTGGGTTGGACATATTGCCTAGGATCGATTAAGAAGAGGGATAGAAGGAGGGAGGGTTGAGGAAGAAGAAGAAACCGATTAGGCTAAAAGGCGGTAGCCTTTGTGGCTCTTGATACCATGCTAACACTCAATATTTGATTATGATATGTCTTGTATATTCCATTGGTAATGATAGTGCATATATATACAAGAGGTGGTAGCCCTAATCAGCTAAGATCTATGATTAAGAACAGCTCACATACAATATAAACTTTCCAAGAATAATACATGTGATATAGACTTTCCAAAAGAGAGAGAGTGGAATATTGAGTTCCCCTGGGAGAACTCAATATTCCCTAATAGGGTTGTAGGGAGTTCCAAGGGAGTGGCAGTGGGGAGCAAGGGCCCATACGATCTAACCATTGTAGTAACCGTTGAATTTTGGAAGTAGACCGGTAGATAACCAACCACGTGGGAACTTCAATGGCTGCTTCCCTCACTCACATTCGCTTGTATTAACAATGAAAAGAGCTATATATATATAAATATATGTATATATATATATATATTTTAAACAAGCAATTATATAATGCATATTAAATACTGAGCTAGTGAACCTGTACTCGAAACCACTAGCCCCCTCCTGCAATCCACTAGGTATTGTTGGTTCTCCCCTCCTTAAAAAAAAAAACTACTTCTTGAAGATGTCGGCATTCTGCCCTTTTGGTACTATTAATTCGCATAAAGTCATCGATCCTTCTTCCTTTAAATTAAGAGACAACTCAGCCTCTAATTGAAGTTCTTGATTGATGTATCCCCAACTTCCTTTCTGCTACCGAACCAGGTAGTCCTAGGATGATGAGCTGCTGGGTTTTGAGTTTTCAATTGGTCTCGCACTCTCACTACCTTTTGATCTATGGCCCTTTTTGAGATGTGGAAGCTTATGAATTTAATGATCTTATGAGAGCCGGGATCATCCTTATGAATGTATAAATTCTTTTGGCACAGAATCCTATGGATGAAATTTTGTTGCTACTAGGGTTGCAAGAACTTTCCTGCTATGTCAGCTTGCAGTTAAAAGAAATGAAATCTTAAAGGATATTTTGAAAAATACTAAAATTTAGGAGGTAATCAAAAAGTGAAAGTGAATTATTCCATTTCTTTAGCTGTGAACCGGAGCATCAGGAAAGTTATTGCAACCAGGTAGAAGCAAAATTTTTTCAATTCATACATTACTTAATTTCCACTAGACGCTGAGTGTAGAGAGAGAGAGAGAGAGAGAGAGAGAGAGAGAGAGAGAGAGAGAGATGGGATCGGAAAAATATTTTGCTGCTACCCTGGTTGCAAGAACTTTCCTGCTACCAGGCTCATAGCCAAAAAAAATGAAATAATTAACATCCCCTTTGGTTTCATAGATACCCTTCTAAGTTTTTTATATTTTCCAAAATACTCTTCGAGATTCCATTTCTTTGCCTGCGAGCCCAATCAAGCTACATCTTTATTTAGCTTCTCATCTCCTTATGTACTAGAGCAGACAAAGAGAAGAGACAATAATAAAGATTGAAAGAACATTAGTAATATTCATTCCATCATGAATCCTGTTATTTTTCAATATCAGCGTCTATACTTTCCACTGTACGCACGTTTAATATCTCAAACAAGAACAAGGAGACTCATAAATGGATAACAATAAATAAATAACGACATAAACACTGTAATCATCACCTAACCATTATTAGTACCTCTTGCAGATTTTTTACCAACAATTGATAAGAAACCATTCTTCATGATCATCATGTTGTTGCAGCTACTGAGCCCTACTCTCTCGACCCATACCAAAGCGTAAGGTTGAAGGAGGAGATCCAAATCCTTGATACTCATCATCTATCCCAGAATCAAATGATGATAATCCAGAACTCGAAATTCGATTGGAGTATGATGATGATGAAGAAAAAGAACATGATGAGGACAATGACAATGAAGAAGGAGATGATGAAACTTGGGTTTTCTTCAAAGAAAGCCATGGAAATATGATGTTCAATAGGTTGGATTTTGAAGGCTTTTTCAGTACTTGCTTGTGCTTGGAACGAGAATGGTAGGAAGGAGGAGGGGTGAGAGGAGGGGGGGAGGTAACAGTGAATGTGTGTTTAGGTGTACCTGGCTGAGACTCCCACAAGAATGGAACTGCACCTGTTGCACCTCCATAGTAGACTCTAAAGGAAGAACTACCCATGGAGCTCTCCTTGGTTAGGAGCCTAGAGAAGAACTTGTCATCCTCCTTGATTTGGAGAGACTTCTGTGGAAGTTCATGAGTTCTGCCAGTGAGCATCTTGCTGTGATGGGGGAAAGAAGTTGGATTGAACTTCTTAGGATTGCTGGGTCTCTTAGGATTGCTGGGTCTCTTAGGATTTTTGGATTAATTTAAGGCCCTAGATATTAGATATTAGCAACTTATACTTATAATTTATATGTGACACATGCACATCAATTGTTTACCTTTAATTTGGATTTAGTGTCAAGATTGTATATTGCTTTATATTTTGGTACAAGTCAACATTGTAATTTAATTTGAACTATGACATTCCAATTACATTTCGACTTTTCTATTAAGATTATCTTACAATATATAATTGATTATTACAAAATTATGAAGAAATCGGATCCTCTCTTAGATCACGACATCCTATAATAATCTCACACCGTCCATTGAGTGTGGATCCCCACACCTAGAGGTGGCCCCCATACCCCTTGGATGGTATGAGATTGTTGTAGGAGATCAAGGTTCAGGAAAGGATCTGGCCTTGATTATGAATGTCCTGCAGTAGTAGGATGAAGCCATATTATGGATGATGGGACCCCACCCTTGGTTTATAAAAATCAGTAAATCGGTCCATTTATCTTAGAATCCTGATTTCTGCCGTTTCGAATCAGGATATTTCTGCCAAGATTTTCACCTGAATCGATGGATTTTCAGATCAAGTGGCTGATTCTAGTGTTATTGAGACAAATTGCGACTGATTCCAATCAATCTGAATCAAAATTCACAAGGGCTGATTCCATCACCGATTTGAGTTTCTTAAAAACCCGCTCTACTGCACACTTCAGGGAACTTCTTAAAGTTGCAGATTATATATCTCTTTGCTTTGTTTTCATTTGTTGCAATTCATGGTGATTTTAGCCAAAACTGAAATATGTCTTAAAATTCCTGATGACTTTTATTTCTTAGATTTTATTTTTTTTTTCCTTTTTTCTTTTGGGGGAGGGGGTGGTTGGGATGGCGACTAATGCAATTGTGACCCAGCTATGACTCCTTAAATATTTTCCATGAACATCTCCAATAAATAAATACTAGTAAACATCATCCTAGGATTCACCATAAGCTCAGTATATTGATCATTTTTTTTTTAATATCAGAAACCTAAACTTAACTCAAAAAGAAAGATGAAAAGTCTCTCTCTCTCTCAATCCAAGAGGTAGCGTAGTTGGTGAGCAACGAACTTGGTACGAACCGTAAACTTAAACGTCCTAAGTTCGACTCCCACTAAGCACACATTGAGCCACTCACACAGGGTGTTTATTGCTCTTCACTGCTTTCAGTGAAAATTGAATGATTCTCATTCAAACCCAATATGACTCGATCTATGCGGTTGTGAGGTTAATATGAGCTCGCAAGGGTCTAAATATCCATCGTTACCAAAAAAATAAAAAAAGTCTCTTTTCTCTCTCGTGAAATTATCTTTTCTGATTGTACGAAATTTGTTGAGATGTAGATTGGGTTCGAGATCTTTTTGGAGAGGGAGGTGGTGGGTCTAATAAATGAGAAGAGAAAGAAAAATCTGAGTTTGAGTGGTCCATAATTCATGAACCCGTGAAAAGCTAACTGTTCAGGCCCATTAAGGAGTTGGCTCATCATGAAACCTACAACAGAGATTGAGGCCAAGGATCTGTAGGTGTCTGAGGTCTTCCCGGAATCGGGGAGGGAAGACCGAGTCAGTTGTCTGAGGTAGATAAATAACCTTATAGTTGAATAGGGATGATCAATTCTTTTCTTATCTTTTTAAACAAGACTTTGGATAGGCTAAATAATTAACCTTAACGTGATACCTGGCCGGGCGTAAAAAGGGTCATTTAGAAGGTTTCGACATTTTTAGAAGACTCGTTTTTTTATGGATCATCCATTCGCTTATTCGCCCCCTCCTTAGGGTTGTCCAGTATCAAGTAGGACTAGGAACCCCTATTTCCACAGGTCGGTGAGTCGCACTTCTGAATAACCACCTAAAGTAGACCCCTTGCTTCTAATTAGAGAGGCTCCAGGCTCCACCCAGGCAGCAAGCAAGTTTGAACTGGGAAGGGGTAGGTACAGAGTTCGGAGAAGAGAGGGTCTCATCAACTTCTCCTGCTTCTTCCCGAAATAAAAAAGGATGAATGTGGGATTTAGGAGTTCACATCTTGTGCAGCAAGCAATGAGGTGCGGTAAACATCGGACGATTGAGAGCATTTGGACACGCGTCTCAAGAGACCTTCAACTACCCAATGCTCATTACACAAGTGCAACGACTGTAGATAATTTTCAAACGAGATTTAGATGAGATTTAAAGTTTTACAGTTAATCTTCTATTTTATTATTTTTGGTAAAAATTGAGGTCTTCGGTTGAGTTGCAATGTTGTTATAGATAACATTTAAGGTGTCAAACAATTTTTTTAGTCAAACGATCGCATCAAAGTATTATTGAGAAAAAGGGAATTCTGTTGCCTACCCGGGAGGGCAGGATTTACAATGTAAGTTGGTGCTTGTACGTTGTACGCCCACCAAACTCTGGACAATTTTAGTATAGAAGCAAACTTTAACTAATAATTAAATGAGCCTCAATACTTTGTTCGCAAGGAACAAGGAAAAAGCACATAATATTACATTGTTACATCATGGTGATATTCCTTCCTTGGAGACTCCAATTGCTATGTCGACTCATAGCTCTAATAAAGATACGCATAAATAGTCCAATGTGGTCACTGAAGTGGCACATTCGGATATAGAAGATAACGACCCTGATGATTGGATCAAAAATTTATTATTTATTATTTGTTCATGATGTGAAGTTCAAGAAAGAGAATAAGAAGAAGTCTTCTCCCTCTCACCTACCCCCTCTCCATGATCATGGTGAGCTTTGTGACCAATTGATGATGGGGTTGCAAATGTGGATGATGACCTTACTCTGTTTAGGGCAAGTTTGGAGTCTCATGAAGGAAAATCATTTCATCGTATTTCGGATTGGCACACAGCTTTCCTTATATTGTGTCTCTTAAAATGAGGATCTAGAGTTGAAGTATTCTGAGGAAACTCAATATGTTGAAAATCTAGAGTTGAAGTAAAAAGATGAGAAACTCCATTGGGAAGACACTCGAATCTGCTTTACATAGGGAAAGTAGTCATCATATTTTGATCATTTTTTGTTCTCTTTGTTTGTCGGAGCCTAGTGCCTCTTGGTGGTACTTTGTCTTGTAATTTTTTTTGTTATCCGTTTTGATATATTTATTATTAAGTATTAAGAAAGAAAAAAAAAAAGAGAAAATAACATCATCTACAAGAAGGCGAGTGGCCCAGTTTTATGAGTAAGATGTTCTATTTAAACAATAAACTAAACCCTTAGAATCTTAAAAAATGAATAGCTTCTAAAGCCAAAGAGTCTTAGTAAGAAGCAGACCATCACAAATGGCCTCAACTTCCGTAGAGGCTGCAGAGACGAAGCTCCTATTAGCATACACATTGCTGCAACAAAATCCCCTCAATGTCTTTGATGATAACTCCCCTCCCTACAACCACAAGAACTATTAGCTTTTCAAGCACCATTAGTATGTATGATAAAATAATCCATACGAAAGATGGGGAAATATAGTAGATAAAGCAATGAGATCATTATGATACTTAGGGCCCCTTTGATTTTGTTTCTCCTGTTTCTGTGTCTAGAAACAGTAGAAACGGTTTTTTCCATTTCTGTGCTAAGAAACGATTTTTGGAATTACAAAAAGGTGTGTGATTTTTCTCTTTCCCGAAACATTTTGAACAGTGTAGTTGAGTTCAAAACATGAGTGAAGGCACGACATTGTAGGAATGCAACTCACGAGTGAAGGTATGACGTTGGAGTTGTAGGTATGCTTCATGAAGATGAGCTTCAGAAGGATTAAGGCAATCCGAAATTGTGAGATTCGCACAACCAGGTTGGAATCGCCGCATTTGGCTAGTGAGAAGTTTCAACAATGGGTTGGGGGTTTGGGTAGGTCGAGTGAAGTATGGGGATTTTCACAATTTTTGTCGCTTCCACTTGTTTCTAGAAACAGAAAACAAGTTTAACTTGTTTTTCCATTCCTGTTTCCAGATGCAAAAATAGGCATAAATTTCTATTTTTGTTTCAAAAAACAAGTGAAACGAAACAGAAAAATCAAACGGCTTTTTCCATTTCTGAGCGCAAAAAAATGGAAAAACCGCTTCTAGAAACAAAATCAAACGGGCCCTTAGCCCAACCCCAGACAATACCCAATCTCCTTTCTTCAACCAAATGTTGAAATCCCTAGGTAGTATTCAATAGAGAAGGATTAGTAAGGTTAAAAACACATTCCAAAGGAATGTAAGCCAAAGAAAGATGTCATCACCTGGATATGGAACTGAACAAAGACCTTAAGAAATTTCTGAACAAAATTAATCATAGAATTACTTTGCACAGCCCTTGAGTTAGGCCCTTAAGGCTTTCCTCAGTCTTTAAACAAAGTGGACAAAGTGGATCTGAGGAGATGTGTGCAATAAAAATTAAGTATTTAACAGCAAGTGAATTAGAACATCAAAAAAAAAAAAAGTAATAACAGATATAAAATTTCCAGAGAGAATCCCATTGTAATTTTCCAAAGAGCCAGAGAGTTGATTAGAAATATGGAATTGGCATTGGAGAGCTAAGTGGGAAGCGGATTTAACAAAGAATTTGCCATCAATTGAATAGCTCCATAACCAAGAATCAGGGATAGGGGAAATGCTAAGGGGAAAGTTAAGGATAGCTTGCGCCTCACTGACAGAAAACATAACCCTAGTTTTTATGAAAGATTCATTTCAACAAACGAACCTATGATCAATGAAATCAACTACCCACTACATTCTACCCAAAGAAAGGCTTAAAATCCTTCCATTAGGAATGTTAGGGACACATATGTCCATAAATATGCCTATGGAAGTACCATCTCCAAACTTCTTACGCAGTTCCTTAATAAGCATATCCTTACCTTTCAAAACACCAAGCCAACCCCACGAATAGGTCTTCTTAACAGGGCATTGTGGACACATCATTTTGTCATTCAATCATGGATTGAAGGGGAATCTCGAGCTGGCTCGCCCTGATTGCTTATGGTGGCCTATGCACTCCATTCGCTCTTAGCTCATTGTTTTAATGTTTTAATGACTCCACTTCCTGAGTCTGCAATTATTACCATAGTAAATGGATACTATGAGGAGTTGGAGGGTACCAAGATTCCATGCAGTAAGGGTTCAATAAGCTCAAGTGCTAAGAGTCAAGATAGTAGCTCTGATACTAAGAAAACAAAAGTAATTGAATGGAAAACTCTCAATCATTAGGGATAGTTTTATTATCATTTTTTAAGGCAAAGAAAGTTTTTAATGCCATGATGCCTATGCACCCCGGAGGTAGCTCCAACAATAATGAGTATCCTCTGAGGCGTAGGGATCTTGTATTTGTAGATTTGAAAGTTTTTCACACTTCTTGATATGTTTACAAAACATCCATGCAATAATTACCGAAATAACCCTGGAGGGAAAATACGACGAAAAGCGCATTTCAATCCAGAAAGTTGTCCATATGCTTGAATATTGGATTATTTCATCATATTCCAATTTGGTGAGGAATTGAGATCATTTTCTCCTTGTTTGAGAAAATATTTCATTTTTAATTACTAGGGTTTACACGAGAGGTGGTCCTTGTTAGCCAGTATAGTACCTGATTCCCATATCAAACCAAAGTATGTGAAATATGTAAAAAAAAAATAGTTTTGAATTATTCGATTCGGACATGTATAACCTAATTTACAGGCATTCCAAGATCCTAAACAATTCTAGATAGGCCTTGCCCAGTCCAGTTCTTCTTGGAACTAGCCTGGTTTAGAAGTGAACCGGATAAAGTGGAAAAATTTGGACATTTGACACTCTTCAGAAAATCGACACAGAAAGAGCCCCAGTTGACATTGATGGAATATCTTTCGATAAGCCTTTTAAATATGTCAAACAATGTTTTTACAATGTCAACTGAGATCAATGTGTGAATCAACAGCCAGAAGGCTCTGTTAGGCAGATTCATAGCCCAGATTGACTACGTCATGTGAAGTTTCAATTTCTTCTTGGAGGCCATGAACCTTGCTAGGTTCATTCCTTAGCCCTCAAGGTGTCTTGCGGATTTGATAAACACCCTCACTTACTGCATTCTCATTGGCCAAGTTGTGTTGGCACTTCCTTGCACTGTCGAAGGAAATTTAACCACATAATTCAAAATGTGCCGGGGAGCTTGTAGTCTCTCCTAAATCTATAAATACAAAGTTCTTTCATATTGAAAGGGATCCTTGAACTTACTTTTGGTATGTAAGATATCTCATTAACTAGAGTAAGTGAAAAAGAGAAAGTTTTGAAGCTCTAAGTATATGAACAAGATGGAATCCAAGTTAAATCTTTTCTCCTAAGTTGAGAGTAGCCTCCAACCTTATTCTTATTATTATTATTTGGTTATCTTCATCAAGGTGAGACCCTTTCTTACTTTATTATTGTCTTTGCTCCCTTGGGTATCCTTTGTTTTGCTTTGTATACCCAAGAGGGTGTATGCTCCTGCCTTCCTAGTTAGTGGTTATAAACCCATGTATGTTTGATTTAAATGTTGTTTAAAACATAAATTCAGTGTTATAATTCATTGTTTCACCGGGGTTGAATAAGAACCATTCAATTTTCACTAAAAGAAATCATCTCTTTTCTTCTCTTATGTGCAATGTATATTTTTGTATGATGGAAGAACATGTCATTCTCATGCGTTCTTTGTTTAATTCACGATTTTCATGTCTCTATTTTAGTATGATATGTGACAGTGACCCATAGATTCATGCCTTAGCACTAGATGTTTCATGATTCTATCATGTTTGTACAGTTAGGGATCTATTCTTTTCTTCATGGCCTTATTTGCACTTTATTTATATATATATATATATATATATCCTTACTCTTTCAAGCATCATCTTTTCGATGTTTCGCTTGCATGTCATAATTTACTATCTTATAGTTTTCACCATTAGAATAGGATATTTCTCCATTTTCTACGATTTAGTCTTGGTTTTGATGTTTTGATCCTCAAATCACGACTTCAATAAATTTATCATGTTTTACCCTTGATTTGGTCTTAGAATGCTTTTTCCCAATTTGAGGTGATTTTCAAAGATTTTCTTTAATTTTTTTCTAGCCTTGTTTTAGCTCTAGGGGCATTTTTTAAAGTGTACCGCAATTTTATTATACACGAATTTTGATGCATATTTCCTTCGTTTTTCATTAAAAGAATTAGAGCTTCTCTTATTCTTTCATGCATTAGGATTAGAGTTTTGTCTTCTTCTATGATGTTTCATATATTATATCTGTTTACATTTAGTATACCAATCTTTGTTTTGCAACCAAACCTCTGGATATGTTTTCTAAACCCTAACTTTTTACCCCTTTTATTTACTCATTTAATTTCATTTTTAATTTATCCAAGCAATAGGAAGCACAAGCATTACTAGAGGAGTCTGGATCCTCTGCAGCTATGATATCGGTGCAATGAGCATCTGGCAAAGGATCTGGGGGCTCACCAAAAACCTCGAAAATTTAGCCTCCATTTAAACACTTGGCTGATAGCAACTGAATTTTAGTGGTGGCTATACAGATAATTTATGGAACATGGGTCATTTATGATAGTAGTTCCCACTTTAGGATCTTGCACCATGATCGATCCGTTTAATTATGAAGCCTCATATGCTTGGCATGGTCTTATTTATAAAGATGTATATGACTACCAATTCTTAATGAAACTACCAATAATCAGATCTAACAAACACTGGGCTAGTTAATCATTTATCTCTAAATAGACTAGAGTCAGACTTTGGTCCTGGTTGAGTGCTCGTTGGGTTACACCCTTCTACCAAGAACAACCAATTATAAATTTTTCGGGCTTGGATCCGACAAGTCTATTAATCAGGCCAGACTAATTCAGACTTTAAAAGGTCAAAGTCGTGCCTCAACATTGCACCTAATGGCCGATCAAGTAAATGATTTGATCAACATTTAGTTAATTGATCCTTCTCTCTCATTTTAACAGACACCAGCTATGACGGTGACAGCAAGTCATCTCCTTCAAACCACATCCCAACTCCGAAACCTCATACTGATTCATCCCTTGGGTTTCCGTCAGGTTCAGAGATTTGTTTATCAATTCAGAGGTTGTGAGCATTGCTATCAATCAAAGAATTATCTGCAGATTCAAATTATGGCTCTTTCAATAACAAAGAGATTTTTCACAACTTAATTCAAAAGGGGAAGCTATTCAAGAAGATAGAGTAGAGAACTCTTCCATTGATTCTCACCATGAACTAAGGGAAATAGAGCTTCAAACTGTGAATCAATAACAACTCTCTGAAATGGAAGATTTAGTTGGTTCTGAAGTTGATAGTAAGGAAGATTTCCGTATAGAAACTGAGTTCGTGGGTGAAAAATACTTGTTTTCTTTAGATTCAAACCCAAAATCAATAGGTTCAAAGGATGATTCTCCCTTGAGAATCTTTTGATCATTCTAATGGATGGTTTTTTGCTAGGTAGAGATTTTGAGAAACCGTCTCAAACTGAAATTGTATTGGATTTTGACGAAGAGAACGTTGACGCCTCATCTCTCGCCACCCTAATCCTACTTATGGCAGCGCCAATGTTGCTCAGGCCACAAAGAATATAGAATGTCGTCTGAGCTTAATTTGTACTCTAGTAGTAACCTTGATGTTGGAGAGAATGTCTATCACACCCCACCTCCACTCACCTGAAGGCTAGTGATATAGACACACACACGTGCCCACAATCCATCCAGGATTCCCGATGCAATACTTTAAGTGCATAAAATTATGAAATAATTCTATGATCATAAGATAATACGAAGAGTCAAATATACATAATTGGTAAAGTCTAATAATATTTATCACATTTACTAAAATGTTTTTGCAATGGAATATTAATTATAGTGATGCCCCTAGGGCTACATCTGATATGTAAACAAAAGAATCAAAAGGAAAGATGATACTCTCATCCTCAGTGTGCTCCAAAAGCAAAATCATCACATACACTGCTATCCTCGTGCATAACCAGCTCCTCGTCCTAGAGGTCACCTCCATAGAGGGTCGGCTCCTCAGCCACAGTCTCTGAATGGTTCCTTGAATCCACATCTAAAAAGGGGGCAACAACAGGGGTGAGCTTCTACGAAGCCTAGTGAGGATTACACACAAACATCCACAACAAATCATTAAAAAAAATAATATGAACGCCCAACGAACCCAATATGAATGCATTTATATGAATGCAATGCCATGATCCGGATTATTAGCAAACAAACCTAATCAACAAATTCTAAGTCCATAATGGGTATTATTACTACTGCAACATAGGTGGTATCCTCAGTCATGAATGTACGTTATCAGTCCCCAATGATACAAGCTAGTTGCAAGTTAAGAGCATATCAGTCCCTATATGAATATTTCGGTACCTGGTAAGCCCCTATTAACCATCCACATAATGCCAGTACATCAAATCCAACATCGCATAGAGGGCATACCTACCACCGAATCCAACATTGCGTGAGGGTTTGTCATGACAATGGCATCCCCACCATCTCAGTCACTGGAAATTGTTCCCAACCTCTGACCGCCAGATGGTAGGATTAGCTAATACATAAACCCCTATTGGCAAGGATTGTAGCACCAGAGTGGTTATCCTAGCCCAATGCATTATAACATACCACATCACATTACAATCACACTCACATACCCCGTGGGCATACAATGCCAGAACCAACCTTCGGCCATCCTACACCCTAATCTCCATAGCACACACACACATATTCACCCTGGGCATGTAGTGCCAGAACCCAACCTTGATTACCCTGCATCCCAGTCACATGCACACACACACTCCATTTACAACATATGTCATTATGCAATATACACATCCAACACAAGTGAAAAGTTTATAATATGAAATTAGCATGATATCCACATGCATCATAACATAAACATTCCATAAACTAAAATCACACAAATCCCCTCACCTCGAGTCCTAGATGATGGTATATAGTGGACGGTCTCGTGTCATGTATTCCCGTCACTTCTTGATTCTTATCAAGGATACATAAGGTTCTTAAGTAAATTAGTCAACCATGGGGAGTTTTGACCCTAAGGTGCATGTTTAAACAAAATGAGTTCAAGAACCACTTTTTGGGAGGTTCACCGATGAATGTCCATCGTCCGGTGGCCATCGATTGGTGAAGCAAGAACTGGGATTTCTCTGCCCAGATTTACTCCATAGGTTCCCATGGGTCTCTTTGTCTGCTTTAGGTGTGTGTGGGTCTATGTGTAGTGCTATTTCTAACCCGATTTCCCATTTTTCCCTATTTTGTATAGTTAACAAGTTAAGTCTTAAGATCCCAAGGTTGGTTTGCATGTAAGGCACCCTCACACACTACACCTAGCTTGAGTTTAGGGTAATTAGTGAGTTAGTTCAACTTAGAGTCACAAGATATACCAAATCCCTAATTTTACAAGTCTAGGTTAACCCAAATTGGGGAAAATCGGTTGGGGCTCATGTAGGGACCACCGATGGTTTATGTAGTCATTCCAACCCACCATTCATATGTTTAATTTCATTTTTCCCAACAGAATTTTTGGTTTGAATGGTTGGTTATAAAAGATTTGGGAAAAATCCATTATTCTAGGGTTTTAGTTGCCCAAATCGGGGTTTTTAGATGGAGATTTCATAGGGGTGGTTCATAGACTTGAATTAAACCCGTGATCTTGCTAGGGCAAGTTTCCCACACCAAATCCCCCTCCCAATTTGTAGGTTTAGTGAGTAGGGAGATGAGATTCGGTTGGGGCGGTTTCCTTACCTAGTGAAATAAAGAGTGGAAAAAGGAGAGGGAGAGAGATGACCTATCTAGAAGGTGGAGAGAGAGAGATGACTTACCTTCAATGGGTAGGTGCTCCTCTTGCTCCCTTTTTCTTCCTCCTACCTTGATCTTCTCCTTCTTCTTCTCGTCCTCCTTTCTCCCTTCTATTGCTTTTAGTTTGGTATGAATGAAACGAATGGGCTAAGACTTCTATTTATAGTCACT
Source organism: Macadamia integrifolia (assembly GCF_013358625.1). Taxonomy (NCBI): domain Eukaryota; kingdom Viridiplantae; phylum Streptophyta; class Magnoliopsida; order Proteales; family Proteaceae; genus Macadamia; species Macadamia integrifolia. Next base: position 800,247 of record NC_056557.1, read on the forward strand.
TAAGTTGCCTAATGTTTGTTTGGCAAAATGATGGGTTTCTACCCTTTACTGGATTAATTTATAAGTTTGGGATTATGGTCCCACCTTGGGGTGTCCCATTACATTAACCATCACCCAGTAGGTGGTACCAACCAATGGAGGTGGTTTGAAGTGCACGGGTGCAACGGCCCGGGCCCCAGGCCAAATAACCCGATTTTGCCCAGTATTTTCATCGGAGATGTTCACCTGTGAAGGCTGGGTTGGTTCCCTTTATGTTGAAATGGATCTCTAAGTTAAGGGGGCCTTCCCAAGGTGTTTCCAGTGTGCAGACCCCACCTCTTGATATTTTTTCACTTTTAAGGTTCGGGGATTTTTCCCGTGAAGTGTGAGGGCTTGACTAGCCTTTTTCTTCTGTGCCCGGAATCTCTTCCAATTTTTGAGGCATGAGTAGTAGGTGGAAGTGGGGTCATCCTTCCCTTCCCAGCAAAATACGGCTGCTACCCAGTATTCATTAGTACTAGTGTCCTCTGGTGCCTCATCTGTACATTTAAAATAGGAATTTTAAGGCATAGGTACAACAATGTCCCTCTTCTATCTCTCCAACAATGCCGTTTATGGAGACATAATGGGAAAGGAAAAACAGAGGATGAACAAATGCAAAGAGCATCTGTAAAGCACATGCTAACATAAGGTGTTCCCAACTTGACCTCCAATGTCACAAACTTATGGGGAGATCATTGTTCAACCTATTAATCTTGTTCTAAAATTTATGTATCTGAAAGAATGTGACAATCATAAGGCCACAATCATCTCAATTGCAAAACCTAAAAAGGGGAGTAATAGAATACAGGAGTAATAGTACACAACACCTATGATACTCAGGCATATAAATCTCTCCTGAACATGCAAAGAGCATAGGAATCAGTACAAGTGTAGATAATGTTTGTCTAGTAATAGAATTTGGGGAAAATAAAAAACATTCATTTTAAAAGACATTCAGTGGAGAGAGATTACCTGCTTTTTTAAAAACTAGAATAAGATCACAACAAAAAAAGAAAAAGGAATGAATGAGAGTAAACCACCTTTTGCTGAAAATGTTTTCAGAAACAGGTTTATCAAACACTTTTTTCCACCTACAAAAATTGTTTCTAATCATAGGAAAAAAAGAAAAAAAAAAGTTTCTGCAGGAACACAGAAACAGCAGAAATGTTATCAAACGAGCCCTAAGTTTTCAAATACTTGGAAAGATTATTCTAAGCTAAAAATATCAACTTATACATCCTCAGCTTTCAAATAGCCTACAAATTCTTCTGGCATTCAGGAATGGCCTATATTCTACTGAACGAATAATAATTCAAACAACCAAAAAATATTGACAGGGGCAATTCAGTCACTCCAATGAAATTTGGATTACAATATCTAATGACACCAACAAATGTGTCAATCTGACTATAACTTGATCTTTTGGCTACTAGTACTACATCGCACATTTTAGAGGATAGGAACTCCATAAGATGTGTATCCCCACAAATCAGAGGGGCTCTTTAGGGTTTTCATGCTTAAACTAGACACTATCATTATTGTAAATTGGAATAATAACTGATGGTTACATGGACATTTAGCTTCATTCTGTAATTAGTACAAATAATTACATCTCATGTATTCACCATAAAACTCCCCCTGGTGGGAGGGGGGAATCAAGTATACTTACCAATTACAATGGTGATTAGAATTGCAAATCTATATCCCTGCTTGGAATCTCCATGTAGCCAACCCCATTAAGTTGGGATAAGGTTTTGGATGTTGTTGTTGTATTAGAATTACAAATCTATATCCCTTTATCTTTTTTTTTTTCTTCCTACCCTAGGGAAAAAACAAGTTAAAATAAATTCTATTATATTCCTTGTACATTCAAGCCCTGCCTAGTATGTACATCTACAACTAGCAAGCATAAGCTTACAGTTCATCCATAACTAACCTAGCATGTAGACAATTCATCCACAACTAACCCTAGCATATATACATATCATCATACACGCATATAACGTAAATCCATAGTTAGGGAATCTCACAACCGATTGCCTAGGATGACTAGGAACTTGCATTGATCACTAGAACCTCCACTGACAAGCTGTCACACCCCGTTCGCACAGAACCGGACCGCTGATCGGGTTAACTCTGGTTAACCCAAACCTGTCAGGATCATCTGATACAATACCCAACCACAGCATACACACATCTAAGAATAAACGTTCAAAAGTTCAGCGGAAGACTTAATTTACCTGTAAATACCCCCAATATACTTAATACTCAAATTATAGTATATAGATAATTACATGTAGGCCCGCAGGCATGATATTTACACAAAAAGAATAACAATTCACGTATCAAGTACACAAAAAGGTGTCATCAAAAGAATCAAAAAGTAAAAGTCTGTACGGCGTCAATACTGCAGTCCTGCAGCACAGCCCTCGCACGTGCAATCCATAGCGTGCTTATACTCATCGGGGACCCACCAATCCTCATCAGGGAATTCAACTATGGGGCCCGACCCTTGATCTTCAGGCGGGTGACCTGCAAAATCATCTAAAAGGGGTGTACACGTAGGATGAGCTCACTAGCTTAGTAAGTGAAAAGAAGGACCACATAACAATCGCATCCATATGCACTATATGCTATGCAATTCATTTTAAATCTCATCCACCTAAACAACATTACTAAGTCTTTGGTTTGGTGCTACTACAACCACAGTGCGCGTATGCTCCGGATATAAACCGTGAACTCCATCCCACGATACGCCCATAGGGCTGTGGGAGAAGGCCCACCGTGAATACTCGAAAAAGTAAAGCATGCCGACTACCAGCTCTCAACATAAAATTAAATGACAGAAAGTAAAGGTGTTGACTCCAACAATTTAAAAACAGTACGATTGGCCCTCTTGAATATACCACTGAGGTTGCCGACTGTCCTAATGACCAACCGGGCGTATGTCTAACCGCCACAGTGACCCGACACCCGCCACCACTACTTCGCCCCAAGTGATAACCCAACACCTCAACCCCTGTTGGGAAGGGTCGTAGCACGGGAAGATGATAATCCTAAACCGCATGCTCCTATATGACATAGTATGATTGCATAGTGCCACCGCATCCCATTCCACGGGCCACCAATGCACTCGTTTCCAAGCTGACTATGGCATCTAGTCTAATAATACATCATGCACGGTGATTCCATCATTCATCACATAAGCACATCGATCATTTAGCATTGAGAAAGTAAAACACAACACACATATCATAATCATATGAAGATAACTAAGCTACACATAATTTGCATGATGACATGGCTAGTCTAGGTACAATTGAATGATGTCGATCAAGCCTTAAAGTAAAAGCAAACGTCCTCTCCCCACTTACTTATTGTGTACAAAGACTCACGCATGATACGGGTGAGATCCGGCGCGGGAAATGTAAATTTTGGTGAACCTATCATAAGTAAATGGGATTAGTATTTCACCACTTTGGGGTCAAAAATAACAAGATTTGATGTTTAAATCATATTTAGAATCATAAAAGAAGATCGCACCTCCGTTTTGGGTCCATTCGGACACAAAAATCACTTTGGGGGCCTCTCGGGTGGGTCAGACAACCCACCTGACACGGCCCACCGATCTTCTTAGGTGGGCGGGTCGACCCGCCGGTCCCAGCCCATCGGTGGGGACCGAGGGCCGATCCTCTCAGGTGGGCAGGTCAGCCCGTTGGTCGGCCCGCCAGTCATCTCAGGCAGGCCATCAGCCCACCGGTCGACTCGTCGGTCCTAGCCGAGGGCCTGCCTTCTCAGGCGGGCTGTGCGGCCCACCGGTCTCAGCCCACCTGAGAGGGTGAAAAATTTCCCTCTTCCTTGAAACTTTCTCCAACCTTTGGGAAATCAAATGGGGATTTTTTAATCACATTTTCCACACTTTCAAGGTCTTATAAGATGATTCTAATCTAGATCTAAGTTAGATTTAAGGATTGAGAAGCCATCTTACCTTCTTTGCTCAAGAACTCTATCAAACCCCAAAAATCACTTCCTTACTCAATAAATCACCAATGCTTCTCAAATCTTGTAAACACTTCTTCAAATCCTTCAAAATCAACACAGACCATCTATTAAACCTTAGATTCATCATCTCAAGTGGGATTTACAAGATCTCAAGGAAACTCTCCCCAAATCAAGGGTTTTATTTGGGTTTGGTGAAAGTTTAAGAAACATAGCCTTTGCTCACCTCCAATCGTAGATCTCGTGTTGGGGATCACTCTTCTGGCGTCGGAATGGGAAGATCAAACCTTGGCACCGCTTAAATCCATTTCTTCTTTCTCTTCCTTCCCCTTTCTTCTTCTTCGTTCTCTTTTCTCCCTTCTTTTCTCTCTCCTCTTTACTCTTCTCACCAACTCTTTAGTGTAATAATGAGAAAATAAAAAACACAATAAATGTTATTTATACATTTTTAAAATATCTATTAACCACATGGGTAGGTCACTCAGGTGGGCGGATGCGCCCGCCTGTGACCACCCACCTGAGGGCCGAAAATTGGCCAACAAGTGGGATTTTGACGGAATTTGACTCTCGACGTGTATCTCACTCTCGGCACAAGGTATATTATATGTATGCACTTTAGGATATGGCTACATACCAGTATTACCCGTAAATGGCCTTATAATACGTGCATGTACACGGCTTGGGTACACCCGTCTCCTCTGGCACTGACTTGGACTTGTCTGGCCAACCTGTGTTCAAAGTCACCCTTGCCATCATGGTCCATAAGGAACCCCCCTTAACCCTCTCTGGTTCGGGTCCTGCATGGTTAAACCGGGTCAACCGTGTAATTAGACCAGGTTTAAAAAGTAGGGTATCACACAAGCTCTCCCTTATTCTCTTCTCTTCCCCTTATCTTCTTGCTCTTTAAAGCATCGACACAACACCCTTAAGCACTCTTCTCTTCTCTTTTCTCTCTCTAAGCTTGGAGTCAATACTCCAATAATAAAGCTCACCAACACACAAAATCAAACTTCAATGGAGCACACATCACTCACTTGAAGCTTAGAAAATCACTCAATGGCCGTTAATGGAGGGGGAGCTTCTCTTGCTAAAACTATAACTTTCCCTCACTCAAAAGTATTTTTTCTTGCTTCCATTGTGTAGAGCTCAAAACGAAGAGACAGCAACTTGGATGGAGTCATTTGCAGTTAGGGTTAGAAAGTTATGTTTGTTTCAAGTTGGGCCAATCAGAAGCTTCAAAAAGAAATCTTCAGAGCTAGGCGTGGTGTACGCTGGTGGCATGCACAACAAGGGCGAAATCTGAACCATAGGATTCAATCCAAAATCACCTTTTTAATCTGGGCCATTAAATGATTCAAATGGCTAATAAATCTCAGCCACAAGATTGGAATAAAGGAGTCAACTGATGATGTCAACGTGACATAGGCACTGACATTGTCAGACTCGTTGTCGACACCTAATTGGCTATGTCAGCACAAAATAAGGAGGCTGGTTAGCTAGCTCTCATAAAGTTGAAACGGATTTCAAACGTTGGATTGGAACCGATCTTATCTAGTTGCTTCAGATCAAACTATAAGGAATCTTCACCGATGGTGTAGGGTGCACATGAATCATATGATCTCAGTGATTCAATGTCATGCAGCACTATCATAGTCAATGGACTAGACCAACCCTAACACGCACGCAAGCATCTTCAGCACTAGAACCAGCACACATCATACCAGCCACAAGATTAAAACCCTGCCTACATGGCACAATCTGAGCCTTCGATCAAGGATCAACTGAATCTTCTAAATAGTAGATAAGCCCCTGCTCCCACAAACTTCAATGCCAAAGACCCCTAGCAACCCAGACCTTCAAAATTTTTAAATTACAAAAAAACCCCTCATGTTTCAAAAATAAAATCTGAATATCCTCTCTACACTGAGAGCAAACTGGGATTTTTCGGTTTGAAATTTCGAACTGACTTTAAAGAAATGCATGTAACTTTTTCATACGATTTTCAATCGAGACGAAACAAAGTGTGTTGGAACCATGACTTGACGCTCTACAAATTTTTAGAAGACCCAATCATCTGACTCAACCATATATAGATAGACCAAAATGCCCCTAGTCCTTTTCGATGTCGCATCTTCCTCATACAAAATCGAAACGCAATGAAACCATAAGCGTTGGAAATATTAGATTTTTGTCATATCGTTATATGGAGAAAATTTCTTCCAAAAAATTCATCTTCAAGGCCAAAACTACCCCTGATTGCCACAAAGCTATATTTTGACTGCAGATGCGTAACTTCTTCATACGGTATCGAAACGTGACGAAATCATAAGCATTGGACTAGATAAATTATAATACATATTTTTCATGAAGAAATAGTCTTCCACTTTGCCAAAAATTCCCCAGAGCATAAATAAGCCAATTTTTTCAGTTTTAACCCAAAAACCCGTACTATCACACGCCACTTCAAGTAATCCCAACTTACCATTAGGAATACCAGTGGTGTGAGTAAAATACTTACCCATCTTACGAACCTACCAGGATCTCTGATAGTAGTACCGTAACATACACAATCTCACAATACGACCCAACAATAGTAGCGGAATCAGAGAATATAATATAGTGGAATATAATCAAAGTGGGGAACATCTAATAGTATTGTATATCCTTAACCAAGTTATTCAATTACAATAATCCAAGACTTATACATAATAATCCCAAAAGTATACTAGTCACCAGTTCAGTATCAGAAATATCAAAAGGATCCATGCAACTTATGGTGCCGCGTAAGCACAATGATCACAGGAACAATCCTGGTCGTGCTCCTCCACCTCTAGCACCCACCAATCAGTCACTCTATACTCGGGTGCGGGGGTAGAGTCACATCCCATAGGCACCACCGTATCTACATCATCATCTAAAAGGGGGGCATATACATGGGGTGAGATTCCAACTCATTTAGTGAGGAGTGGGGTTTATACACAAATAAGCATAAGCAGTCACATATGCAATAATCCATGATGACATGAATATAGAATTTAAGCACATAGTCCATAATGTGAATGATGCAATCATTTTTTTATTAAATCACCTAACAATACAACTAAATCTAGTAAATGCTACTATGACATATTAGGTTGCATCCCTAGTCCCAGGACTCGCACATCGGTCACCCAGAGATACAAACCCTAGTCATGATTAGCTGCCTATCGATCCTGGAATGTGACCATCGATCACCCAGAAAACCCTTGATAACCCCCCTCCTAGTAGTTATGGCACCAGAATCTCCATCGACTAAGCCGGACCAATTCCCGCCTCCGATAACAATCAAATCGTACCGCGAGTGTGGCACTCCGAAAAGGTTCATCGAACATACCACCATCAGGTTATCCAACACCTTACCCCCTGTTGTCAAGGGGACATAGCATAGGATATGTCACCTAACAACAGATATTCTACATGCCTAGCATAATGATACAGTTAGTATGGATTACACAATACCAGAATCACCATCGGCCACAAAATGTAATCTATCTCCAAGTATAGTCCCAGGGTACACAATACCAGAATCATCATTGGCCACAAAGTGTAACCCACAACTATATACCTAATTTAGCATACAACACAGTTGAGTATGGACTACATGACACTAAAATTACCATCGGCTATAAAGTGTATCCATTTCAAAATGCAGTCCTAGGGTACACGATACCAGAATCACCATCGGCCACAAAGTGTAACCTGCGACCACAACTAATCTAATGCATGAATGCAACATCCACACGGTGATCATAGTACCAGAACCACCTCATCCACACCGGATCCCACCAAGTATCTCAACATACATCACATCATGATTCTCATTTCATAACATAACAATTTAATATAAATAACATTTTATGATATTCACATAGGAAATTAACAATTTGAGTCATTTATAACTCTAACACATGTGAATATTGATAAGAATATGAAACACGCTATAAACTAAAATCAACCATCCCTCACCTCGGTTATCCTTAGTTGGTTTGGGTTCCGAGTATGTCAACTAGTTGTGCAACTCACTTGTGGTCTCGTTTTACGTATTTGTCCTAGGCACAAAGATAATCGAGTGTTAACACGTGTTGAAAACACTAGAGGGCCCCACAAGGGACACAAGTTCTGTCAAAAATGAGTTGTGACAGCAAGTTCACAGGAAATATGCCACTAGAATATTAGTCTTGTTTTCGGTGGACCAAATAGAACACTCTTAAGGGTCCATGCTTCACCAGAAATATGCCACCAGAAACAGCCCAAGTATTTTCTATGGCCTATTTCCAGTGGAATTCCAGAAATAGCCCATGGAAATCTACATAGAGTTTGTGGGGGACCTCCCCACCTCCATTTTGAGCTAAAGAAGTTTCAATTCCTTTAAGCCCTTTGGGAGATACGACAATCGAACAACAGAAACCCTAAAGGGTCATTTGGTCAATATTGCTGCCAGAGCTCACCCGGCTTGGTCTGAGCACAGCAATCACACCGAGGAGGTGAAATAATCATTCCCTGAGCTCTGGGAGGTGCCGGGGTCATGGTTCACCTCTTGCCCAACTATGCTAGGTCAAAATGAAGAGAGAGAGAGAGAGAGTGGGAGGAGAAGATGGTACCTACCTCCGGCAAGAATTCGTGAAGCCGGGAGCAAATGTGAGCTCCTCTCCCTTCCTTCTTCTTCTTCTTCTCCTCTCTTTCCTTCCTTTCTCTCCTCTTATTTCCCTCTCCCATGACTTGGACAATGAGAAGTGAGAAATTAAACTCACTTCTCTTATTTATAGTAAGTGAGTGACTAGGGCCTATTTAGTTGGTCCAAATCTGGTCCAAGTGGGTTATTCCACAATTCGGGACACGCGAGCCCATCTCCCTAGACTCATATGGAGTACAAGTCATCAAGAAGGTAGGGGAGAGTATTCGAGGTCATCCAGAGTTATTCCCGATGCTGGTGGTGGGGCCCACGGGCATCGAAACCAATTCAGCAGCCTGTTAGGCCACCAAAAATATGCCACCGGATTCAACCTAGGTGTTTTCGGTGGTCAATGTAGAGTTGTGCCTTGACTTCCTACTGTCCCCGCTTGGCCCTTGCACAGGTAGTTGCCCCGGTTTGTGTGCATGTCCTCTCGATAATTTTGGTGTGTGCCAGAATTCAAGTGTAAGGGTGTCGGTTCACTTACCGCATGGGATCGAAAGGCTTGAATCCCCTCCAATTGGATAGGTAGGAGATGCACTGGCAAGTGGGGTCATCCTTCCCTCTTTGGCAATGAACTGCCACGAGCCAAAACCCGGTGGTACCTTCTACTTCCTATTCGAAACCTATTACAACAGTTCAAATTAGATCGGGTTAGGGCATGGACGGGTGTAACACGTACCATCTACCATCGATGCGTCAATCAACTCCATGCACACCATGCTACTCTATTATCTCATCGATGACACTGAACGCTGTCATGTCATAACTTTCGGCCACATCACTCAAACTAGCCACGTTGTCACCACCACGTGGCCGGGTTGCCAACAAGGGTAACCATAAAACAACAACTACTATTAGAATATGGGACAACATGTGGCTTCCTCCTGAACTTAGGTACATCATCACAAAGGTGCTCAAGTTTCCTTGAAAAAGAACATGTTGCCCACTTTTATGTGCTTATGTATGTATTTATAAATGATAGAATCAGGTCATTTATTATTAGAAAAAATGTAACCATTTGATTCCTGAGATTGACAAGGTCCATAGATCTAAGAATCATTGCCATAGCCCATATATAACAAATCAATAAACAACCGCTGATATCCTGATAAAAGACCGAAATAACTGTAATGAAAATTAAATTTTGGAGTAAGTTTGTTTCTTTTTGGCCTAATACCACACTGAAACTAGATAGAATTGTCCCATTGACACCCCTAAGTGATGAGAAATTGATTTGGGGACTCACTTTGAATTAAATATAGAAATGAAAAACGATAATGGAACTTAAATAAATGAGGGATGACATAAAATTAGTTTAGTAACAGAGGTTTTCTTTGAGTAATCTTATAGAAGTTGTCCTTAATGCTCAACCCACATTAGGGGTGTCAATTTATGGCCTGATCCGGTTCAATCGATATGAATAATCGAACCAAACCAAATCCTTATTAGTATGGGCTTCACAAAACATGGGCTAAGTGTTTCAGACCATAGGGCTTGGGTTGGGCTTGGGCTGAGCCAAACCCAACCCAACCCAACCCAGCCTGTCCCTATGTATATAATGCAATATATATTACTATATACAAAAAAAAAATACTATATATATATATATATATTATTGATTACATTAACATACAACATGTATACTTTTTAAAATGTCTCCATTCACAATCTACACCTTTTATAATCACACCACTCACATGTATCTTTACATTTTTCAAAATTTGAGAATGAGTGGATTAATGGTCTCTCTCCCTCTCTACCTGACACACAAACATCCAAATGACATTATAAAGGGTTGCCATGGTCAATTAGGGCCAACCCAGCCCAATCAGAATCAATAAAGATTGGGTTGTGTTGGGTTGAGCTCGCCAGGGTTGGCCTCAAGCCTGGCTGAATTAATAGACCCACTGACACCCCTAATAAACCAAACCAAATTAATTTGGTTCAATTTTGGTTTACACATATGAGTATTTACTTCAGTTTGATTTAGTTCTGGTTTCAGTTCAAGAACCGTCGATTCAAATCGAAACCGAACCGAATTACCCATTTAAGAGTTATGCCAAAAACCCTACTTGCAAATCACCACTATTTATTAGACAACCCATTCAACATATCTTAAATTAATTATTTCTAACTGAATTAAATAACCCCAATTCCGTTCTTTATTACATTGTTCTATTCCTTTTATTAGTTTTAAAAAAGAACCCAATTCCAGTTGTGGATTGGCTAAAAAAAAAAAGAGCCATGAATACTTTGGTCCATCACAATTCACAAAGCAAAGCAAAACCGTCTCCAAACCAATTCCAAATTGAATCGATTTAATTCGGATTGAGTATCTAATTTCATAATCGACTCGGTTCTCGTTTCGATTTTGGTTCATACCATCATTCTCTTGAACCGAATTGAAACCGATCCGATTGACACCCTTAAACGTGATGTTTAGGTTTACCACAAAAGAAAAGAAGAAAAAAAAATCATGGTGTATATGGGCTATACACAAGTAAGATAAGGTTTGAAATACTACTTGCTTTTTTTGGGGGGGGTGGCTGAGGGGTGTGCCGTATTTGCTTCGTACAGAAAAAGAAATAAAAATAAAAAATGGAAGAAGAAACGTTGTGTATTGGGGTTGTATGATAAATATAGGGAGAGGGAGAGGGTGTTTCACTCACCTGTAACTACTCTCAACTCCCTATCATGGCCACTACCTACGTTCATGCGGGAGAAAGAGGGCTCGTAGTAGGATTAAATTCTCTAATAGATTAAGAACACCAAGAACAAGGGACAGAAACCATAAACAATAAAAGCGTACCTTTTTGGGGATCCATAATAAAGCAAAGCACAACAAAAAATCTTCTGATTCACGTAGCAAAGTACTTCTCCTTTATTCCCCTATGATCACTGGCTAGATGAGGAACCTGAACGCACAAGGGAGGAAGCCACAAGAAGACTTGTCTCTTTTTCTTTTTTCTTCTCTCTCCAAAATGGACATTGTAAGATTAGGGTTAGAGGAGGGACCTATCTCTTTACTTATAAAGTTTCCCAATGGACCCACTCATCACAAGTTCAATGGTTAACTAAAGCCCACACTAGACATCACATATTAAACTAATTAAAGCCTGCATGTCCCACTTAATTAGACCAAATAATTAGCTTGGTTTTATTAAAGCATAATACCCAATTAATACAAGCCCACATTGAAATATTCTAACATTCTCCCACTTGGGCTATATTAATTGCTATCAATTTTTGAAAACTTATTTTGCCCTTAAAAAAAATCTCAGACTAATCATCACCTTAATGCACGTGCCTTTAAAATGGTTTAGAGACATCTCTAATAGTCAATCATGTCCCATAGAGTCTCAAACACTGAATCATGGTGGTAACAGCATCTTATTAATGACACAGGACCTTCCATGGTCACGAGAGCTTTCAACTCTATTGACATGAGTTCAACATGGTAGTGTGACAACTGGATAACACCCACATGATGGTTCCATACGTGTTATCTTCTTGTCAGTCCGATTTTCTCTCCCTCAAGTGGTACAACCATATTAGAGAAATTTCTTTATGGTTCCAATGAACCTGTATGTCTTATCTTCAATAACTCAATTTATACTTTATGTGTTATAAGACATACCTTAAGGCTAATAACTGAATGCCCCAGCCTTTGCTCAAGATTAACACATACCTTAAAAATTCAAAAATTTGTATATATAACATGCCAATATATAAAACATAGTGTGCTAAATACAACAGTTATAACAAAACTACATTTTATTGAATAGAATTGCATGCAAAAGACAGTTAATATATATAACCCTAAAAATTATCAAAAGGTCAAATTATAGATGAAAATTTGATTACACAATAGAGCAAAAATAAAATATCTCGCACTAAACAATCGCATCCCATGATGCTCCTAAGCCCATGCTACTGACATATCTCTCAAAAACACAAGGGTGAAGACCTTTAGTCAGGGGATCAGCTACCATATCATCTATACCAATATGCTCCATTATGATGCCATATTTTTTAACATTTTCCTTTATGGTCAAATATTTGACCTTTATATGCTTGGACCATGTGATACCTTTATTATTGTTAATGAACAACACGGCAGAGCTGTTATCAAAATACAACTGGATGGGTCTAGCCACAAAATCAAATTCTATCAACTCCCATATGAGGTTCCTTAGCCAAATTGCCTGAGTAGTTACTCCATAGCATGCTACAAATTTTGCTTGCATAGTCGAAGAAGTTATCAATTATTGTTTTATACTTTTCCATGATATTGCCCCACCTACCATTAAGAAAATATATCCTGACGCAGACTTCCTGTCATCGTGACAACCAGCAAAGTCAGAGTTTGTATACCCTACTAGTTGTAGGTCTTGAACACATCTGTAAATCAACATATAATTCTTTGTCCCCTTTATGTACCTCAAAACCTTCTTGGTAGCAACCCAGTGATCGTGATCAAGGTCTGACCAATATTTGCTAGAACTCCTATCGCAAAAGCAATATCCGATCTAGTACAAAATTGAGCATACATGATACTTCCAAGTGCACTAGCATAGGATACTTTCTTCCTTAAATATCTCTCAATATTACTTTTAGGGCACTGTAATAAGCTTAGTTTATCACCCTTGAGAATTGGAACATTCGCAGATTTGCAATCCAGCATACTAAACTTCTTCAGAACACGATCAATATATGCCCTCTGAGAAAGACCTCACAGTAGGCGAGAACGATCCCTATGGATCACTAAGGTCCTTCATGTCAAACTCCCTAAATAACAGTTGATTTGTATCATGCAACAAACCTAGATCACTGCTTGCTAGCAAAATATCATCCACATAAAGTATAAGAAAAATAAATCTGCTCCCACTACCTTGTGATATATACACTAATCTACCTGGTTCTTGATAAAATCGAATGAAGTCACAACACTATCAAACTTAAAGTACCATTGCCTAGAAGCTTGTTTGAGCCCGTAAATAGACTTATTAAGTATACATATAAGATGATCATAACCATTCATTGCAAAACCTTCAGGTTGAACCATATAGATCACCTCATCAAGGTTTCTATTCAAAAAGGCAATTTTTACATTCATGTGGTGTAATTCCATATCAAAATGAGCTGCCAATGCTATGATTACCCTAAAAGAATCCTTCAAAGAGACCAGAGAGAAGGTCCCATTATAGTGTATTCCTTCTCTTTGAGTAAATCCCTTGGCTACCAGTTTGGCTTTAAATCTCTCAATCTTTCTTTTGGAATCATTTTTAGTCTTATACACCCACTTGCAACCGATGGGCTTACAACCTTCAAGTAACTCAACAAGCTCCCATACACCATGATGTTTTATTAATTGCATCTCATCTTTTATTGCATCCAACCAAAAATCTGACTGAGGACTGGAAATAGCATCTGAATAAGAAACTGGATCAATCACACAACTAATATTGCAGTCATGTTCTCTCCAATAAACCATGTAGTCTAGTGGTATGGCTGACCTCCTCTCCCTGGTGGATCTCCTAGGTCGAGCCTCCACAACCACATCCTGAACCTGAGGAACTTCAGTAGGAGCTACATCAACAATATGCTCTTGTATCTTAATAGGTGCAACAAACGGTGTAGTAAGCTCTACATCCATCTGAATAGGTAGAGTAAATGATACAGTCATTGCAACCTCACTACTACTCTCTATAGTCTAAGAGCAACTATCCTTCTCAGCCACGTTAAGTTTCAAAAATTTACTGTCTATGATTCCAAAATTCTAGTACTTCCGCAAGGGTTATAAAATCGATACCCTTTTGAATGATCAGGGTAACTAACAAAGTAGCAATGAATAGTTTTGGAGTCCAACTTGCTCAAAATTGGATTATACAACCTTACTTCTACATAACATCCCAAAAGATAGTTCAAACTAGGTTTTTATCTAGTCCATAACTCAAAAAGAGTTAATGGAACAACCTTAGTATGGACTCGGTTAAGGATGTAAAGGGCTATCTTCAAAGCCTCACCCCATAAAAACTGAGTAAATTTACCTTACTAACCATACTTCTGACCATATCCATAAGGGTGCGATTACGTCTTTCGGCCACCCCATTTTGATCAGGACTCCTAAGCATAGTAAATTGACCTATTATCCCAAAATGCTCCAAGTATTTGGAAAATGGGCTTTTAAGCTATCCAATATTGTTATGTCTACCATAATACTCACCACCCCGATCAGATCTAATAACCTTGATGACTTTTCTCAATTGTTTTTCGACTTCAATTCTAAAAATCTTAAATTTATCAAGAAACTCATATTTTTCCTTAATTAAAAACAGATAATCATATCGGGAATAGTCATCAATAAATGTGATGAAATAAAAATTTCTATACAATGTAGCTGTACATAATCCACTGATGTTAGTGTGAATAACCTCCAATACGTCACAACTATGGACTTCTGACTTCTTCTTTATCTCGATTATTTTTTCTTTACATCAGTCTACACATGTCTCTAGGTTATTTTCAATAGTGGGCAGGATGTCAGACTTTATCAACCTTTTAACTCTTTCCTAGAGATGTGACCAAGCCTTTTATGCCATAACATGTAAGATTGTTCCTTAGGTAAAGGCCTTTTAGGAACAATTCTTTCAACATTATAAGAGACATAAATATCATGAGGAGCTAAACACATTCTATATAATCCATAAAATATAGTACAGTAACCAACCTCATTTGAATTGAAGAACAAATTAACCATAACATTCTTTATTTCAAAATGGTAATCACTCAAGTCTAAAACTAAAACGGAAGTTAAATTCTACCTAAAGGACAGTATATAAAAAGTGTTTCTTAATATCAATTTAAAACCAGAGTCTAGAATTAAAATGACATCTTCCATGAATTCTACGTCAACTTGTTCATTGTTCCCCACAATAAGCTTTGATTCATCCTTATATGGCTTCTTTCAGTTTATGAATCCATGTATGGTAAAAGCAACATGGTTAGTTATACCGCTATCTAGCCACCTAGAACTGGATGGGGCTTTTAATAAATTGGATTCACAAACAAGTGTCAAAGAATCATTACCTGCATGCTCACGTTTAGATAACCAAGTCTTGTACTTAGGGCATTTCTTCGTTATATGACTCTTTTTCTTACAAAAAAAGCAATGACCACCCTCCTTAAAATTGGATTTTTTAGGACCCAAATTACTAGACTGACCAAATTTCTTATTGGTTTTCTAAGCAACTTTATTAGTATGAGATTTAGGCATTTTACTTTTATGAAAACTAGAGCTGAAAGCAAAAAAGGCTATGTGAGTTTTCTCCTTTTCAGTTTTTCTTCCTCAGCAACAACTCTAGAGATCAAGTCATTAATGATCCAGGTTTCATCTTGGGAATTATAATTGGTTTTGATGATCCCAAATTCAGAAGGAAGGGTATTTAAGGTTTGATGGATGAAGAAAAACATCTAAGGCTTTGAGTTTAGCTTGGTAATCCAACATCTGAATAATATAGTCTCTAACACCTCCAAAACCATCATACCTCAAATTGAAAAGTTCTTGCAGAAGAGTTCCTATTTCAACATTCGATGAAACTCGGTACCTAAGTGCCACTGCATCCATCATCTCTTTAACAGTGCATTTAGTAGGAAAATCACTTTTTAGGTGATCATTGATAGACCTTTTTATGGACAGTAAAGAGATGCAATTGCTCTTTACCTTTGCAGTATCCACCAATTTTTCATCATCAGTGCTCTGGTCAATGAGATCCACTAGTTTATTCATAATAAGGGACTTGTGAACATCTGTCATTTTCATGGTAAACAATACATCCTCTTTCCATTTCTTGAAATTGGACCCTATAAGAACCTCAATGGTAACCATATTATTATTGAAGAAAATGTGATTGAAAAATAAACAATGTATATCATTAGCATAATATGAGTACCGTGTAACTTAAAAATATATAAGTACACCAATTAAGAGTTCACAAACATCATCATGTAAAACACCTTTGGGCTAAATTCATAACATACAGTTATAGAACTCTCTACATATCAGTAGTCTTGAAAATATATTCCAACCTTTAATAGGTTATCACCTTTTGGTGTATAGACTACTTGGGTCAATCAATTCTCAACCATATACTGTCTATGTGACCCTCTAAGTACTAACACACAATCACCTCCTTTGGGCATATGATCATGCATTAAAATTAGAGACATCCCTCTATCGTATAAGATCGATATTTCTTAAATTCAATCAAGAAGACCACTTTTGTAGCTGCAACTTAATTAAATTTATGAAACTCTCTCATACCGGGATATATTTAATATCGCTCACATCAAACCAAACAATACGTAATTTTAGACTTAAAGACAAGGGGCTAAAAATTGTCCTTAAAATTAAATTAGTTGTTAATAATATTGTTTAATACTTTAATCATCCATTAGAAGATTTGTCCATTTATTTTTAATCCCCTGAATAATACCATGGGTACTATTCATCCTCAATGATTTTTAAACCTAATAATCCTTATTGATTAGGGTTTCAAACCTAATAATTCTTAATCAATTTTGGTTTCAAAATAACCATCCCTAATCAATTATGGTTTCAAAATAATCATCCCTAATCAATTAAAGTTTCAAAATAATCATCCCTAATCGATTAGAGTTTTGATTATAGTTTTAAATCTAATCATCCTTAATTCATGGTTTCAATCCAAAAACTATAATCTATTTCTTATAAATTTGATTAAGGTTTTAAACCTAATCACCCATGATCCATGGATTCAATCCAGAAACTTTAATCTATCCCTTGCAAACATGATTAAGGTTCTAAACATAATCTATAACGACTCTGATATCACATGTAGAATTAAAGTCTCTAATAAGATATAATCCTTATACCCAATAGATCACCATAGATAGATTAAGAATACCAAGGACAATGGACAAAAATTATAAACAATAAAAGCGTACCTTGTTTGGGATCCATAGTAAAGCAAAGCGCATTAAAAAACCTTTTGATCCATGTAGTAAGGTACTTCTCCTCTATTCCTCTATGATCACTGGCTATATGATGAACCTGAACACACAAAGGGAGGAAGCCACAAGAAACCCTGTCTCTTTCTCTTCCTCCTTCTCTCTCCATAACTCACGTTGTGAATAAGATTAGAGTTAGAGGAGGGACCTAACTCTCTATTTATAAAGTTTTCCAATGGACCCACTCATCACAAGTCCAATGGTTAACTAAAGCCCACACTAGCCAACCCATATTAAACTAATTAAAGCACGTATATCTCACTTAATTAAACCAAATAATTAGCCTAGTTTTATTAAAGCATAAAAACTCAATTAATACAATCCCACATAGAAATATTCGAACACTCGTGCCTCCCTCCACTACCATTATTCTTCTTCTTTATAAATGACTCTCCACTACCATTATTCTTCTTCTTTATAAATGACTATCAGTGAAAGATACGAAACACACAAAAAGTTAAGGTAAATTTCGTCTGTATTCTTTCTTCCTCCTCTTTACTTTCTCCCTCTGCTTTACTTTGAATTTCTTTACTTTTGAATTGTAGATTTAACTAATCAAATCTGTTGTTGAAGGTAGGGAACGATAACCAAACTCCAAGATATTAAGAGAGAACGGATGGCCAAACTAGAAAAGGCTACAATGGTGGCAAAGAAATACAAAAGGATACATGAAGGGATATCATATGCTTAATCTAATTCAATATTGTAAGCTTTCATTCTCACTTAATTTTTCATTCTATTGTTAATGCTTGATCCCACGGTGAGCACCCTTTCTCTTCACCTAGGTAAAATAATTCATAAAGAAACACAGAAGAAGAGGATGAGGATGGGAAAAGACCAGGTAAAGTAATTTTGTGAGTCCTCCTACTTAGAACTTTACAACTGCACTGCAAATGAATGGAGAATATTAGCCAAAAAATAAACCTATTGGGTTACCAAATATCCTGGTTGAGCTCAATTATTGAAGTCTTTGTCCTATTTCTTTCTGACCATAGATCCCTGGTGACAGTTTCTGGCCTTCGGGATCTTTCCCACTTTTTCTATCACATGATTTGCTCCATCACCTCTTGATATCTCCTAGTGTCAGAATTCATGTATTCAAGTTTTCATTCTATTGTTAATGTTTGATCACACACTATTTTGGAGGTCCAAATTGAGAAAAGTGGGATATCCTACAGAAACCCTATTGAATAGACACTTCAAAGAAACTTGACATTCCCATTTACCCTGTTGTACACATGGCTTAGCACATTCTATATAGACTAAATCACCATTTACCATTTGTTTTCTGAAAGTTGAAGCTCTTTATCCCTGAATGTTGGTTATTACTATTGATTCTGGTTCAGACTTTTTCTAGACAGATTTTTTATGTTATTCATTTCAGATTTCAGATTTTTTTTGGTATACATAAACATTTCCAAATATTTCCATTATTTCGGCTAAAACAGGCCTTTTAGCTTGCCACTTTTTGGCTCTTCATCTAGGCTATTGCTTCCTTCTCTAAAACCAAGCTAAAAAGCCTCTAGTCTAAAATTCTGACCTTTTGATGGCCGAATGGAAATTGGTGGCCCTCTTTATTTACATTTTTTTTGGGGGGGTGAGAGATTGGCAGACAAAAATATGTTCACCAACTTCTCAGAGGAAATTTCATCAATAGAGCTCTTCCAATGATGAAGCAATTTCAGTTGTGAAGAAAATAGCAGATCTACTGAGGAGCTCCCTGCTCAGGTGTAGTGGATGATTGGCCCTCCATGTGCACTGGTGGCCCTTCTCCTCCCCCAATGCTTCTTTCTGTTGGTGTCTCATCCTCCCTGTTTCTATCAAATCGAGCACACCTTAAAACTTTCACAAAAACTGATTCATTCACCATTTGTCATTTCATTAAGCGAATGAATCAGTTTTTGTAAGATGGTTTTATATGTTAAATGCCTACCCTTATTATGGTTACACAAAAGGAAATGGCATCTTTCCTATTGATTATGCTCTGTTTAGGCCATTTTCTTGAACCAAATAGATTGTTGACCCCAATACTCTTTTCCTCTATAACAGCATGTTTGACTCCATGGATGATGCCACCTATTACCTTTTTTTTTTATAATGGAAGGGAAATTGATCTCCATGTGGCCGGTATATTGCATCCACTCATTCCTCCATCACCTATTGTACTGAATTCAACCATTAGAACCTGCAGATTAAGACATTTGGGATTCTTCCAAAACTTCCTGCTGCTTGCGGTTTTCTGCTCACTGTAAGTAAAAGAAAAGAAAATAGCTCCATTTCCATCTCCTGTTCACTGCTTGCCTTAAATTTTGAAGTGCATTTCTTTTCTTCCCCTGTTCATCACCCTTACTCCCTGTTCATGTTTTATTTATTTATTTATTTATTTATTTATTTGTTTAAATTTTTCAGTTGATGTGAACAAACCTCTTCTGTTTTGTAGGATTTTGAATTTTTAAAATGATATGTTATTCCTCAATGATGTTGAAGAACTACTCCAAGAAAATTTGAAAACATAACAAACTTATACCATTTAGTTGTTATTCTTCTTAGATGTGGATTTTCTTTTATTTTTCTGGTTTATTTCCGTTTATTCTTGGTGGAGTTACTTTCCAGCACTTGTCTTTTGGCTCGTGTTTCAAGAGGCATTGGTTGTATTTCAAGTTCTTTTGGCTAGTGTTCCAGAAGAGAACTTGCATTGAATGAGAACTTCAAGGAGCTTGCATTGAATGAGAACTTGTTATTCTTCTCTGTTGTGTATTCTTTGATGAAACTGTGGAAATTGTCTTATGGTTTATGTTTCTTTTCTTGGACACCCCTGTAGGGTTTATATAGTTTATGTTTTTTGGAAATTTTCTCCTTATTCTGTGCTGAATCTAGATTATTTTCTTGTTCCCTTTACCACAAGTCAAAAAGAACCCCATTTGGATCGAAACTTGACACCTTAAATTCTGTTGAAGGTCTTGAAAAACCAGCAGAATTATGGATAGAGTTGAGGTAGGTGAAGAATTAGTGCAAGGAACCTGTGAGCAAGCTCTTTCTCAGTATCCTCTCAAGCATCAACAACACATATGCATCATTTTCAAGACAAATGATTTCCTCTCTTTCATTTTGATGTTTAGAACTATAGTTTTGATTTGGGGCTGCATTTTCTAGTATCTCATAACTTTTAATTTTGTTAACAACTATCATTCATATCTCTTTCCATATTATTGTTTCTATCTTGATTGGAATTGCAATTATGTGATGTTTGGATCTTATCCTGTTCTAACTATTTTAGATTGTTAGGTGAATCTTTAGCTCAAAATGGAAGAGCACCTGGAAGTTTCCCTAGGGTAAGATGGTTCGAATCCATCAAGATTCTGTGTGTGTGTGTGTGTGTGTGTGTGTGTGTGTGGAAGGTGTTATTGTCTTCTACTTCTTATAGGAACTACATGCATCATTGAGTTTGCTTTAGTCATTTGAAGTGAAGTAGTTTCTCTTCTTGTTCTTATCTACTGTGTTATTGTAGCTCCAGTATCAAGTACATGTAATAATTTGCTTTAAGTCAATTGTTGCACTTATCTTCTCTATATTTGGTTTCTGCATGTATCAACATAATTTTGTTGAGATCTAAAGCATTTCTGAAAGTTGTAGACTTACTGATTTTATTTCCCTTCTTTAAAATCATGAAACTCTCTTAGAATTAACAGAGCAAGTGCCGGCTGTCCCTCTTATAGGAAACTATGTATGTGAAAAACATGAAAGTTTTTAGATCAGAATGTTTGAAAAGAAACCAACATATAACTATATAATTTTAGCTTAGATGAGGATGTTGTGATCGAGTGGCAAGCCTAAGAAGGATAGAAATAGATATGGATTCATTCAAACATATAACTATATTAGTTTAGCTTAGATGGTGCCCATATATTTTGTACGGTTTGGTACATATTACAACTCACAGACTTTCAATCTTTTTGTTCAAACAATTTAAAAATGTCAATACAACAATTGGGTTTATCTTTTATAGCTTTCTGTTCTCACTCGCCTTTGGATTTTTCTTTTAATATCATCACTACATGCATATTTGCTGAATATTTCACAAAACTTTGGATGAAGTGCCTGTAATATCACAATCATATGGAAGACTGTTTCCACTGAGCTGTTTGTTAAAGTGTTGGATCAGTCGGCTGACTTGTTAACCTGTGGAACTGATGACCTTAATGTGCTCTATTCACCTGTCATGTTCAAGCCAATTGCAGCCGGCCCAAGTGGGAAAGTAAGCTTTACAAACCCAGAACTATGAGACTACTGAGGGTGCATCCAAAGTATGGTTTTCTGAAAATATATATGTGCATGGACATTCACCTATTAAACAAGAACAAACAAAAGGGATTTCAGAAATTTTGAAAAGATATTATATCATCTTTCATTTATCTACGTTGGGTCCATCATGTAATTTCTATAGAGAAAAATCCAATAACTAGATCAAGACATCAAGATTTAGTCCTTATAAAAGTTCAACTAGTTAAGATTTACTCAGCTGAAATCTTAGGTTCAAAATTAGGAGCTCTAAACTAGTGCAACCAATTTCAGATCTAGAAAACAAGATCTAGTCTAATTACCTCCTTCCCCAGACAAGTATGTCATTCCCGCTTTAAATATAACAAAAAGAAGATAAACAAACCCCCTACAGAATGAATTAGCTTGATTTCTTCTATTTACAAAGTTCTTCACATTCCTCTTACATCTTATCACCTGGAGATTCTATCATCTTTTACAGATTTGAGTTATAAATATAAAGGAAAGAATGGACAAGAGAAAAGATGCAGCATATTACTTAGTTAATTAGAATCTTGATGGATTCGAACCACCATACCCAAGGGAAACTCCCAGGTGCTCTTCCATTTTGAGCTAAAGATTCACCTAACAATCTAAAATAGTTAGAACAAGATAAGATCCAAATAACACATAATTGCAATTCCAATAAACATGGAGCAATAAAATTTTAATTCAATTTTTAGGTACACTGCAGTCTAAACATTCATACAATTCTGTTAATATAGAATAAGTAATCTCCTACGAAAGATGAAAATTATGAAACTGGGAAGCTGCACAAAGCAAAGATCTCAACAGAAAATAGACTGAAAAATATTTAAAAAAAAAAAAGCACAGGGAGTTTATTTTTATAAACTGAAAGCACCACTCGCAAGTCCCAGCAGATACACCAGTTAGGGTCAAGTCAGCACAGTTGGTTGATCACAAGCATCCAAGTTCTTACCCCAGAAAACCTGTTACTGACTACAAACACTAAATTTCTTTCTTTCTTTGACTGTTTTCAGTTTAATGCAACTCCATACAAAAACTTTCATTTGGGATAAAAATAAATAAAAGAACTCCATACACAAACTATTTTTCTATCTAACATATTCCTGTTAACCACTGACTTCCTAGAACAATAACATTACTATCCATAAATCATAGTTTTGATGTCTCAGAGAACATCCAAAAGACAATTAATATAGACAGCTGGCTACCTATCATAGTTCACCACAACTCATGTGCCATAACCCAACTTCATGGTCAAGAACACATACAAAAGCTTCCTCGGCTTTTCTCAGAACATCCTCTAATGCCTTCTCAAGACACCTACTAACAATTCCTTGAAGAGATTGGCAATATTGCCCAAAGCCATTGTTTCCGCATCTCTGGCAAGTCTCCATCATCTCTGTAGGAGTGTAGTTGCCATCTTGCAGGCAGAGGGAGAAACTCTCTTGGTAAACAGCTTCCATGGCCTAAAATTCTGTGATAGCCACCGTATATCCAACCTCTGGGCCCATCAAGCGTTCTAAAAATCAGACAACAAGTTGATTAGCAAATGTTCCAAAATTCTAATTGTTACATTATTTTACCCCTACCCCCACCTCCCCCCCCCCCCCAAAAAAAAAAAAAAAAGAAGCCTATTTAGCATTTATAGGTTACAATAAGCGTGTTTTAAGAATTTGTTACATTTATGTACCATTTCTAAGTCTTCAATGCCTATCTGTTGTTCATTCATGTTAGAAGTAAGAACAGAATTTATTCAAGTCTTTCAACTCCCCTCCCCTCCCCCAAAACACACACAATTCTTAGGTACATCAGTTCATACTCATCAACCTATACCAATTTGGTTCATGTTTTCAACATATTGATGCAGATTATCAATTAAATTTTAAACATATAAGTGAATTTTGAGAAACATGCGATGACACCCTATCAAACACATCTAACAAATAGTCAGATGTTGAAAAACCATTAATCAGGTTCTCAACTTGCAGAGAAAGTATAAAGATAAAATAAAAATGGAATCTAAAATGAGAGAGCGAGGGGAACGGATGCCATTGGCTACAGAGTACCACCACCACCACTAGATCTGCAACAAGAATTTGTTGTATCTGCAATCTTTTAAGCAGACCATAACAAAGTAAATATGACATCTTTAGAGTCAGCCATTAATGAGATAAAAGAACAAGAAAAAAACATTATGAGCATTACCTTAGTAAATGGTCTATGCAGATGGACTCGAGTGGTACCATTCAATATTGGGAGGATCTACAAAAGAATCAACGACTTGTTGCGATACTAAGGTATGGCATATCAATATAATTAAAAAAAAAAAAAAAAGAGAGGGCAAAAGCAAAGTATTACTGTTCAAATCTATTTGCATTGGTTGATTGAGCAACTGGGTATTTGCATTAACCTAACAGATTTAGAGGAGAATTTTTTTCAATGTTAGTGACATATAAGAAATTGAAAAACTACTATAGTTATTTAACAATGACATGTAAAGAAAAAAGATAAAGACCTCACCCTAGTACATTTCGTCACCTTACGCCCTATACCATTGCTACCCGAGCAACGGTAAGCCCTTCTATTAGAGATATTCTCCGTGACTGACCTCAGACGAGAATTTTTTAGTCTCCCTCTCGTTGTAAAGCACTCTCTCGGATCCACGGCAAAAGGGCAATCCTGATTCAAAGGTATGTCCATGTCGTAATGTGATCCCAAATTGAAAGTAAAAGAGCCAACAACTGGTTCCAATTTTAACACCTCCTCTAAACCTTCACTCAAAACTTTGAGTGCCACATCAAACGTCTCTTGGGAAAAAAAGATCCTTCAATGGCTATCCGGTTAGCAATATCATGAAGTTTCCACACACGTAGGGGCTGTTCTTCAAATGAGCCCTCAACACATCCACTCCCACTACTATCATATAGGGCAGATTTGGACCATCTAGGAAAAACATCGTGTTGAAACTGGGATCTATCAGTTTTTACATACACTTTAAGTATATGCCTGCAAAGTAAACCTTTCTGCTCGAACATCTTGCAATCACAAGTGGTAATTTCAGCCTCTTGGTTGTCTAGCACATTGTGCACGTTATTCTCTTAATACCCACCCATCCATCGAAAACACCTTGTAACTCTTAACTGAAGTTTCCCAATCATACTGCCTGAGCTCAAGATCAAAACATGCATACCACTCCTCCGTGAAAACCCTGAACACCTTTGCCATATAAACATTTGCGGTTTGCTTCTCAATTTTATGGGATGTACGACAAGAAGGCATTGAGGTGATGCAACCAACGTCTACCTTAGCTTCTTTTTCCCGTCTTTTCTTAATAGCCTCTTCATATTGTGTCACAAATTCATTAATTGTGGTGGAAGGTGTGAAAAAACCTTTGAAGTAATTGTTCATTGACTCCGCTCTTTATGTCATGCTCATACCAGCAAAAAAAGTATCAACATAATAACATGACACCCAATGCATGCGTATTTTGTACTGCCTCCTCAACTACTTATGCTCCTTTAAATCATACCTCTGAATCATACTAAGCCATCTTGCCTCAAATTCAGATGGTGATTTTGAATCATTAATGCAGCTTGTATATATTGCTTTCAAATCTTGATATTTCTTAAATAAATGCCTCGTGAATGATCATGTGCTTCTCCAAATGCCATCCACATAGCCAACGGACAGTAGATGGAAATACATAACGGGTAGCTCTCATTATCCCCTGATCTTCGTCAATGATTATTGCCTTTGGATGAATGCTGTGCATTGCTTGAAGTCATGTTTGAAAAAGCCATATGAACGAATCCTTTGTTTCATCGGCTTACAAACGAACAATATACATTGCATGTGATGATTAACACTAGTAAATGGAGATATGTACTTATATTTATTATAAGTTGTGTCAAACACAATTACATCACTAAACCTCTTATACTGTTCTTGTGCATGACTATCTATCCAAAAAATCCTTGTCAACTGTTGCTCCTCATTGACATGGATTGCATAAAAGAACCTTGCATCTGTAGCATGCTTTCTGTCTAAATAATTGATGGCTTATTGACAGTCAATCCCTATAGACTTTCTACGCTTGGACCTAAACATATTCCTGCAGCGGTCCTCAATTATACCAACATGTGGCTCTCCACAGGCCAACTCTTTTAGAATTGTCATTATTAGGGACTGTTTGACCCCACATCTCTGCAGGCGTAATTGTACTTCTATTAACTTTCTGATGTGACCAAAGTATAAATGCATCATTCGGATTCACTGTTGGATGGTTGTGCTCTGTTTCACAAAGATCCACCACCCATTTTCCATTCCTGAACTTGATCCTCATTACGGCTTCACATTTGGTTTTCTTTGTTGCACGAGGCGTATAATTTAAAAGAATATCAAAAATGAAACACAACAAATATAGCAGAAGCTAAGAAATATCATTGACACAATGGAGATTTTAGGTTGCAGCTCAACTCCTTTTTCTGCACATTGAAAAAAATTACCTGCATTGCTAAAAATTCACATTCCCTTTTGCTAAAGCTAAAGTGAATCACTGGATCATACTGACGCTGAATTATCATTTTCACTATCAATTGAGAATTGGTTTTCTTTATTGTTGTACTCTTGAACAATGTTTTCAGAAAAACAGACTGGGCTTGGATCTTTCTGGCTCTTCAACGGGTGGTCCAAACCATTCAGTTGTCCAATCACCCGATCCTAGAATCTTTTTGTTTTGAACAATCTGACCATCTGATCTGATGGCCGGATTTGGAATCTATTTGATTTTGGATGATTCAACCTTCAACTGTAAAAGGGAAAGGGCAACACTTCGAATGATTCAACAATCAAATACTGCTTAAATGATTGCATCTATCGTCTAGAGTCCTGTTTGTCCTGTGGCCCCTATGTTCCCCAGCTTTCTTATAATTAATGACTTTGTTTATGCACTCAAGTTCATCAGCATGCTCTGAATCAGCTAGGCAACTAACTTACCCTGAGCACTGTGTCAGAATTAAATATATTACCCATTTCAGTAATATATTTATACTTATGCAATGCTTAATCGATTTATATGTTTACTTAAAACAGTGGTATTAATACTGTGACCCAGAATGCAGGTCCACCAACAACCATGTCATATTGTTTATATGGATTACTGGCCTACGCCGCTTCAGCATTATATTTTTCCTGCTGGAGGTCATGGATTATACTTGGCGGTGGATGAAAAGGGAAAATTCCGGGACAGCTTTCAAAAGGCTCTTAATGCCCTTGCTTCCGCTGCAGAAGGGGACAGTCACCTGGTCTCCAGTCTCCTCAGGTCTATTTAGTTCCAAGGCGGGATTACATTCGGACAAGCAGCCCTCTCGTTCCTTGGTGCAAGCTAGTTTGGTTTAAACACCCCATATTCCTCGTCATTCTTTCACTGTCTGTTGTCTCTGCTGGAATGCCGTAGAAGAAGTAGATCACCTATTTTTTGATTGCCCTATCGCCTCCTATGTTTTGGATAGGGGTCCTTGCTAAATACTGGCCCGAGAAGTCGAAGGATCCCTCCCATGACAGTGGGAAAGGATTTGGATAGATATGTCCTTTGCCGGTTCAATTGTTTGTGATATTGTCGAAAAGCTTTCCTTTAATGCCACCATTAATCAGATTTGGATGGAAATAAATCTAAGGAAATGGGCCTCCAATCTCAGCCTATTTGTCAGATTTGGGATTCCATCTCCTTTGACATAGATAAGCTCATTGTGCTCTCCTCCACTTGTATTGATTCCCCAAGGAACATGCATATTTTTGTTTCCTAGGATCTCTCCCTCTCTCTTCTTCGAGCTCCCCGCTCTTAAGGTTGGGCTTTGCATATTTCTTTTTTTTCTCTTCTTCCCCCCTTTTTGAGGGTTGTGGTGTTTTTTCTCCTCTTTAGTAATGAATTATTTATTCACTCAAAAAGTGAACATGCAGAACTGAATAAAAAGCAAATAGTTGCACCATCTTCAAATAGTCAGCTACATATTTGTAGCGAGGATTCTTTTTTTTTGTAATCAATCTGAGAGAGGTGTGAGGACAAGTGGATGTAACCCTATTCTCCATTGATAGTGAAGCAAATCTCATCTCACAGTGAACGTAGGTAATCTTGTCAAACATCGTAAATCCTTGTGTGATGTGTGATTCTTTGTTTGCAAATTGCTGTATTCCATTCTTTTCTACATCATTTTTTGTTCTCGTTTTCTACAATCCTGGAAGGGGGAATCCCTTACAACCTAAGTTTTCCACAAAATAGAGACTGTGACCACCCTGGTCTCTTATCTTATATTTTGTACAAACATGGCCTTCATCTGTTTTCTGTAACTTCTAAATATAAACCTTGTTTATTCTACCGTCGTTATCGTTTTAATGCATATGCCCCACCTCCAGTGTTGAAACTTGATACTTTTCCATTCTGCAGGGCAAATGACTCTTATGGACTGTCATCAGTCACTGGAAGATCAATATGCATTTAGGTGCCAGTGCAGTGGTTGTTCAGAACTTAATCTATCTGACCTTGCTGTAAATGCTTTTCAGTGTGTGCAACCAAACTGTTTTGGTGCAGTGTTAAACATCTGTTTGTCAAAGCATGAAAAACAGAAAGTTAGCTGGGTACAAGGTGTTTCTACTATTTGCAGCTTTGAGTGTCATTTACCTGTATGCTACATTCCACAATTCTTTTATGTTTTTAATTTCAATATAGCATCCTCAAGTGCTGAAAGTATGATACCCTGTTTTCTTTAGGATTCCTATCAGGTGGATCTGAATGATGTTCATCCATTTCATTCTAGAATTTGATAGTGAACCAGGGGGTTAAGATCCATTAGCTTTGCCATATGAGAGATTTTGATGTAAAGTCAAATGAAATGGTGTGGCCCCAACCATCCAATCTATTTCACTCTTTTGGAAAATCGAAGGGATATGGTGAGCTGTTCAAAGAGGAGGTGATTCAATGGATGTTGCCTCCATTTTTGTATGTTAAAGTTTTTTGTTGTCATTAGGAGTTATCAAATATTAAGTGCCATCCCATTTCTTAATCATTGTATTACCGATATAATGAATACAGAGTGGATGGTGGGAGCTAAGCTATTTAAATATTTTATTTTCTAAACTCAACATACAAACTACATTGGGTTGCATGCATCCTGTTAAAAATAATAACATATTTCCCAAGGCTAATGCCGCCATTGAGGCAGTGTGGCTTGGTGATGTGATGTAACCTTGATATTCAAGCCTTTGATGTTTTTTAATTGCACAAGTAGTATCAGAAACTTATGAAAATAAACCTCATAGGCTTACATGGGAAGACGAATTTTCGGGTTTGGGTTTGGGTTTGGTTCTGTTTTTGGGTCAAGTTGAACTTGTTAGGCCCAAATTTAAATCTCCATTATATGGGTCCAAAATTAGGAAACTTTGAGAAGAGAGGAAACTAGAAGTAACCATAGATAGCAAACGCTCTGGACAGTAAGTACTCCATAACCCAAGAAATTCTGATTCTATATATACCAAACCTTGCAAAACTGGTCTGGCGTTCTAAATTTTTTTCCCCTTCTTTCTCTAGTCTCTCCTCTGCAACTCCATCTATCTCCACTAGCTCAGTTCACAGTCTATGTTTCAACAATAATGGAAGAAAAACAGTTTGATAATGCACGATTTCAGATTTTCCCAACTGCAGGCATACAGATAATTGAAAGGGTACTTTCATATTTGTATGCCTCTGCTGATGGGAAAATTAAACCTTTGCATCAAGTTTTGTATATGTAAGCAAGTTGCTTCCTACCCAAGAAAAAAAAATATGTAAGTAGCTTCTGCTCTATTCTTTCTTTGGAAATCCAAATCTTTATCTTATTAATCAATTCAAAACTTACATCTCTTTTGTCTATACTTTTGTCTAAACTAGTATTTACATTAAGGGAGAAAGTTGGGCATGCCGCTGTTAAATCGTAAGCTAGCACCCAACGTGTCTATCTCTCTCTTCCCCTTTTTGAATGACCCACATATCCTTCTTGTATGATAACCCCTCATGTACCCCCATTGGTGATGTCTGCTAGTTCACCGTACACTGGTGGCAGACTAGCACACTAGCTATAGTGTTGTCTCTTGAGAAGTACGCAATAATCCACAACCAATACCCAACACCACAACCAACATTTTTTGTATGAGACCCCCACTAGACTGTTTAATTGAATTTTCCGCATAATTCATATCTACCCAGATCCATTCATTCGCTAAGGGAAGAATTCTTCTTCTTTTCACCTTGGGGACCTTTCCAAACTGCAAAGAAGGGGAAAGAAAGAAGAGGTGATCCACATCTTCCACAATGTTCTAACATAGACATTAAGATGGGAAGACAAAGAATCTGGCAATGAATGAGGAATGAATGCGTAGGGAGGCAATTGGAGAGGGCCCACTAAATGGAGAATCTGTGTTGAGGGATATAACCCTTGAAACAAACTATCTTCCGCCATGGTGACAAGAGGCCGCGAGCTATGATGAAGACCTAAGTTGAATTAGAGTTGAAAAGGTCGATAGAAGAGGCTAACCATACAATCAAATCTCTCCCTTGCAACAACGCCCTCTAGGAATGGAATGTAATGCATTCTAGAAGGATGACAAAAGGGGGCGGGGGAGGATATAAGGTGAGGGAACCTATATCGTGCTGAATGATCATCGCAACTAGAGATTGCTAACTAAAATACGAATTGTAGATGGTTCTTGCACCGATTAAGGGGAGGAGAGCGCCCATCGGGTGCTAGTTGTCGAGCCAAAGGGATCTGGACATACCATCATCAATCTTGGAGGAAATGCCCCCTAGACCAATATATTTGAGATTTAGGATATTCTGCCAAACCCAAGAAGCATCAGAGACGAGAGGACCTGTCCAAATAGAATCATTGTGAAGAATACCAAAGTATACCCACTCAACCCAAATGGTTTTCTTCTTAACTGCAAGCTACCACAATTTGAGAATACCAGCAATGTTAATCTCTTTGATTCTTCTTAAGTCAAACCTCCCTCATCCTTGGGGAGACAGGCTGCAGCCCATTTGATAGGGTGGAGGAATCAGATCCTTTCCAGATAAAGGCACACATGAGGGACTCCATTGCTTCAATGGTAGACCCCGAGGTATTTTGATAGCCCAGACCAATAAATGTAAAAGGATTGATTTGATCGATTCCAGATGACCGATATAGGAGAGGAGCTTGCACTTCCAAAGTTGAAGCCTATTGCAAATCAAATTTAACGTAGGAGTGTAGTGATGAGCAGTCAACCTAGCTGGCATCATAGGCAACCCAATGACTTGATTGAGAGGCAACTAAGATAGAAACCCATCTTCTCGAGGAAGGAAGGAAGCCTTATCCACATCAAAGACCACAGTTAAGAATAACTAAGATTTCAAGAGGTTGATCCGAAGAAAAAAAAAAAAAAAAACTGAAAAGAAGTACAATTTTCACACTAGGAGATTTAATGATTTTATTAAGAACAACTCAGGAAAAAAAGAGGAGGTGATGCAACATCTCAAAACCCACAAACCGTTTAAGAGTATGATATATATTCACTTACACAATATATTATAAACAAACTATTTCAAGCCAAGGATCAAATTAAAATGATACTAGCTACCAAGCAAAGAAAAGCAACTTACCTTCATAACTGCAATGTCGCAGAGCACTGACCACATGGCGCGTTGAGTCATCATTTTCCACCAGCAGAACCTTCAGTGACCTAAGAGGTAGAAACCTCTCCCAACTAACCACTGGCCCTTGAGGCTGTTGTGGCGGTTTCCACACAACAGCCGGGGTCTGGATGGCCCCTTCATGTCCATTTATATCCTCAACAACCTCGTTAACTTTTGACTCATCTTCTTCCAAGAGACCCTGCCCCTCACCCACAACTCCGTCCCTAATTTCATACACATGGTTAATGACCTTCGCCAACCTTTGGTTCCAGTAGCATCATTGTTCAAAGGAACACTCCCCATCAACCAGATTCAAAAAGACTGATGATGAGGAAAACAGTTGATTGAGCCAGTGAGAAACCCTCCTTCACTCCACTAGAGTACTTGCACATTCCGCTTCCCCCAAAAAATTACCTTCCACAATCATAAAACCATCAATCTAATGGATGACATGGATTAATACAAGTAACCTCAAAATTGAATTTCAAAGAGATTAAACAGCTTCGAAACGTAACTGAAACGGTCAAACCTCTACAATCCGCTCTTGCCCAGTGCAACTAGAACAGGTTATCAGATCAACTACAATAATCCAAACCCTAATATCTGCTCAAAACAGCTAGAACTGGTATGTAAATAAAGGATGAACAAAGCATTCAACTCAAAAGCTAGGGTCTCATACTCTCATGTAATCTTTCACAGAGGAAAATAATTTCAGAACGTTGCAAGGTAGTAATTATCTCAATATTTGAAAAAGGAAAGTGATAAAAATTAATCACAAAAAAGAACTATTACCTTGGGAAAACAGAAAAAGTATACTTTTGAAGCTCCATGGATGGTTGTAAAACCAAAGCTACCTTCGAGCTTGATCTTGCAAAAGACAATCAGATCAGTTTTAACTAGGAAAATTATCAGTTGCTCCTAAAATCCAGCTTTTTTCTCTCAGGTGTTTCTCATCCCACTCATTCCCCCTTGGCTCCTTTTCTGTCAAATATTTGGCCTCCCTCTTATCACTTCTAGGCTCTCTGCCCAGCATCGTTCTCCTATTCTTGACTTTCTACGTAAGGAGCTCCAACTCTGGAAGGCCAACTCCTCACCTATGCGGGTCGCCTTGTGCTCATTCGCTTTTTCCTCCAATCCATGTGCCTCTACTAGACGGGCATCTCTGTGCTCCCGGATTTTGTAATCAAGTCCATTGAGAGTCTTCTCTACTCCTTCCTCTGGAAAGGTACTGACTCCTCCAGGTTCCTTCACCCTATGAGCTGGGATCAAGTCTACCTCCCTAAATCTAAAGGCGGGCTTAGCCTCAGAAGAATCGAAGATGTCAACTGTGTTGGCATTCACAAGCTTATTTGGAAGATTGCCTCCAAGAGCAACAAAATCTGGGTCTCTTGGGTCTATTCCTCCCTCCTCCAAAACAACTCTATCCGGACTGTTTCTGCCCCCTCTCATGCCTCTTGGATTTGGCGCAAAATCCTCTCCTCCAGGCAAGGATTAAAGTATCGGTATCGGTCGCTGTATCGGTCGGCCAAAATTAAGATACGTATCAGAGTGTATCATATTGTATCGGAGATACGCTAAGATACGCTAAAGATACACACATAAATGGATAGGAAACATTTTTTTAAACATTTCTGCATAATGAATTTGTAAAAAAAAGCTATTGATAATGTGTATTATGCATAAACACTAAATTGAGGGTATCGCACTGAGAATTCAAGGTTTGTAGTTGTCCCATAAATGTAAAATCCTTGTTTCCAACCTTGATTTCTACTTTAGTTTGAGAGAAATATGGCTAGCAACAACTTTGGAACAAAAACCCCACAAAAAATCGTGTTTTTTGAAAAATTATCCATCTTGGCCATTATATGACCGTAGCGCACTATATCAGTACATACCGATACTCACCGATACGTACCGATCGATACATACCGATACTCACCGATACGTTCCGATCGATACCGATATGTATCGATCGATACATACCGATACATACCGAAACGTACATTTCACCTCGATTTTATATTTTTCATAGAGTTGTATCGGTGCATATCGTATCGTATCGATGTGTATCAGTGGTGTATTGATGCATATCGGTATGTATCGTAGGATATATATTAATACGAAAGGATTTTAAAAATTTCATGTATCGTATCGGTGTGTATCGTATCGGTCAGCTAAATTTAAGATACGTATCGGAGGGTATCGTATTAGTATCGAAGATACTTTAAACCATGCCTCCAGGTGTATTGCCATGGGTGCTATCTCTTGTTCCATCAGCAATGATTCCAAAACCTCTCTCTAGCTTGACCCTTGGCACCCTTCGGGTATCCTCCTGCCCTTGGTTACCCCCAGGATAATCTACTTCTCTGGTCTGAGCTGTTATGCCAAAGTCTCCTCTATCCTGTCCCATGGTATTTGGTCCCCCTCCCTCCTCTCCTCCCCTTGCTGATCTCTCTGGGCCTCCCTTCCCCCGGGCCACAAAGTAAGGGATGAACTCATTGTTTGGACACCGTCCAACTTCGGGCGGTTCTCTTCGGCCTCTGCCTAGGATCTCATCAGACTCAAAGCCCAGTAAGCCTAAAATAGTTTAAAAAAAGAGTATTTACTAGCAGTTAATAGGATGACCATTGGTAGAATAGATTCCCATTGAAGCAATTGATTCTAAATAGAGATCTAACTCAACTTTAAGTTGAGATCTTGATTCCTATTGGACACTGAGATTCTGGTCCAAGGTGGGGGAATCAAGTCCCTTGATGAATGGCTAACTCTACACCATCCAATATAAGTCACCACAGTTTCCAACTGTTTGGACTCACTGCCCAAACAGATCCTTATAGTATCTGTTTTGGTAGAAGTATATAATTCTGAAGAGAGGGTTCTCTGAGCAAGATATATAGAGGAGCTCACTATGAGATCTGACCAAACGGAGGTTGTCATTGGAGGCAGCAAGGCCATTTCACATGAGGACAGAACCATTTCCTATAATACTAATACATAGCTTTGGAACATGGAGTGAGCAAGTAATACTACTAGGATGGTTCATGGTTGTCTTTTGTCTTGGTGTCTAGCACGCACCCCAAAAAA
>NC_056557.1:835137-863804 GCF_013358625.1 Macadamia integrifolia
AAAAAAAAAAGCAGAAGAAGAAGAAGAAGAAGAGAGAGAGAGAGGGAGCAACTGTAGACTTTGTAGTAGTAAAAAATAAAAAATAAAAAAAAGGGAGAGGGAGCAGGTGTAGACTTTGTAGTTGTCTGGAGGGACCCTTTTATTTTTTATTCAAAAATTCAAATTGGAGTAACTTGGTTATGCGTAGGAATTAAATTAAAATCAGAAATTCGTTTTTTCTTTTTCTATTTGTGTTAGGTTAAGATTTGGGTTGGTGAAAAAAGTGGAAAAGATTGGTTCTTAACTTCTGTTTTGGAGGCCTGGTTTGGATCTGTTATTGTTTAACTAGTTCTGTTTCAATTCAATTCTCACTGAATTCCATTGAGGTACCTTGTTTATGCTGTTCGGGTAGGAGTCACACCCATTCTTGAATGGAGAATGGCCTTTGGCTAGGTTGTTTCTGATCCATAGAGCAGGATTTATGATACCTGCCAGAATATTTAATCTGTTGATGCATGTCTGAAGTATTTAATTTTTAAAAAATCAGTTTCAACTGTTTTATTTGATATGGTATCTTCTTTAACCTGTCTACAATTTCTAATCTGGAAAAGTTCATAATCCAACAGACATCCTTACTGAAACACCAGTTCTATTATGAAGTTTCAATTCAAAACAGAGGTTGAACAGAAAAATAAAAATTCACTTTTAACAGATAATCAACTCAGGAACGAAAGATAATATAAAAATTTCGAAAGGAGGTAATGCTTACTTGTAGAAGGAAATAAAAACCACTTCTTCAACCAGGATATTGGTATAGCCCTATTCTGCTGAGCTACTGAACATTAAACCAGTGGTACAAAACGGAAGATATGAAGAGAGATGGATACATCTAGAAAGAGAGCAAGAGATGTGGAGAAAGAGAACCTGAGAAGTTAAAAAAAGACTAGGATTTAACAAAGAACTAAAGCAAGCTTGTGTAGACAGCCAATGATCTAACTACAATTGAAAAAATTCAAAAAACAGTAGCAACAAAGGGACCTTATTTACAGTTAGAAAGAAAGAATTCTATAGAACATTAGCATGCAAGTTTTTGTCCATTGATAACCAAGTCTGTTTTGCTACTATTCCCATCTGTTTTGCTACCATTCCCACTGTGTGTTTTTATGGATCTTACTGAGCTCCTATTTCTATTATTGGAAGGAAAAAATATCTAATATTCCCTACTTAACTTTCAAATAGTAAAACCCCTAATATGATTCTGATTAGAGTTTTTGAATTCCAACAATTTCCAATCCTTTCATCATGGTTTAAAGTATCGGTCCGTATCGTACCGTATCGGCCCTTACCGATACGATATTGACCGATACGATACATGAAATTTTTAAAACCCTTTTGTATTGATACGTATCTTACGATACACACCGATACAAACCGATACATACCGATACTCTATGGAAAATTCAAAATTGAAGTGAAATGTACGTTTCGGTATGTACCGGTACGTATCGGTATGTATCGGTACGTATCGGTGTGTATCGGTCGATACAATACACACCGATACGTACTGATACAGTCATAAAATGGCCAAAATGGGTAATTTTTTAGTAAAACAATTTTTTGAGGTGTTTTTATTCCAAAGTTGCTGCCAACCATTTTTCTCTCTAACTAAAGTGGAAATCAAAGTTGGGAACAAGGATTTTACATTTATGGGACAACTACAAACCTTGGATTCTTAGTGCGATACTCTCAATTTACTGTTTATGCATAATACATGTTATATATAATTTTTTAACTATTTTTTTATGTAAAAGTGTATAAAAAAGTATTTCATATCCATTTATGTGCATATCTTTAGCGTATCTTAGCGTATCTCCGATACGATACGATATCCTCCGATACGTATCTTAATTTTGACCGACCGACCGATACGGCGACCGATACCGATACTTTAATCATTGCCTTTCATAAACAAAGAATAACGTCAACTTAAAATAGATTCTTAATTAAACTTGTAGTCAAATGGATGAAGACACCCATGTCCTACCTGAATATTACAAGAATGACCAATTACAGGAAAGATGCTCACCCTTCTATACACAGGAAACAGTGCTTTTAGGAAGAGGAACGAAGATCTCCATTGAGGTACCAAGATGGCAGCCATTGGTGCCTCCCTAGAGTTCCTGATTCATGGAACGAGCTCCTCTATGCTCAGTGATGCCGATTAATTACCAAAATAGGCTTGTTTTATTAGGAATAAGCTTAGGGTTGGGTTCCATACATGTTGGGCCTCTGATCCCATGTGTTTTGAGTGTAATAGACCACTTTTATGGGTCTAAAAGGGGGGGTCTAAGATTGAATACGGGATTACTAATTAGTTTCCATTTTCATTAGTTTTCATTTTAGTTGGGCTTGATTTGAGTTGTCTTGTGTTTGATCAAGGTTGAAGGAATTGGTGTTTGATCCAATTGACTATTTGCGGCGTGAAGTCCAGGAGGGTTCTACAAGTATCTTCTTATTGCTCTTTTAGTTATTCTCAAGCTTGTTTCATAGATCTGCTACTGTTCATAAGACAGGTATGTTATTTTTTGAATCTGCCTAGAAAATCTCTTTTTTCTGCACAATCGGTTCCTGGAACCTGTAGCAGTTTTAGTTCTCTGTTGAGGCTACAGTTTTGATCGAGGCTTTTCTAGCATCCAAGGAGAACTCGGCCTAAGTTAGGGCTGGTTCTGACCAGCCGTTTGGAAGTTCTATAAAATCTCTATTTTTTCGTCGTTTAGTGATCTGATTTGGACTGAACTGAGATTGATTGATCTGGGTTGATTCCTGCTGTGATTTTCAGATTCTGAATCATTAATTACCAATTGTTTGACACTATTTTGAACTGTTATCAGTCCTTGATTTGTCTCTGCCCATCTGGTACTGTTCAGCCATAGAAATTACTGGTTTTCTAAGATCGTTATATACTGTTACTTTCTATTTTCTGTTGGTCTGATTACAGTGGTTTGTGGGGTGTAATCTGGTTGTTCTCTAGTCTAAAAGTTCCTGCAGTTTTGGGACTGGTTTGATTTGTCAAATCTAGTCTACATTAAGTGGTATCAGAGCATGGCTGAGAACAACACCCCCACCCTAGCTTCTATTATGGAGTTTCTACAAAAATGGAAAACTGAATTGAAGGCTGAATTGGATGCCAGGTTGTTGAATGAAGAGACCCCACCACAACCGCTTACTGGCAATTCATGTACAACACCCGAAGTAGAAACCCTATTGAATGTAGTTGCTTGATTAACAGGAGAGGAAACCCTAATCTGAGAGCACCACAAAGGGTTCTGATAGCACAACCTACTTTTGAAGAGCATGTAAGAGGATATTTTGAGACTGAACGTCCCATGCAACAGAGGTATTCTGGAGATTCACAGAAGGTCAAGCTCGATCTAAAGGAGTTTGATGGGAGATATGACCCCCAATTGTTCTATGATTGGCTAGTCGCACTAGACGACTATTTTGACTATTATGAGTTACCTAAGGAACGGAAGATGAAACTAGCTCGTGCTAAGCTAGTTGGGGCTGCTCGTGATTGGTGGAGGACCTCTGAGTATGAACTAGAGGACCGTGGTAGAGAACCTACTACATGGGAAGAGATGAAGCAAGAACTATCTGATAAGTACTTGCCACGTAATTTCAGAGCTCGTAAACAAGACCAGTTGAACTCTCTTCGTCAGGGAAATATGACTGTGGTGGAGTATATGAATAAGTTTGATGCACTTTCTTCTTACACAAGCATTAGGAAGAATGAGAGGCAATTACTTTCTCAATTTCGACTGGGATTACGAGCTGAAATTAAGAGAGAAATTGGTATTGCTAATGTGTATACTATGAGAGATTGCTTTGACAAGGCTCTTCGAGCAGAGGAACTTATGGCACAACCAAGTAGAAGGTTTGGTTACCAAGCTAGGGAGGTCAAGAAGAATTTTCCAACCACTAAACCTAACACTTCAACACCCCCAAGAGCCACAACTCATTTATGTGAAGTGAAGATACCTCTATTCAAACCAAAAGAACTTGAAGTCAAGGTTCAAATTGAAGAGATGGTTCTTGAAGCTTCAAAGACAGAAGGTCAAGAGATAAAAGATTCAACTGAAAGATTCTACATTGAAGAGAGCATAATAGACAAGACTAAAGATGTGGAAGATGAGGTAGTGATTGAAAGAACTCCACAACAAGTCTTTGAGATTCATGATGAAAAGGAAGCGTTTGTTCCAATCCTTGATGAGAAGACTACCAACATTGACGACTCTATGCACACGACATTCACAATTGGTATTGATTCAGAGGTTGAGCATATAGAGTTTGTTATGCCATCATGGTTCTTTGAAGAGAAAGCTCCACACCTTGAAGACTACCTTCCAAAAGTCTACAAGCAACCAGAATTTTGTTTGGGAATGGTTAAAGCTGCTACGTACATGTTGTTTCCTCCTTATCACTGCAAAATTCGAGGACGAATTTTTTCAAGATGAGGAGAGTTGATGCAGATTAATTACCAAAATATGCTTGTTTTATTAGGAATAAGCTTAGGGTTGGGTTCCACACACGTTGGGCCTTTGATTCCATGTGTTTTGAGTGTAATAGACCACTTTTATGTGTCTAAAAGGGGGGTCTAAGATTGAATACGGGATTACTAGTTAGTTTCCATTTTCATTAGTTTCCTTTTTAGTTGGGCTTGATTTGAGTTATATTTGTTTCCTTAGGAGTCAAGTTATTAATTGAGTAAAGTCATTAGTAATTAGTTTCCTTTTTCAACTAGTTTCTAATTTCAGTTTTTAGTAACTATCGTATTAGGAGAATATTTGGTTTCCTTTTTGAGGAACCTTCTATTTTGTAATTCCCTCCCCTATTAACATTATAAATAAATAAGAAGAGGCTCCTAAAAGCCTAGAATGATTTTGATAAAAAAATTAATGGATGTTGCTATTGTCTTCTTCATGAAGAGTTGTCTTGTGTTTAATCAAGGCTGAAGGAATTGGTGTTTGATCCAATTGACTCTTTGCGGCGTGAAATCCAGGAGGGTTTCTACAAGTCTTCTTATTCTCTTTCAAGTTTGTTTCAAGGTTCTACTGCTGTCAAACAATCAGTTATTTATAACTTTAAATTTTCTGCCCAGAAATTCTGAAACAGAGCCTTCGGTCTCTTTCTGCTGGAGCCAGTTCCAGCCATTGATTGGTTTCCAAACTGTGGTCGATTACTCCGCTGTACTCCCTTAAGAATCGAACCAAAGCAGGACTAATTCTGTGCTGCCATTATAGAGATATTCGAAATCTCCAGAATTTTGCCCTGTAGTGATTCTGCCAGAAAACAACCAGAATCGATAGCCTGAACTGTCTTATTCTGTTCTGTTATTTTTCTGCTGTTGTTTTGGGACTGTTCCCTCTTATTACTGCTGCTGGTTTAAACTTATTTGATCTACTGATATCTGGTCTAAGTGGCATTGATTACTGTGATCGATAGTTACTGGTTTCTTCCTTTTCTGTTGGTTGATTATCGCTGGAATATGGGGATTGGTTTTAGTTGTTCTTTGGTCTACAAGTTCCTGTTGTTTGGGTCTAGTTTGACTTGTCAAACCTGGTCCTACATTACTCAGCTCTTGATCAAATATAACCAGGAACAGCAACAGAGGCAACAGCTACAACAGCAAAAGCAGAAGGGAT
This sequence comes from Macadamia integrifolia, assembly GCF_013358625.1. Taxonomy (NCBI): domain Eukaryota; kingdom Viridiplantae; phylum Streptophyta; class Magnoliopsida; order Proteales; family Proteaceae; genus Macadamia; species Macadamia integrifolia. Next base: position 840,819 of record NC_056557.1, read on the forward strand.
AATCGTGGTAAAGGGTACACAGATTAGAGGCCATGTGAAGCATTAAATTAATGGGTATTTGTCCACCACTCCCCATGTGTTATATAGGGTTTTTTTTTTCTTCCTTTTTGGAAAGAAATAACTGGAACAAGATCCAAGAAAGAGTGGTCTCTCCGTTTTATTATTATTTTTCAGTTTGAAGAGGTGGAGAGATGTGAGGGGAGGAGAAATGGGCTGCCTAAGGGGAGGGTTATGAGTTGTAATAATTACATTTGTTTATATTCATAGGACAGGAAGAAGGGGAAGGGAGGGGATGTTGGTTTTTTAAGGTTATCATACATATTGCTTCACTTGTTCTGAACTTACCGGGAAGCTTGACAGTGCGATATCCAAGCCTCTAGATGGTTTAGGTCTACAGATAAACTCCCAAGACTTGAGGTGAATATGTTTTTGAGCACAATATCAGTCAATGGATTCATAGATTCATTAGGAAAAAGGAGGTGGGACATTTCATAAGTTGGGAAAGAGTTCAGGACATATTTAACTAGAACAGAATGACCTGCTTGCGAGAGAAGGTTAACTTGCCAATCATTAGCCAGTGGGGAACACATTCCGAGTCACACAACGCTTTCTCATTATACCATACATGGTTTAATACAAATAGGCAAGCATCCCCATCTGGATGCTAACATGTTCCAGTAGATGCTTTTCACATGTCACATTGTTCTTACAACAGTGAAAGGAAAATTGGTCCCAATGTGCTTACAAAGAGGATAAAATTAAGAACAGATACTAGAGGAGTGGCATGCCCAACCCACAGTGGGAAATTGGTTCTCTCACTTTTACGCTTAGCAATGGATTTCATAAGGCAGAGGGCAGGTGCCACCTGGGGTGTTGCTGTCATACATGTTTTGACAAAGTGAAAAAAAGAAAAGTTGATATCAAACACACAAACAATAGCATTTAGACCAAGACAGAAATATTTAATCCCACAACAATTCACTTGATTTACTATCACTTCCCCATACTCAAAGAGATGCAAATTTGTCATGAGTTGGATTAAATAATGTTCAAGTTTAGGTTAGTTTCATCTCATAATGGAATATTCCCAACTCAAGCTCACTGATGGAAAAGTTTTTGAAAACTAGAGAGGGGCACTGAAACAAGCTTCCAAAACGGGATTTACAATTTTTTTTTTTTTTTTTTTTTTTTGGGAAAAGAAAATGGGATTTACTCATGTATACCTTTACACCTTGAAGGGGACTCGGAAACTGGTATATATTTTCTTTTACACCCAAACATACTACACACTTTGTACTTGGGCATCATTCTTCATGATTTCCACTCATACATCAACAGTTTTCTGCACTGTCAAATCAATCACTGCTACAGGAAGTGATTAATAATAGATAGCTCAAACCATTGGGATAATGCAGCTAGGCAGGTTACCTAAAGAAAGTATATTACATGTAGTGATGATATTAAAAAAAAAAAAAAAAAAGTCCAAAGGTGAATGAGAACAGATAGCTATAAAAGATAACCTCCATTGTTGTATTGACATTTCTAAATTGTTTGAACAAAAAAGCTGAACTCAGTGAGTTGTAATATTTTCTAAACCATACAAAACATATGGGCACCATTGACAGCAATATCCATGTACAGTCAACAGATTATGTACAGCAAAAGAAAGAATACTCTAACAATGTACAATGTACCAACAATATGAAGCACATTGGAGATTTAATGTTATTTCAGTTTAAGAACAAATTATGTGAAGAAAAGCATTCCCGAAAACAGTGAAATAAACTTCCATCATAAAAGAGTATAGGATATAACACAACTCTCAAAATAAGCCTACTCGAAAGTTCAAACTACTTTAGGTTTGGCTTCACAAATTCTCTTTCAACAGTCCACTCTAGTTAGGGCAAAATCTTCAATCAGCCCATAAATCATAAGCCTTCCTGTCTGCCCTCACCACATAACACCAAGTCAACATATAATGATATACAAATTTCACTATCTTCACTAAGCAGTTCCTTTAAGTGCAGCCTCTCCCCTACAATGTGTCATCTAACATCATTTCCAAAATCCCTTCCAATGCCTTATTAAATGGAAAAGAATGAATGAAACAAGCAAGGGTCACTACTTCACTCTTATCCAAGTAACTTATTTGATTCACAAGGAAAGATCTCAAGTAAGTACTGACAGGAAAATTACATACCCCTTTCACATCAACCAAGTGCATTTCTGCTAACAAAGGAAATGCGATGAAGTTTTTTAAGAGAATAGCATTTTGCAATAAACATGCAAGGGTCAATTATGTCTTCACCCTAATTTTCGTTCAGTTTCAAGGCAGGCAGCTTGAAACTTGACCGATTGCATTACGAGTTCAGACAGTAGCAAGAATGAGAGACTCAGCCATTGCAGTTTCTGAGATGAAACAATAATTTGATTCACAAGGAAAGATCTCAAGTAAGTACTGACAGGAAAATTACATACCCCTTTCACATCAACCAAGTGCATTTCTGCTAACAAAGGAAATGCGATGAAGTTTTTTAAGAGAATAGCATTTTGTAATAAACATGCAAGGGTCCATCCAAAAACTTACCCAGTATACTATCTGTATACTTTCTACAGTTCTACTGTATATGCTGAGAACTTTTATGTGCTTGCATCATAGTTTTGTTTCATTACCTTGTAGACCACACTGAATCCAACTAGTCCAATCTTATTTAAATCAGATAAAAGTTGGCTGGCTGGGACAGCTCTTATTGTATCAAAGTTGAATTGCTAAACCCGAACACTTGATCTGGTTTGGAGATACGCTCTTGTGGTCACTGATGGTAGTATCTGAACCTAAGAAGTTAAAAAAATTCTGTCATGAGAGGGAGACGGATAGTCTAGAAAGAGAGCAATTGATGGAGAGAAAGAAAAAATGCTACAGAGAGAGAGAAATCAATTGTCATTATCCTACTCTCTCTGGTTATCTGGAAAGGAAGAAGTTGGAACGGTTACGGAGACTATCACTCACCCATGATGTGACCATCACAGCAGGTTAAAGATAAGAATGACCGGATCTCCCCGTCCCAAAAACTGGGAACAGATTACAATATAGGATAGTAATTGACAGTTTAGATTAATTCTTATTAAATGGACAGTTTATATTAAAAGAAAGTGAAAATAAGATTGAAATACGTACGTCCTGCTACCACTCGCCCCTCGCTATTTTACTATTTCTCTTCCTAATTTTTCTCCTCTTCTTTCGAACACTTCTGTTATCTCTTTGTATTTCCATTTTCTACGTCTCTCTCCTCTTATCACCATGTCTCTCCCTCTTTCCATGTCTCAGTTTCTTTCTTCCTAAAGCCTCATTTCCTGTTTCTTATTATAACTCCCTAACAACACCTTGATTCCCACTTACATATCTCTCATTTTGTTATCACAAGAGAAGCTTAGAAGGAAGGCAAGATTGGATCAAGTGGAAGATTGAGATGGGAGTTATTGGAATCCATGGAAGGACGTGCAATTTGAGGTACTGTTCTTTCGGATTGTTGCTTTTATTCTTTTATGAATTAATAATTTGATTTATATTTGTAATTGGGTCGGGTTTAGGATCTATTGGTATAATTATATTTATGTGGGGATTAGGGATTTAGATTCCCGATTTATTATCTTTGTGGAAAACCCTAGTTACAAGCAAAGGGGAGATCACTTTGTAAGGCAGAGAATGGTGTAAAGAGTTTTAAGTATAGTGAAAATTCTCAGGTTCTTTGTCGTGGATGTAGGCAATCTCGTCAACCCACAATAAATTTCTAGCATGTGTGATAATTTGCCAACATGGGTCCTTTCTTCTTCTGTCGGTTTCGTGACAGCTTAGATACGTCACTTTTGAATTGCAAATATTTTTAGGTGTATATCTACATTTTACTCAAACATGATTTCATGTATTAGCAGGTAAAAAGAGGAGCTAGAAGAAGAAAACCATCGATTGCCATCATAATATTACAACAGTTGCAGAACTTAAAGAAGAAATGAAGAAGAACACCATCGATTGCCATAATAATATTAAACAATTGCAAAACTTTCAGATGAAATCATGATAATGATCGTAAGAAAGTTAAAGTCAGACTCCGTGAGCTTCCAAAACTTCAAGGAAGTCTGCATTTCCTGGCTAAGGATTGCCTATGCTTCCGATTACATTATCCATGGTTTTTCACACTCTCTTATGACAAACTTTCCAGGTTAGATAATGAGCTTGGGACACCACCACCCTTTCTTTTTGAATCCATTGACCATGAAACGAATTCACCTTCCACCTACAACTATTATTAGCTACGACTATCCCAAAGCCATATTGCCGTCGCCTCCTGATGATGATGATTGTGTGGTCATGGTGATTTATCATATGAACTACTGTCCCTTCTCGAGACCCTTCTCTAAGTAGTCCAAGCTGTTTATCCAGGTTGACTGCGACAGACTAGGGGATGAGAAGTGGACTAAAATCGAAAATAATCATATCGGGTTTCAAGACATTATTTTCTATGATGGAAAAATGTATGCTATTACTTGTCATTTTGAACTAATGCTTATGGAGTTTGGCCATCCTCCAAATGGAACAAGCTGTAACATAACTTTTCCACTCCAAGGTTAATGTCCTTTCATTTGGTGGAATGTCTTGGAGAGTCGATGCTGGATTAAGGTCGAGGACTTGGTGATCAAATGCTACTTATTAGAAGCAGAATTACTAATTTCTCCCTCTCGGCACTTGACTACTCTGGATTTAGAAGAAACTCCATATATTTCTATCACTGTGACAATAATGAAATGGAATCCTACAAGTTATTTGAGTTTAACTTAGAAGATAACAGTGTTTCAAGTTTTGTGTCAGATTATTCGGAGTACCTCTCATGTATGCCCATTTGGTTCACACCAATTTCTAGCCAGAAAGGGAGGGGCTTGGGGGCAGTTGTTAAGACTTAAGATTGGGTATCTAATTTATGTCTTTAATCGTGACTTATGTTTAACATTATGAGGATACTATGATTTTCTGTTCTTGAGTACTTTTTATGCTTCATATGTTATTTGAAATGAATATCATTTACTTCATCCTATCTAAGGATGGAAGAGGATCTCTCTTTTAAGTGTCTGTTAAGTTTGTTTCAATCTAAAGTATTAGAACACTTCCTCATGGGATAAGTTTATCAAAGTGACCCATCTTTATTGTGCCAAGTGTATGATGATGTGCTGAAGAAAAATCCATACTCATGCATGTCTCCTTTTGTAAATCAAGTTATTAACACTATTGAAGCGGGATAAAGAAAGCAGCTAGTGACTTCACAAACATGTCAACTTTGTTAGAATATTAAAGTTGGTAAGTATCAAGAATACCAAATATGGGTTTCATCATTCATGAGAAAAAATAAATAACAATAAAAATAAAAAGGGTTCCATCAAGAAATATAATAATAATGATCCAATAGTTCATAGGACATAAGACTTTCAGGTTCGAGGGCTGCCCACTGCAACAGTACTATTCAAATTGGCTAAGAAAATTTCATTATCAACTGATTAGATCCAGAATCAACTTCTAAAGATTCAGAAAATGAAGTCAAGAATGCAGTCACTTACTGTATTGATCCTGTGTTCTCTGCTAATTAAGTTTCCCTTGCTTTGGTCCCACATAATGGAAGTGCAGTTTACTTATTTTCAGGCACATAGAAACTTATCTAGTCAAAGTGCTGCTACACAACGCATACTCATAAACATTTTCTTCCCTTCTCTTTATCCAAACTTCGTCCAACAACACAAGTCCCATTTTCCAATTCTCTTGTGGAGCTGGAAAAGGAAGACAAGGTAGAAAGACAAGTTATTACTTAATCAGTAATCTACTTTCTCATTAGATAAGAAGCCAGATCAAATTCAGTGGGAAAGTAATTCTGAGATGCAATTATAAATTCTATTCATTTTCTTCTCTGAAGGAAGAATTTAACTAAGAAACTGGAATAAAACTCAGGGCAGGGGAGACTACACGATTTGCAGTGACCCCGTAGGACAGACATGTATTGGCTTTTTTTTTTTTTTTTTTTTTTTTTGGTCCTGTCCTATTCTGCATGATCAATAAGCAAAGAGAAAGAATCAGACTACATATGATGTAGGGGGAGGTGGGGAAGTCCTCCATAAGTGCCAAGAGTACCAATGATCTAGATACCATCACAATTTTGGGAACACAGCATCTCAAATTCTGAAATGGATGTAGTTTTCCAACTTTTTGAATTGCTTTTCAGTAAAACCTTTTCTACCCGATACCTTATACAATTTTAGATTGATTTCCGAAAAATCCCAGAAAAAAATTTCACCGAAACAAATGCTTCCTTAGCGCAGTCAAGAGCCTCTTGTCAAAGTATCCTTTTGACGACACGAGAATCGGATAAATCAGCTGGTTATGGTCCATTGGTTTCTCCTTCATCTGAATCCTAAAAATAATTTAACTGTCAATTTCCAAGTGCATCTTGTTCCACCAGGATACTGTGCATACACAATTCCACCATAGATCCACAACATACAATAGCCCCAAACTCAAGATGCTCCTGAGGTCAAAAACCAAAGTAAAGACTCTTCCAAAGAGAGAGAACTTTCCCATTTCCGAAAAAGACTGATCTTCTAAGAAAAGCAGGAATTTTCCAAGCAATAAATTCTGTAGGCACAAACACAAGCTGCAGGATGAGGAACTGGATGAAGCAGCACCCCATAGCTCACGCAGCAGTTTAACTTGGGCAGATTGAATCTTGAGCAATCACCAGTAGTCGTTACAAGAACATGATCCATCCCTAAAATAATGAAAACGGTTTTTATCCCTCACAATTATCTCTCTCATGAACAGTTTAGATATAAGCTTCAAGGTGGCATGGCAATCATCGCATGTTCGGAGGTTCTTCACCACTCGAATGGATTTTCCTGGCGGTGTGCTCATGAGCCCAAAAGCAACAGCAATCCTCTCGCTATGATATCTGACTGCGCTTTCTTTTTCCTCTTCTTCTATGTCATGCAGGACAGAGGCTGTATCTGGTTCATGCCCAAGGCCTCTTAATTCCCAAGCAATCTCATCTAGAAACGCATTGATCTTTGTAAAGTGTGGATGTGAAGTGTCACCAGCCACAAATTCATGTAAAACATTGTCCACCTCAATTGAGCTGCAACCAGGAGTTTTATGGATTCCTCTCTCATGCATTAACCTCCGACATAACTCCACATCTTCCCAACGATTCACTGATGCATACGTGTTGGAGAGGAAAACATAATTACCCCCATCATTAGGGTCCAACTCCAATAAATGTTGTGTCACTTGCTCACTAATTTTCGTATCTTTATGAATCCGGCATGCACGGACCAAACTGCCCCATACTACTGAGTTTGGCACCATCGGCATGGTCCTTACAAGCTTCAAGGCCTCTTCAAGGAAACCAGCCCGGCCAAGAAGGTCAACCATGCAGCCATAGTGTTCAATACGAGGATTGACTCCATAAACTCCACGCATTTGAGAGAAATATTGTCTACCTTCAGAAACCAGGCCAGAATGACTACACCCAGACAAAAGCCCAACAAAGGTAACACCATCTGGTTTTATCCCTTCCTTTTCCATCTCAACAAAAGCATTTATTGCTTCATCACCATAGCCATGCATACCTAGTCCTCCAATGATTGAATTCCAGCAAAAGATGTTCTTCAGGGGTAGCCTATGAAAGACTTCAAGAGCAGCCTCTATACTCCCACATTTGCCATACATGTCTATAAGAGCATTGCCCAAAACAACATCAGTTCTTAAGTTTTGTCGTCTAATATAGGCATGAATCCATTTGCCAATATCTAAGGCACCTAGATGAGCACAAGCAGATAATAAGCTGACCATGGTTACCTCAGTAGGCTTCACATTCTGCTCCTGCATTTGATGAAATGTGGAAATCGCTTTACCAAATTCACCATTTTGAACACATGCCGAGATCATAGTATTCCAAGTGACAGAGTTCTTTCCAGAACCCATCCGATCAAACAACTCCCGAGCTTTTGTCAGATCATCCAATTTACAATACCCATCAATCATCGCATTCCATGAAACCACATCTTTGACTGGGTTGCGATCAAAGATCAAACGGGCAGAAAGAATATCACCCAACTTGCAATAGCAAGAAATCATGGAATTCCATGATGATGAGTTCCTATCTGGCATATCATCGAACAGATTTCTCGCATCATTTACATAACCATGCTTACCCAATGCCGCAATCATCACATTATGAGCCACAACATCTCTATCAGGCATTTCGACAAACAGTCTCTTAGCAGAACTCAAATCTCCAACCTTTGCATAAAAATCAAGCAACCCAGTTTGTAAAAACAGATCAAATTCAAAACCCATTTTCAATATCTGGCAATGAAAACCTTCCCCAACACTGGCTGAAGCAATAGCAGTACACGCACGGAGAACTACAGTAAATGTTTTGTTGTCAGGAAAGATATCTTCACGAACCATACTGTTATACAAACCGATACATTCTTGAACAAAACCAGATCCTAAGGACAACTCAATCATCGAATTCCACAAAGGAAGATTGGGTTTTGGTAGATGCTGCAAGAAACGCACCGCGTAATCAAGTTTCCTACATCGACAACAGGAAGATAGGAAGCTAGTAAGGAGAGAATTTGACTGGAAATATCCACTGGTGAGAATTTGAGCATGAATTTGTTCCAGTTGATTAAGCTTTATGGGGGGGTTTCGGAGACGGTAGAGTAGAAATTCTGAGATAGATGAAACATTCTTATGAAATGAATTCATCTACAAAGAGTCAATATCTTTGTAACATTATAATTTATAAGGATTCTCTAGTCGTCATTCAGAACATCAACATAACTATTGGTAACTCACCAATCTCCCATCAGAAATCGTCCCAGCTACCTTGGAGGAATCTGTTAAGGCCCCTGGCACGCCAATGGGTGGCCCGCCTGGTGATCGCCCCCGTGGCCCCCCTCGCTTTGAAGGAGATAGGCCTAGATTTGACCGTGATGGGTACCGTGGAGGACCTCCAGGAGAGTTTGGCGACGAGGGTGGAGCTCCACCTGAATACCAGCCAGCATTTAGGGGCCCTGGCGGAAGACCTGGATTTGGCAGTGGAGGCGGCGGCGGCGGCGACGGCGGCGGCGGCGGCGGCGGCGGCGCTGGTGCAGAAACAGTAGCATTAGAAAAGCTAAAAAGCAAATTATTGCTGGATTAATTTATTTTTTAGGTTTTTTTTTTTTAATTCCTTCTTTTGGTTTTTTTCATTTTTCTGATTTTTCTTAGATTTAAAAAATTAAAATTTAAAATTTAAAAAAAAAATGACCGATCTGGGAAAACTGTACGATTTCCAATCCTTATCGATATCAATCCGTATCGTATCATTTTGGTGTGACTGATACTGATACCAATATTGAATTTTAAAACCTTAATCAATGTTACAAATAACTGAGAATGATGTTTGAAGTTTTAGAAGGAAAGTTACCTCAAGTTGCAAGTATTAAATAGGAATAAGGTTGGGATCAGCTAGACGGCTACTGAGCTACTCTAGGAAGTATGGTTCTAAATTCATGAATCAGTCAAGGCCAATATCGATTCGATATTATTTCAGAATCGGTCTGAATCAAATTAAATCGGACAAATTACCTCTATATTTTAATTAAAAATATTAATTTTTATTATTTTTTTACCCATAACTCGTACCTGTGTATCGAGATTGGATTGATGAAGATTGAGATCGATCAAAGCTGATACCAATCCGAGTTTGAGAACCATGCAAGGAACAATCGATCTGATAACCACCCAATCCAACTTGCCGCTACTATATCAATTAAATACCAATATCGAGGTCAGCTGATTCCACTATGGATTGGTCGATAATCGATACACATGATACTATATTGATATTTAAAACCATGATTGTTGGTATGTATAAGGGAAGGAAATTTGTCTGTCTCCATTCGTTTTACCCACAAAGAGCTCCCTGTTTTCAAAGGGGGTCCAATTGTAGTTTAATCGGGATTAGGGTTTTTTCGCTATATATTTGTAGCGAGGGTTTCTTTCTCTGTAATACAAGCAATACTGAGAGGTGTGAGGACGAGCGTTGTAACCCTATTCTCCATTGATAGTGAAGCAGGATCTCATCTCACCGGGGACGTAGGCAACCTTGTCGAACCTCGTAAAATCCGTGTGCATTGTTTGTTTTGTTTTTCCATTATCTTCTGCATCATTTTAGGGTTGCGTTTCTACACCAACGACCATCCAATGGCTAGGAGGGCCTTGGAGCACATGTACGTCTCTCTTAGTTGTCAGATGCGTATTGGAAGGGTTGGAGGGCCAGAAAGGATATGGATAAAGGGAATGGAGACACGTAGAGTTCTTTCTCCCATATATCATATATCCTAACTTTTGTAGTTATAATTAATTACAACATATTCATTAAGTATTAAATAAATAAATAATAATAAATTTTAAAGTTTATTAATTTTTAATGTTTTATTACTCTTTCAGTTCGTCTTCAGCCTCCTTGCCCAGCGTTTATTTTGATATTGAATGTGTTCTTCACAGCCCTCCTAAAGTTGCAGAAAACTTCAAGCAAGAGAATAATCAATGAGCAGTCAAACCCAAGAGAAGTAAAATGGCTAGCTTCCCTTTTCCAATATCTCAGTCATAACAAACCGACATCCTTTACATGATCACATAGCTTATCAGATAGACAAACTCCTTGCAAGACCACCGGAAAATGAACCTTCTTTCTTTTAGTTATGTAACTTCTTTTGGGAAAAGGCAAGGTGATCATAGATCACAAATAGAATAAAAAGGATACTCATCGTACATGATCTAATATTCAGGATTCTGTGCTAAGGCTCTGGGGTTGTTAAAGGAGTCTGTAGTTGATATTTCTGGGTTGACATAGTCTCTCCTCATGAAATTCTCCTAATAGACATTCTTGAATCAAATTCTGAAGTGTCGCATGGTTTTATTTCACTTTCAATTCATTTGGTTCATTCATGTTTTTAGACTTTCAATTTAGTCTTGTTGGTCCAATCTAGCCAGACTAAGGTTGATTAATATTTAATTTTTTGGAAAAAGAAGCCTGAAAGGAAGCGTGATCGTCGTTCCCAAACACAGGGAGGGTGAAATGATCGTCCATCCTTGTTGATGCTTTTGTACATGCTCCACTGACTCCCACCCTAGTGCAGGGCCACACTGCCCTTAAGGAATCCTCTTCCCTTTTTTTTTTTTTTTTTTTTTTTTTTTTAAATAATAAAACACAAACCAAACCAATAAAAATATATATATCGGTTAGTCGGATTTTGGTTTTTGTCGGTCCTATAGTTTTAGGTAAAAAATGACACCTCTAAATAGTGATAACACTGGCACATGTAAATAGCTTTTGCTGATATGTATTGGATATAATGCATGTGACATGGTTTTAAGATTTTTTTTTTCATAAGAATATGGTTTAAGATCATTATAAAAAAGCTTAAGATGACCAGTCAAAAAGAGTGTTAAAGGACTTTATATTTTGGTGGGTAGCTTATTATAAGTGGGTTAAGGGCATGCCTGATAATCATTTTGTTTATAGGCTAAATTTTTGTATAGAAATGAATTTTTCTATTTCTACTTCTAGGCCATATTTCTAGAAAAAAAAACTATAAACATGTAGTAATTTATATTTTTTTGCTAAATAAAAAAAAAAAAAATAGAAATACGTTTGTTAAGTGCATAATAATTTATGAGTATAGAACTAATATAAATTTACAAAATGTCATTCAATACCCAAAATTTTGACATAAACAGTAGTGGTGGTGGCAGTGATGATGAAGATGGTGGAGGAGGTGGCGATGGCAGTAGCAATGGTGGCAGAGGTGATAATGGTCATGGCAATGGAGCGGCGGTCGTCGTGGTGTTGGTGGTGGTCGAGGAGGAGGTGATGGTGGTGGTAGCGGTGGTGGTGGTGGCGGTGGTAGTAATAATTGAAGTTGTATTGGAGGTTTTTTATTTTTAACATAAAATTACTTCTTTACCCATCAAATTAACCATGTGCTCATTGAAGAGCAACCCCTTATTTCTCTCTTTACTCACACTGATGGCACTTCTTACGGAAGATCAAAATCCACCCAAAATTTTAGACTTTCTTTTGAAGAATTTTCAACAATGAATTACCAACAAGGATGTTTTAGGAAAATGGGTGCCATTGGAGAACGCATATGCCTTGTGTAATTCCAAAGAGAAAACTGTTTGGCATGTCTTTATCTCCAGCAATTTTCACAAGATGCATTTGGGCTGCTAGCCCACTAGGACTAAATACTTCACACCTTTGTGCTCCATCGTTCCAAACGCTTATTTTGTATTTGTTTAATACTGGTTTGGTACCAAAGAAAAACCATAATTATCTTTTTTTCTACTTTTATTATATTTTGCTATTTTATATGGTAACATAGGAATGACATTATATTCAGGAAGGCCAAACCAAACCCACATAATATCCTTACCCCTGCATTGGAATGGATACATAACACTGATTCTGACCACATCCTTAGGAACCGAGACTCAACTAGTGGGCCTAGACCCCTTGAATCAGCACCAACCCAATAGAATCGACAAACACCTTCCAATGGATCCAATATTGGTATGTGGAATCCTTACTAATACTTCTAAGAATATTACAAGGTGGACTATGGGTATTGTGGCTCAGAGAAAAATTCAATTACTCATAATTGATTATTTGTTGACAAGAAGCCATATTGAAGGATGCGCCAGGGCTATTCTTATTGGAGCACAACATGCACAAAGGAGGTGATGGGTTTTAAAGGAGATTTGGATAAATTCTGGTTTGAGAGTCTTTCTTTCAACTTGGACACTTTTTGCTGGCCCATTAGTATGGCCCCATTGTTTTTGTCTATATATTAGTCTCTACATAATACTACTTGTAGATGTACTCATGAATCTGATCTAGTCCGATATTTTGTATCCTTAGCTAGGGATGCTTTGGTGGCAAATAATACCACCAACCAGGTCACCATAACTAATCATGTAAACTCTTTCTAACTTTCCTATTGTTCTTTTCTATTTCTATTAGAAAACCCCCTATTTCTCCCTCTTATTTCTCGAATAGAAAAGTTCCTAAAAGATGCTTCATTTTTTCTGTTTCCAGCAATCTTTTGGGGTTCTGGTTCATTCTCAGGATCAAGAAAATAAGCCGACATTAGCAAAAAAATTTCTATTCCTTTTTTCGTTTCCAAGAACAAAGAAATTGATAAATAGAGAAACATAATGGTTATCATGCAGACCCTAAGTGTTTGTTCCAACCTTATATTTTTTTTTAGGACTATAAGTAATCTACCTGGGGTTTGACTATAAATTTGTAGCAAAAGTTCTTTCTCTGTATCAATATATAGAGAGATGTGAACAAGAGCAGTTGTAATCATGTTTTCCATTGATAGTGAAGTAGATCTCATATCTTAGCAAAAAAAAAAAGAAGTAGATCTTATCTCACCATGGACATAGAGAGTTTTACCAAACCACATGAATCTTTGTATACGTTGTGTGATTTTATTCTTGCAATTTCCATCTGTTTTTATTATTTTTTATTTTTTTGCTTTCTCGTTTTCTACATCTCTTTACTGAGACAATGGTATAATGTTTGGCAACACGAATGAATTCTACAAATGACTCCTTTGGAGCATTTTTCTGATATAGGCATTTGACTGCAACTTGACATGTTGGTTAAGAAGTTGAAATATATCAACACATGCGATTTCCCCTCAAACATTGGATGTCACTTCACCATGCAATAGTCCATCAAACAATGAAAATACATCACTGAAATATAATCGTAAGTGGATGAGATCTCATATGATAGGGGAGAGAGGCATTGGGATTGTTTGAATCTAGACATATTTGATGATGCATTGGAATCATTCCACAATGATGCGATCCTCTCTAAAGCGATATGGCTTCCAAGACTCCATTGCGTATTGCCAGGGCTTCTCCTTCGAGGATGCTACCAAAACAAGAAATTCAGACATGGCAATCCCATATTTACTAGATCTAAAGTAATATTTGATCTTAAAAGTTTGAATGTGATGTTACAAAATCTTTGACTTGAAAACAGTCCTAACAAAATTAAGTACGAAAAAAGAAAATCTCTCTCTTCTTTTTTTTGGGTAAAATTTTTCTTAAAATTTGAGACAGGCTTATTTTCTTGATCCTAAAAACATTCTATGTGATAGCTTAGTTGGTCTATACATGTAGTAAGTTTTAGGCTGAAAAGAATTAGACCACATGTCATAAAGAATAGGTCAGATTTAAATAAAAATAAAAATAAAACCCTCAAATTTTATCAAATTTTGATGGCTAGAAAAAGTAATGCATTATAGCCAACAAAGATGTCCATTCTTGCAATCTATCTGGTCCAATATCATTATAATGGTTCTACCATAAAAATATCAAAATTATGGTTTTTTATTTTGTTGGTGGAATCTACATGATAGTTGAAACTACAAAAACAATCATGTATAGATATTAATCATTAAAATTTGAAAGTTCATGAGAGAAAATCTTCTATATGATAATATATGGTTGAGTTCTATCGAATATATATATATATATATAATTGATTTTTTTTTTTAATAAAAACTATAAGGGCGAGTGGTAGTGGAATGAACGTGTTGCAACCTTATTTTTCCGTTTTTCTTATATTAACCAGTTATTTGGCATAAAGTCAATCTGAGCCATTAATTGATTTTCTATGGTTATCTTTTATTTATTTATTTTTTTTCCTATGGTTATCAATTCCATCTTTTGTGGTGAGAAGTTCATGAAGACTACGATTCTTCTTCTTCTTCTTCTCTCTCTCTCTCTCTCTCCACTACTTCCCTAATCCTGCATACTCCTCCTCTGCTGCAAAGCCACAATACCCCCCTTTCCCCCACACAATGCCATTAAAGTAGTTTCAATGGGGCAAATGCTCCATTAAAGTAATCTTAAATGAGGTTGTTGGATCCAGAGAGGGATGCTTTCTGGGTAATTTCCCCTATATTTTGCAGGCTTCAGTAGAAACTTGGATCCACTTAATTTTCATAAAAGTTTTGAACAAATTGGATTCATCATCAGTGCTTCAGGATTAGAAAAATAGAAAACCAAAATCTCACTCCAATGATGAAACCCATATAAAAAAGAAACAAAAAATTTAGGTAGATTCAATTAAAAGTGACTGTGGTAGAGCAAAACTTGATTGATGAAGCGATTGGAAGGAGAGGGAGAAGGAGAGAGAAGGCTGAGGGAAGGGGGCTACTGAATTCATGATGGAGGGGAGATGGAGAGGGCGGGCTGGGGATAGAGAGGTGTGGAGAGGAGAGAGAACAATTGTAGCCAGTTTAGGTGAACAGTTCAACGATTGAGATGGAATGAGATTAAATCAACATTTGATAGTTGAAGGATGCACAAACAAGTTATTTATACGTACGTGCTGCAACCTTTTTGCCAAATTATAAATGGTTGAAATTGACCATGAACGGTTCAGAGAATGCTTTATCTATCCAATGGTCAAATCAACAAAAGAAGTAGATTATTTAAAATAAAATACCATTTAGATAAGCATACCTTTGTAAATTACATTATCTCTTGTTGAAGTGTATCTTATAATTTTTGGCATACAATATATTTAGGAGTAGATACATCAGTATTCTTATGGATATGTTTATATAATAATTTTTTACTAAAATTGTTAGTATTAAAAAAAGCTTCTATCGTATCATCGAATAAAAGGTAGATTATATTCATAACCCCGGATGTTTCCCTCAATATTAAGACTATCCCTCTTATTTTGACAATTACACTTAATTAGTTCATTTTTTTTTTCTAACGGTGTTAAATCTAAAAATGAAATGACTATTTTATCCTTTGCACTAAAGCAAAAGTAAACCAACCCCCGTTGAGAATGGAGCAAGGCCCTTGGATCTAGACCAAAATCAGATTGGGTGACAAGTTCTTAACCGCTTTTTACTAATAATTTGAATTAGAAGAGTAGGCAAGTGTAATTGTCAGAACAAGAGGAGATAGTCTTAAAATTGAGGGGAACATCAAGGGATGGAACTGTAATTTTCCTTGGATAAACGAATGTGATTCTTTGTTTGAGAATATCATCCACATCAGCACTTCACCTGTTCCTCTCTGTTTTTTTTTAGAAAAGGGGCAAAGATATCTTTTCACATGAAAGGAGAGATATAGATACCTAACGCACGTAGACAGATTTTGTTTATATTTTATCACTGCAGGAGATCTTTGTTACCCAACTTTTTTTCCTTTGCCACGTGGACAAGATAATTAGGAAGCCCTTTGGTGGCCGTTTCAAATCATATCATGCGTCCATTAGGTCACGACATAGATTTATCTGTTAGTTTTACTTCGTGGCACTGATATCAGATCAGGTGTCTTGAAAATAGTTTCCCACAATGGATGAACAGAAGGTCTATAGGAGACCAGATTAGATTCATACAGCTACCAGTCTCCATATTTTATTTCCGGAAATACCCTTTGTTATTATTGAGCGAACAATTACAGATTTACAACTGGTTACTCTTTGAGGTCAGAAGAGACCAAACATTGAATAAATTGCACACGCTTCTCCAATTTGAGAATTAGGCTTACCCCAGTCGAGAAGGAAGAGCACCCTTCTCTCTCTCTCTCTCTCTCTCTCTCTCTCTCCCACTAGGCCATCAAATCCCTTCCTTGCAGGTATTAATTTCAAAATTTTCTACTTTTATCGAAGTCCTCCTTCTGATGATATTCTGAAACTGAATTCCAATAAAGATTTCGTTTTTAATTTGAATTTTTTCCAGTCTATTGTTCAATCTACTCCACCAGAAGCTTGAAGTTCCCTGTCTTAGATATTGAATTAGTTTGCTCTTCCTCTCCATTACTGGTCAGAAAGGAAATAGAATCTGGGAATTGGGTTTGCGTTTGAGTGTTATTTTTTCTCTTCTCTTTTTGTTTCTTGTTGCCTTTCTTCTAATATGTTGTTTCAATTGGTGAAATAAGTTTTTTTTTTTACTTAAAAAGCTGTCCTTAATTCTGGGATTAAAACTAGTTCTTGGAGATCCAATGTTGGCAGAAAAAACTCTGATATCTGATGGTGGAGATTGTAGAAACATGTAAAGTGAGATTAATTGTGGATTGTCTTCTGTCTATGGTTTAATCCTTTGGTTTGATTCTCAAATTTAAGTATATGTTTCATATCAGATCTGTGATGTTTAACTAAATTAAACATACTGAGATTGTTCAAGTGCAGGCATTATGGGTCTGAGAGTAGGGCTTCTGTTTCTTCTTGTACTGGGCATCAGTTGGGCTTTTGTGGATGCTAGGACCTTACTGGTCTCTGATCTTTCAGGTATTCCTTCAGACTTCTTAATTGAGTTTATTCTTGTCCACCATATTATTCTTCTAAGGAACTTCATAAGGATTTTAACTACTTAATACATACTCTCTCTTCTCCTGTCCCAAGAGTGTTGTACCATATCTCAAAATCTTGCACCTGGGGGATATATACACTATTCTTGTTTACCCAATGCATATCCCGTCCCATCCAATCTCTAGTGCATCTTTACATTCACCTCCAAATTTTGGTCGGACAGATGTAAATGGGATTTTACTATTTCATATGATTAAATATGCTGGCAAAGATACTCCAAAAACTTAAGCGAACCTAGCAAAAAATACGTTCTAACATTTTAACTCTTATAAGAGATCCCATAAGAAATATGTTCCAACATTTTAACTCTTATAATTTGTAAGATTGAGATCCCATAATTTTTTTCTATTCCAATCAGTTAAAGTTTGTGGGAAAATCCACAAAGTTCCTTATGTGCCTCTATTGTCTGGAGAAGTGATTTTCCTTAATTAGAAGCACATTTGCTTGCTGTTCTGGAAAAAGGAGTTGGGTTTAACGATTGTCTTCTTTGTGTTGTAGTTCTGAAAATAAGCTATGAGGAGCCCAAAAGTGAGATTCAAGCTTCCACTGTTGCCACAACAAATGAAAGAGTGTGCACATTGTGCGAACAGTACACGGCCCAGGCATTAGAGTACCTTGGGGAAAACAAGACCCAGGCACAGATAATCGAGGAACTTCATCTTGCCTGTCATAAATTGCACTCCTTCAAGCAGCAGGTAGCCATCAAATCCCATGCCATTGCTTAAACGACTTTTTTGACGATGTGACTGCTGTATGACAAAAATATTGGAATATGCAGCGTTTCTGAGCTCCATCTTATATTTATGCTGATAAGTTTTTCAGTCTGACTATTTGAGTGATTTCCAATCTGGTTCAATCAGCTGATGCAAATAGAAGGTGGGAGGAGCTGTGTGTTTAGGTCAGACAATTTTTTTTCCTGATATGATCTAGAGATCTCCTAAACCAACATCTTAGATTATCTAAGCCATTTACAAAGGTTCTTCTCCCTCCCTCCTTTTTGAGTGTTATAATAGTCAAAAGTAAGAGTCAGAACTCTACTAGCCTTTTTCTCTGATGTTTAGAATCATCTGACCATGCATATGTTATGATGAATATGGTGTGCAATATTAGGTTAAACTTGCTTAACATGCTCTATATGGATGTCTTGATGGCCAATTCAAGATTGGAATTTCATGTTATAAATAGATAATTGTAATCTTCCTTAATGTAATAAAGATAGCAGGATTAGTGAGCATCTGTTATTACTGAAAGCATTTAAGCCAATCCTAGTAGTGGGGTTGCTCCCAAAGAAACTGGAACATACGTTGTTTGATATCTGCTGATGCTTGTGGAACTTTTTGTCGACAAAATTCATGGAAATTATGAAACCTAACTATATCTGTTATTTTATTTTATTTTACTGCAGTGAACTGTACCTTCTTATCTTTCTTTTTGTTATTTTCTCTTTCCTTGTTAGTGCATTACATTGGTGGATTACTATACGCCACTTTTCTTCATGGAGCTTGACACAATCCAACCTGAGGAATTCTGCTGGAAAATGAATCTTTGTGAGCAGGAGTTAATTTCTCCTCAAGAACAGAAACAAGATAGTTGTGCTCTGTGTCATCATGCTGTTGAGGAAATTGTGGTTAAGTTGAAAGATCCTGACACACAGGTTTGTACTTGCACAAAGTTATTCTGCAAATGTTTCCCTGACAATATGTGGTAGGAAAAATAGCCAGGTTCTTCTTTTCATTACTGAATGAATGTCGTAGATCTTTATAGCTGATATCATTTTCCTTCTTCATTGCAGTCTTTCTTCTTCTTCTTTTCTATTTTTTCTTTTTATTTTACTTTTAGATTTTTTTTCTCCTTTTTCCTTATGCATTGTGCTTAGGATTCCACAAATGTTTGAGTTCCTGATTCACAATCCTTTTTTCTGTGTCTGCTTATATTGTTCTGTTGTTTCGTTCTATGTGGTCGTCTAATTATCCATGTTGGAAATTTGCTGAGATGTATACCACATACTGGTTTATAGTCTTCATCAATTCATATTTTAAATGGAACTTTGTCTGTATTGAGTTGCAAAGGACTGTAATGATAGGTATATACATCTGGTGTACAAAATCTCCAACCTTCTGTACCTGATAAATTTCCATTCACATTCATAAAGTGAAAAGGGAACACCATACTGGTTGATGCTACTCTTTTAGTGTCAGGAAGAATCTGGGGTCAAACTCAGATCTATTGATCCCTATATCCTGTCAAACCACAAGCCATGTCCAACATATATTTGCCAGCAGCAACTCTAATACTGGGAATAGTGGTTTCTTTCTTTCAGCTACCCTGTGGATCAGAATAGAGTACAGAACTCCAATAAATTCTTTCAAACCACAAATCCAGTCCGACATATATTTGCCAACAGCAACTTTAATCCTCTGAATAGATCCTACCTGATCATCAGATAATCTTCTATCCCCTCCTTTTCAGTGTGCTCCATGAGGCATGAAACCGAATATTAGGCCGGTGAGTGAGATTTCTGCTCATTGCAGTCACCTCCGGGGTTCAAATCATCCAGAATATTCTTCCTTTTGCACCCAAAAGAGGTCAAGATCAGTTTTGGATCTGTTTGCTAGCTAGGAACAAAGAAGTAATTGTGGGCCTTGTGGCATATCTAATCTAGAAAAGGAGAGAGTAACTACCAAGCCTTCAACTGCAGGATTTTTTAATCAGAAAAACAACCATATAACCACAGCAGAATAGCAAAACAAACAGATCAGAACTAAGGAAGAATCAGATCTGTAAACAGAGTTTTGGTTTCAGAAACTGGAGTTTATGAGATCAAAACATAAACCAATTGGAAGGACTAAACCAGATATAGGAATGGGGTCATCTCAGATCATAAACCATGAACAAACATCCATAGAAACAGAAGAGAGCAGATTAACTCAATCGGTTCTGGTTCTGGTCTGTAAAGTCACTACAGGACAAAAATCAAGAGATTTTCAATATCTCAAAATTGGCTGGTCAGAAACAGCCCAAACCAGGGTCGAGTTTCAATTTGGTAGGAAGGTTCGACCAGAATTTTAGCCAAAGCCTATGGCTGGAAGTGCTTCGGGGATCAGGGAACCGATTAGGAAGTTAAAGGCATTCTGGGCAGAACTGATAAGAAAACTGAATTTAATACCTCTAGGAACTTGAGCAGATCAGGAATACTTTGTATAGTTGAGAGAAAAAGAAGATAAGCTAAGGAAGATGACCTCTTGGGCTTCGCACCTCAGAGAGTCAACTGGATCAAACACCAGTTCTATCAACCTTGATAAAACACAAGACAAATCCCAACAAGGAGAAGCAGCAGCAGCAACCATGGTTTAATTCTTCAAAATCATTCTAGCTTTAGGAGCCTCCTCTTATTTATTTATAATGTTGATGGGGAAGGGAATTACGAAATAGAAGGTTCCTTGAAGGAAACCTTAATTTTAGTCTCCTAATACAATACTTACTAAAAACTGAAATTAGAAACTAGCTGAAAAAGGAAATTAAAATGACTTGGCTCAACTAATAAATTGACTCCTACGAAAACGAAAATAACTTAAATTAAACCCAACTTGAAAGGAATCTAATGAAAAAGGAGACAAACTAGTAATCCCGTAGGCAACCTTAAGGATCCTCCTTTAGGCCCATAAAAGTGGCCTATTACACTCAAAACACATGGAAGAGTTATCAGTTATAGTAGTCGTTATTAGAGAAGTGGTGTTAGTGGAGTAAGAGGTTGTAACTCTTTGTAACTGTTATCCTATCCTATTTAAGAGGAAGGAGAAAAAAAGTAGGGCAACGAATGAAATCCTAAATTGTCTCTTGATTTTATCTTAAGAAGAGGTCGACTACCTCCCAATAGGCCACGATGTCATGGTTTCGTCTGTAAATCCAACCCTATGTTTTATTATATTTTATTTATTTAATTTATCTAAATCCTTCTCATGTCTTAATTTTTCTATTTTCTCTTTATGGAATCCCTACACGCATCATCTGGTATCAGAGCTCAGGCATGGATCCACCGGTGGAATTTCTACAATCTCTCTAGAGAAACGAGGTCATGGTTTCCTCAATTAAGCCAAGGGAAGACTACCAACATACTAAAGCAACATGGGAGGATCTAGATGCAATGAAGATTCAATTTCTAGCAAGTGGTCTTGAGGACAAGACCAATCTTAACGGGGATGGAATGTTATGTGCACAAATAAGTGGGAATAATTACTTTTGAGATAGAATTTAGTTGTTTAGGAAATTTCAATTATGTAGGAGTTATCAGTTATAGTAGTAGTTATTAGAGAAGTGGTGTTAGTGGAGTAAAAGGTTGTAACTCTTTGTAACTGTTATCCTATTCTATTTAAAAGGAGGATAAAAAAACTAGAGCAACGAATGAAATCCTAAATTATCTCTTGATTTTATCTTGAGAAGAGGTTGGCTACCTCCCAATAGGCCACGACGTTATGGCTTCGTCCGTAAAGCCAACCCTATATTATATTATATTATATTTATTTCTTTTATCTAAATCCTTCTCATGTCTTAATTTTCCTATTTTTTTCTCTATGGAATTCCTACACGCATCAAATATAGTAAAAGATAGGGTTGGCTTTACGGACGAAGCCATGATGTCGTGGTCTATTGGGAGGTAGCCGACCTCTTTTCAAGATAAAATCAAGTGATAATTTAGGATGTCATTTGTCGCCCTACTTTTTTGGTCCTTCCTCGTAAATAGGATAGGATAAACAATTACAAAGAGTTACAACCTCTTACTCCACTAACGCCACTTCTCTAATAACTACTACTATAACCGATAACTCCTACATAATTGAAAATTCCTAAACAACTAAATTCTATCCCAAAAGTAATTATTCCTGCTTATTTGTGCACGTAATAGATCAAAGGCCCAACATGTGTGGAACCCAACCCTATGCTTATTTTTAATAAAACAAGCCTAGTTTGGTGAAGAATCTGCATCAATATCAGGTGGAGGTTTCCAGGGGCAAAGGGTCTGGTCCTACCTTCAGGAAAAATCTGAATGATTGGAACTGGAAAAATACACATAAACAGGGTGTGTGGCAGGATGTAAGGGCATGGAACTCTCAGCAATGTCACAAGTTGCAAGTGAGAGCTTATTTGTTGCATGGGTGGTTTTATGTGTCCATCTAACTTTACCTGGAACCAAATGGGTGCCCCTAAGGGTTATGTATTTTATGTGGGCTGCTTTCTTGGACAAGTTACTGATACCAAATCATCTTATTGATAAAGGATGGATATTGTGGAAATGTAGGTTGTGTTCAGAACTTCAGACGTGGAGGGGATATGAACTATTTTTTTTTGAGATGCTGATTTCTTATTGCCTTATGGGGGAGTTGATGTCAGTTGTGGGGATTAGTTGTGTTTTTCTTGATTCTGTAGTAACAGCTTTGGAGGAATGGGAGGCTAGATCCTTTTTATTTTTTGTGGGGGTGGGGGG
>NC_056557.1:865316-868823 GCF_013358625.1 Macadamia integrifolia
AAGCGAGACAAAGTCGAAATTTCTGGTTTAAAATAAGGCATGGAATGTATCGTTTCAGCGAGATATACCAACAATTTGGCCAAAATACCAAAATTTCGACCGAAATATGGTACACATATTGATTCGTGCCTTAGTTCGTTTCGACCCAAAAAAAAAAAAAAAAAAGCCCTAAATACCGCTGAAATTTCGGCAAGATTTCAAACCATGGTTGAATCCAGGACCTTTTACAAAGATGCAAGAGCCCTTACCACTGGTCTAGACCATTGTTAGTTAAAACGGGAATGGCAAAAAAACAGAGACGTATGGTACGTGTTTTAAACAGATAAAAACGATGAACGGTACAGTAAAAAAAAGGGTAAAAAAAAGAAAACGTCAAACGGACGGAAACGAACGGTACGAGTATTAAACGTGTAGTTTTCAAAAAAACGAAACAAGAAAAAAGGGCAATATATCATCATGTAATTTGAGAGATTATTGCCTGTATACCTGCATCTAATGTTCTAAGCTACATCAAACATTCATGCATATATCATCCAAAATATAGCATCCAATGTAAATTCCAAATTAAAACTTAATACACCATATTAAAAAAGGCATGTCCAAAATATATTAAAAAAAAAAAAAAAAAATCCATCCATCCATATCATCCAAGATGTCTAAAGAACTCAGTATCATTATAGCAGGTCCAAAGATCAACGATAAAAATAAAAAAATAATTAAAAAATAATTAAAAAATAATTAAAAAATAATTAAAAAAAAAGATCAATGAGGAGACATTAAACTATATGAAGTAGATCCTCCATCAGCTCCAGTGTCAGATGGTTCAGGTTCCTCGTACGTCTACTCAAGCCTCTCCATTTCAAGCTCAAAGTCTACTATAAGTAAGTCACCAAGATTGTCTAAATCAATAGGCCTTGAATCTTTATGTAGTTGGCTTTCATAGTTCTCCCTTATCATAGAGTTCATCTTGATGTACACCAAATCCTCTAGCATCTCTGGGGCTAATCAAGCCATGGTTAAGGGTTTTCGATTTACTTTTGTTTTTTACCCAAAATCACATCTCAAAGATGCTGATTCAAAGAACGAGAGGAAGAAGAAGAGTAGAGAGAGAGAGAGAGAGAGAGAGAGAGAGAGAGTACCTGATCGATCTCTTTGAACCTCAGTAGCTACTCAACGAAGACCCACTGCTGCAAATGCTGCTCGACGAACAAGTTCCTCCAATGTTCTGAGATCTCCTCAACATCAAGCCTGATTCCACCATAATATTTAACTAACAAGGACCTGAACACTGATATGATATCGGTTTCGACCAGTTCTCTACCTCCGATTTTCGGTTAATTGGTACTGGCTCCTTCCTTTCCTTCACAAGCGACGACTGTAAGTCCACGGGGACCAGACTTGAGAGTCTTCTGAGTTCTGACCCAAAAAAGGAAGAACAACAAAATATATAAAAGAGATGCTACTATACCTGCTTGCTACTGTCGATGCCCGAGCCCGACTTCCGACGACCTGGGATTAACCTTTCTCGACTTTCGACGCTTCTGACGACCTGCTTTTCCTCTTTTGCTCTGAGTTTTCTTCGATTGACAAACGGAGAAGGGTTTAGAGTCTGACCAACGGAGAAGAAGGGAGAGATGACGGGAGTCACGGACTCACCGGACTACGGCTACGGGATGTGATTTCAGAAATCAGAATTAGGGATTTGGGGAAGAAATCAGAAATCGTAAATCGTTTTCTTCGGTTTTGGGGTTTTTTTTTTTTTTTTTTTTTTTTTTATTTTTATAAATAGTATGACAAAATTCCTATTTTGCCCTTACAAAACGTATACGTGTTTTAAACGTGTGTTTAAAACGTTTTATACTGCCGTTCCCTTTTTTCCCGCATTGTATGGAAGCATATGGCAAAACGCGTTTTAAATGGCAAAAAAAGGCGAACGCGTTTTAACTAACAGTGGTCTAGACATGCATTTATATTGTAAGAATGATTTATATATATTGCAATTAAACTTCCCAACTTCTCAGACTATTTTTATCAGATGTTACCAGTTTTGATTGCCAACTGCCAAGTATTGTTCCGGTTTTGGTCTGTTTTCTGAAACATTGATCATATCTGTATTATTCTGTGGAATTAGTTTGTTAATTTAATGATTTAATCTACAACATTTTGGTGGGTCAATATTGATTTTGATTTTTCATTTCATTACATTGATTTGCTTCTTAAATTCATGAAAAAGAAAGCAGAATTGGGATGAAAATCACCCTAATTGTTCGTTAACTAGGAGGCCTTGTGTTGATTTGTATATGGTCTTGATACTTAAGCTTAGGCATGTACCATAGAAGGTTTCGTGCTCAACTCCTTCTATCTAAGTTTAAAAATATATTCCCTGGGAATAAACATTTTATCCCTCCATCCCACAATGACTGTCTGGTTTGGAGTTCTGCGATGTTCCGATTTGTTTGTCCATTAGAATATTAAATGCTTTGAAATATCTTACTTCTCCATGTTAACCTTAGCATGTAATGCTAATTGGTGCTACCACTACAATTTTTTGCTTTAAAAGAGCGAGAGAAGAAAGAGAATCTAATGTAGTTTTTGGACAATTAGTGATTAATATTTAGGCAAGGAATGTAATAACAAATTTTCTTTAAATGTGAGATTTGTCAAGCTTTGCAATTTTTGTGGGACGGAGGGT
Organism: Macadamia integrifolia; assembly: GCF_013358625.1. Taxonomy (NCBI): domain Eukaryota; kingdom Viridiplantae; phylum Streptophyta; class Magnoliopsida; order Proteales; family Proteaceae; genus Macadamia; species Macadamia integrifolia. The sequence continues at coordinate 868,009 of NC_056557.1, forward strand.
GTGACATCTTTGGTAGAAATACATCTTATGATGTGGCCAAAGCTTAACTACGTAACATGGAGGGTTCAAGGGTTGTAGTCGTCCTAATAGTTAGGTACCACTTTATAAGAAACACCTTCAGTTTGAGTCCCATCCACTGCAAAATTATAAAATAAGTTATGTTTGATGACATCAAACTTATCGATAAAAAATGTTACAGCATCAAAAGATAATAGATCAATGAACATCCTTTTCACTTGTAAGGAACAAACATTTTTTTTTGTTACATGTGCCTGTTTTGAAGTGACACCTGGACTTCTCTGTGGTAATTATTGCAGTTAGAGATAATCGAGATGCTTCTAAAGGGATGTGATGCTGTGGAGAACTATGCGAAAGAGGTGAGGACTCTTCAGGATTTTTAATGATAAATATCCATAGCCTTTATGGCCATCGACATGGTGGTGTTGAATCATCTTGGATTGCCTAATTTTGTACAGTGGACTACAAAATGACTTCTTCTTTACTTATTTTCTTGAATATCTTGGTTACTTCATTAGTTAGATGTGCACTCTATGCTCATTCTCAAAGATGATATGCATTTCCTTTATATGCTCCATTATAAGAATTCCATAAACCTTCATCTGTGTGTGGCATCTCATTGATATATGTCAGTCTCGACATGAAACCTCAATTAAGGTGCATCATCTTTCTGGTCAATTGCATTATTTTGGTGCTTTACAACAATGAGTGCGACACTTGTATGGCTTTCCACAAGGATGCAATCTCTCTGATACTAAAGAACATCCAATGTGTGTCAATGGAAAATTTAAGGCGGC
>NC_056557.1:868923-886987 GCF_013358625.1 Macadamia integrifolia
GAAAAAAAAAATGATTGGGAAAACCACCACCCCATGAACTATTCAAAAAGGTCAAAGAATCATTATCTCAAAATTTTCTTCCTTGCACATTATGTTACAGACAGATACAATGGCAACAAGAACAATTTTGTGGACAACAAAGCAACTTGAACCATGCAAAACTGTAAAAAAGTACAGTAACCTAGAGGGAATGAGAACATCTGAAGAGCGGTAAACAAGAAACTGTGCAAGCAGTTATCTTCAGCTATTGGATTTGCAAAATTCAAAATGACAGAGATCTTACAGTATAGAAGAAATGACTGAACAGCATTCAAGAGGACGGGGGAGACTTCCTTGACTGGCCGAACCTCCTAGAAAGACAGAAGGTGGTCAAAACAACTTAGAGGATTGAAAAAAGGCTATGAAACTAGAGGGTAGAAAAAACACGGTAACCTTGAAATCATATCTCAGAAGTAAATACCTGAAATGATTTTGTATCACTCGGAAACCCCGAAATAATCAGTTGCCTTATTATCTTCGAACACAACAGCCACCTCTCACAAGTTAAATATAGATCATCTTGATGGTCTACTGAAGCAACCACAGTGGAACTTTGGGCAAGTGCAGAAAAACCACTCAATATGGTCTGCACATCACTCTGCCAAAGGTGCCAACTATATTCAAAGAAATGAGAGGAAATCTGCATTAAATGCATATAAGAAAGCCATTAGTTACAACCATCAATTACAAACTGGAAATGCAACCTTGAAGAGAGAACAGAAAAATATAAGCTACAAGAAGAATGGGAGCTCCAAATGCAACAAAAATAATAATGACAACAACAATTTTAATAATAATAATCATGATCATGATGGATATGGCCTATCAATGAGGAAGCACACGACAGACAAATACGGGAGAATACACAAGGACAAAATACAAGATCCTATACCAAGGGTGCATCACAAACCCTAAAACAAGGATTGCAATACAGGAAACCCCCACTATGAACTCAATTTTATCAGAAGATCCCAACATAATAAACTTAATACATCCAATTAGAGCAACAATATTTAGAATTGCGATGCAAGGACATCTGCGACTTGTAATTCGATCTTACATCAACTTGGTATCAGAGCTATGTGTCATGACCCACCCAATAAAAGCCCACGGGCCAAGCATTCAAGTCCATGGACATAGTCCCTTGGGTCAAGCAAACTCTAGAAACCAAGAAGGTTCTAGAAAAGTTTGTATAGCTAAGAAAGAGGGAGATTTCTAGAGATCTCTCTAAGATACTAAAATCTTCCCCTAAGGAGGTGGGAAACTTCTAATCTCCATGACTAGAAAGTTCTTAACCATTAGATGTGCGACTCTTGTACAAATCCTATGCATTCTTTGTAACTTGGGGTGCCTACAAATAGAGGTGGCCTCATTTGGCTAAGGCACCAAGCAAGTGAGCAACAAGCATTGTACTCAAAGCTCTCAAGTGTAATGCAAGTTCTTTCACTCAAACTTTCGTGTTCACTATTTCTCTTCCCAAGTCCCTTAAGGAGCATAGTAAGGCTAACTTAGTGCTAGCGAGAGTGCTAAGTGCCAACGCGGTTGCTTAGAAAGGTCTAAGGTCGTGACATATGGCAGAGGAAAGCTCCACCAATCCCCACCAAGCTCCTATCAATGCTATTGATACACTTGCTTTAGTTGTACAACAGTTAACAGAAAAGTTGTCTACTATGAAGCGAGAGTTTAGAGAATTTACCGACACTTCCTCAAAGTTGTCTACTTAGTATAGCTCACAATCATGTGCAACATAGCCGGACCAAACATATTAAGGTGGACCACCTCTTCATTAAGGAAAAGATTGACTCTGTCTATATTTGCACTCTTTTATAAGACAGGCGACCAGTTGACTGACATCTTCACCGAATGACTCATCTCTCAGCAATTCAATACCCTTCTGTGAAAGCTAGGGATGTAGGATTTTTATCCTCCAACTTGAGGGGGAGTGTTAGAGTTCATGTCATAAAGGTATTTTGGGTACTAGATTATTATCTTGTTAGTTACATTGTATTCTGCTTTTTATGTTTTTATCTTTTACCTCCCTCGGGAGATGTATGTAGTTTATAATATTTAAGTTAGTAAATCAATATAGGGCATGTTGATGTATAATTTATGCTACCCTTCCCTACAAGTTTGAGCTTTTAGGTGAAATGATAGTGAACATGGTATCAAAGCAAGGAGGTCGAGTGTTCAACTCCTGGGAAGTTCCAAAGGGAGTTTTTCTCCCACTTCTTATACCTCGATCACATGTGTGGGCACACATGTGTCACACGGTGCCCAGATGGCCTGCACGTGTGGGGGAGTGTTGATGTATAAATTTACACCGTCCTTCCCTACAATTCGAGCTTTACGTGAAACGGTAGCGAACGAGGAAGAGACATCCTTCTCTCCCCATACAATTGCACTCATCTCTCTCTTCTTCTCTTCTCTTCTCTTCTTCCTTCTCATCTTCTTCTTTCTTCCTCTTACCTCTTCTTTTACCTTGATCCTTGCTTACTTTCAACTAAAGGAATATGTGTCCAGTATATATAGTTGATGCCAGCTCAAGTTTATAACTAGTAGGATGTTCTAAGTCCTTGGCACATTTTACTACTGACTAAATATTACTCAAACTAAAAGTATAAAACCTCTGCTGAAAATAAGGAGTTGAAAGGCTTAATATTTATAAGGTAGAGGGTTCTCACAGTAAGCGGCATAGGGGAGTAGAGAGATAGACACAAAGGTGCAAGCATTCCCTGCCCCAGCAGCTCAGACAACCTTTTCCCTAATTGCCATGTACCACAAAAACAATAAAATTCTCAAAACACTCTTGTTTTAATCACGAAAATTACACTATAATTCAAACAGAGTTTTGAGTCTTTTGACTGATCATTACTTTAATCTAGTTAACCTACAAAAGAAAATTCTAACCTCATATACATACTATGACTATTTCAAGACATAAATTCTGACCCTTGAAAGTTTTGTAAAGCCACAAACCAAAATTCTAAAAAAGTCTGCTAGAATTAGTAAGAAAATATTATTTCTTTTGTATCACATAGTTACTTAAAATTGTGAAAAATACAAACAGTACACTGCAAGATTATATAGTTTGGACTTCAAAAGCATGATTTCCCCAACGCAACCAACCTCTGAAATCTCAAAAGGAAACCAAAATAGAATAAAAGGTTCATACTATTAATGAGCAGAAAAGGAAGGGGGGAAATTTGGTGCAACAATGATCCAACTTTAAGTCTTTAACACATATGTTGTGCAAGGTATGGTGTAAAGCAGCACTATTGTGAGAGAAAGGTATCATTCTTAAGAGTTAAGAAAGAGAATAGAGGTAGACAGTACATACCTCTGCAAAGTTCCTCTGATCCGAAGTAAGACGTTTAGATGCCAACTCCTTCAAGGTTCGAAAGAGGACCATGAAAATTCTATGCGATGTAAGGACATCTGCCGATTGAAGTTGTTGTGCCAAAGCAGAAAAAAGCTCTGGCCTGAAAGAATGATCCCATTAGAAGTTAAAGTTACCATAAAAAATTAAGATGAAGTAACATATTTCTCATATCCAGAATTAATATATGGAAAGAAAAGGAGGAAGCAACACTGAAACATTACAGTCATGACATGTAGAACATGCTTATGGGAGTAAAGGCAGAATGGATCCGGTACAATGCAATTGGGACAAGAAAAAAAAAAAAGCCTTTTAGTATCAAGGGAATGGCTCGATAAAATGGGAACGGGACAAGAAAAAGTCTTTTTATATCACGGTGTATCGACCTGCATCAGTAAAAATACGACCTGAGACAGGTCGTACACCTCAAGATTAACTCAATATGACCTGACAAGACCAGAACACAAAGGCATTAGAAACCAAAGACCAAAAGTGAGAAAAACCAGTGGTCAAGGTTCAATCTGCTTAGGTTCAAGCTTGAGAAGCATTCTAGACACCAAAATGACTCCAAAAGAGAAATCAAACATAGACTTTTTTTGCATGAAAGGTGAAGAAATCACGGATCGAAGTGGAACTGTGGAAGTCCACGAGTTGAGGTGAACCTAAAAATGCTTCAATTTGTCTGCTAAATGTTGTTGTTGTTGTTGGTTGTTTTTGCTAAGGATGACATGACATCTAAGTTGAAAAACAGCCTAGAGTCATGCATCATTAGGCAAGAACAGAACTCTAATATCTATTTAGGGTAAAGTATTCTAAATTTGATTTGTAGTAACCCCAGAAATATAAGCCCAAGCGACAAACTTTTTACTTCCACAATAAAGTCAATAAACCCAAAATTTAAAGTGACACATTGCATAGAACTAGAAGACATACCACTCTTTAGGATAATCGATACGAGCAATTTTCGAGACGATAACAGCCAACTGGAGAGCTATCTGAACCAAAAATGTGTCACTAAGGTATAGCACATAAAATGGCTATCCTACAAATAGCAAAAACAAGGATAAAGGTGGTCCATGATCTCATTAAACCATGCATGAAATCGATGACATCATGAATAAACTGAGTCTATGAAACATTATACACACCCATACCTATCCATCTAAAACAAAAGAAAACAGCAAAACATCCATTAAAAAAATTAATGTCAGTGATCACCTGATAATTCTCTTCTCTCAAATGTGAAAGTAGTTTCTGTCTCAAATGTATTTTCTCTTCATTGCTCATTCCCCTGTACGAAAATTTCAATAAAAAAATGTTCTACATTAAAAAAAAAAACAACAATAAAAAACAAAAACAAAAAAACAAAGAAAATAGGAAAGCATCATGCACCCAACTAAGTAAGCCAATCGCATGGTGTTAAAAAGGAAATGAAGAAATAGAAAACTAATGAAAATATGAAGTTAAGGGGTCAAATCCAAACTTCTGATACCAAATCAATAAAAGAGAATTTTATCAAGGAGAAAAAAGAAGATTCTAAATAGGACAAGAAATATAAAGTACCCTCCACCATATCATTTTATAGTACATGCTGTATGAAATGATAACTGACAAGTTTAGAGAAAGGTAACTCCCAAAGCTACAATTATAGAAAACAAATAAGTAGTAATAATTTTTTTTTTTTAAATGAACAGAAAGGGAGTTGCTAAAAAATTAAGAATGATGACTAACAGATAGCCAAGATTGACCACTTCAATTTCCTAGATTCTGCAGAGATTGGAAAGGATTCTCATATCATCAAATCTACACAGACGACGTAGGAGGAGCTTTTAAAGTGTTGTGTGATAGACAAATCTATTATAAATATTGTATGGGGCTGAATACATTGTTCCAACGATTGGCCAAACCCGATCCAAATCAAGATTGACAGCGACCTCCATTCCACTGGTCAAAGTGAGAGATGTTTCAGTTGAGAAGCAATTTCTGCAATAGCTTCGAGGTGGAACAATCAACTGTTTATCACACCGGCCTACTGTGCCCTTAGGTCGATAATAGAACATTCATTTTGTATGCAATGCTGAAAATCTGACTAGTCAACCATATCCATCAAAGTCCTCAAATTGAACAAAGTTGTTAAAGCCCTAGTGTGGCAGATTAGGGAGTATTGACCTCAAAGCTGAGGGCAGCATTGAGTTGCTAATGGAAGATGAACCACCAGTCCTCTAGAACATGTTCTTGAACATGAGGGAGGATGCCAGATCTGATCCTTCCTCCAAGGCATATTGGTATGTAATCTTCTTCTGGCCAACAGACTCTACAAGAGTAGATCATTTGTGGGAGAAGAACCTTATACACTGAGTTTGTGTGCCAATAACAAAACATTTTTACAATAGAAAAAGGATTTGGATGTCAAGACAAAGCTTCGTTCCCCATGCTCCAATCACAGACAATAGATCAACTTCCTTTTTTTCTTTTTTTTTTCTTTTTTTTGGGGGGTGGTTAAATAAATAATTTATTGCCAAAGAGAGAAAAAAGAACACAACAGCCCCCAAAGGAGGGGGGAAGAGCCAAAAAACAAAAAGGGATCAGCCCTCAAGGAACAGAGGAGGGAACATGAATAAGGGAAAGGGAATAAACAACAATGTGCATGTTCCTTGGGGAGTCAATACCAGAGGAGGACACACCAGATTACTTGGCAACACCATAGATCAACTTGTTAATAGCATAATGCATTACATTTCTTCTAGATTGGGAATTGTCGTCATTATCATTGCTAGCAGTGGATGCCCATCTAAGAAAAATAAAAAATAAAAACATTTTTTAAGTTTCCATTGTTCCTTTGAACCTGGCCGTTGCATTTGATTCTCTGCATCCCCTGTTCCCAGACGCTCTTTGTGCATTCTGCCATCTTTCTCCTTCATTCTGTGTGAGTGTGTGTTAAGTGTTTTGATAAATAACAAGATTTCACTGATCGAAAAGATCATGGAAGTAAATGTAATACAAATACATACAGGTACAACAACTAGGCCTCTACAAAAGGACCAATCCAACAAATTCGCACATATCCTGTTGGCTGTACAGTATCTACATAGGCTATCAGATTCTTAGCCACCTGTTTTGTTGGACATAAATTGCTAATGTCATCTGAGGCCCAACCCATCTTTTCCTGCTGACTGACTTGTTCATCCAAACCCTTTTGGGCCCAGAAACACTACCCAAGCCACAGACCAGTTTCCAATTTGAGTTTGGTAAACACCAGTGGTAGTTTCCCACTTTAGAACCCTTCAATTAGGACTAATGGTTGGTGCTTCTCAATTTTTTGAAGACAAAGCTATCTTCTTCCTTGGTCAGCATCAGTACTACTGCTTCAGTCTGACATTTGGATGCTCTTTGATTTGAACTTGATATTTCAGGACCAACTTGAAAGGTCTCCATTGGTCGCATGTCACTTACTGAACACCAGGTCTTTTCTCTTAGACTTATTAGCAGTTTCTATAGATTTGAGGTCTCTGAAGTCCATATGGGGTGGTTGTCGGATTTTACTTGTGAAAACCAACCTGACCCACGTGTTGTTGAGCCTCCCAACACACTTCCATGTTCCCTCCGTGTTGTACTCTTCATTTCTAGAATTGGACACGTCTTCAGGGAAGCTAGTTCTACGGTCTTTATCCCACGATAGTTACTCCTCTAATGCTGCCAATTCCCTTTTCTTTTTTTCTTTTTTTCTTTTTTCTTTTTTTTTTTTTTTTTTTTTTGTGTGTGTGTGTGTTTGTGTGTGTTTCATTCTCTTCTATCCTAATTCAGATGCAAAACTAGTTAAAGTCACAAATTCAGAAGTCCAATTAGAAGTCCAGGGATATAAGTGCAGGTTCTGTACTCAAGTTATCTTTTCTTTGGCAATTGTGCTCCATCATTTTAATCCACTGTTTCTGTCAATGAATTGTCCATATTTCCAAAACATTATGGGTCTCCCTTGGCTGGTTCCTCTGTTACTGCATGGTCAGCTTGGTTCTCTGTGTAAAGTCAACCACAACTCTTAATAGATGGCTAAACCCTGGTCTGATCATGGGATCGATACAGCTGCCCTAAAAGATTGACAGAACTCAGAACTAAATCTAACAGTGGTAGGCTCTTAGCAAGGTTGACCCAATAATATTATCATCAAATTGTACTCTTCTACATTTCAGGATGCAAATGTTATAAATGTGGATAATGAAAGACCTCGTAAAGTAGTTCCATGAATTTTAAAGATAACAGCATAAATAAATAAGTCTAGTCAGAAAAACTCACAGTGAATCACGCCTACTTCTCCAGTACCGACTGATGCTGTTCTTGAAGTAAACTGAAGCCATGAGGCGTACATCTCCCTGAGAAGCTAGATCCTTTGCAGTAATCACTTCCTGTATTAACCGGAATTTCAGAACAAAACGCGACAGAGAGACATGGAAGCAGTATAAGACTGACAAAATCATACACTGAATGCCTGGATTCACGTAAATTAAGTATACCCATAAAACCCAGATTGAGCACTTCTAACGAAATACCAATAAAAAATTGTCACCCGCATTGCAAAGTTGGTCAATCAATAAACGAATAAACAATATCAACATCAGTCGATGAAACGCCCTAGCAATAAAGAACTGGATAGATTACCATAAGACAAGAGCAAAAACCAGGCCTACTTTCAGACTGAGTAAGAGCAGTCTCTGCTGGCTTACGCAAGGCTTCGTCTCCCCTCAAAGAATTGGTGAGCAAATTATACATCGTAGGAACGTCCGAAGCAGACAGAGCCATGGCTCTGAACGAATTTAACAATCACACTACAAATGAGAAAGAAACTAAATCGAGAATCCGATCAGTAACGTTAGACTCAATAAATGAAGCACGAGAAAGATATGGCAATGTATGAGTACATGGAGAAGGAGAAGGATAAATTAAGGGTTCTCTTCTTTTCTGAAGTTCGTCAAATACCTTGTTTCAATCACCGAAAATCTATGCGATGCCACAGAGATTGATTTGTAAATTTAGTAGAGTAGGCCAGTGGAAGACATGTTTGACACTTTGATAGGCTTGCTTTGTTCTCCAGGGAAAGGTGTATGAAATAGTAAGGGTGAGGGAGGCTGTCCCCCGGCGTGCATTTATACATGGAATTGGGCTATTCTTCTTCTTTCTTCTCCTCTACCTTTTGTCTTCTTTTTTTTTTTTTTTTTTTTGAAGGTTTTCCATAAATCCACGGTTTTAAGAATCGGGAATCGGGAATCGGGAATCGGGAATCGGATGGGGTGTATTGGCATTCTGGTCGATTTGAATCCAAATCAATTTCTGATTTTTTTTTCTAAAGGCGTCTTTGATTTGATTTCTTGAGTATTTGGAATGTAATTCAAAAGAATCATGATTCTGAACTTTTTATGGGTGTTTGGTTGCTAATGAATGTAATTTAAAAAAAAAATCAAGTAATTCTTCAAACAATCTATTTTACACATAAAGTGATTCTTATCTTCATATAAAATGACAAAATCACTACAGAGAATATGTGAAAAATGTATGACCTCTGACGACCATTAAACAGACTCATCATACTACTCTGTCACGTCCGTGCTTCTCCTCCCTCAACGAAGGTCGCAACTTCTCCTCTCAAATGTATGCATTCTCTCACCCTCTCTCAACTCTTCTTCCTCCTCTTCTTATCTTTGTATTCTGCTAGATATTAGCCGATGCATGTTTATTGGGGGGTTTTTTTTTTCTCTCAGATTTGTGACCTCCGACGACCATTCGAGCCCCTTCATCCGCATCTGCTCTACCTCATCCCTGCTTCTCCCTCAACTAAGGTCACGTTTTGCTTAGTCTCGAAGGTATGCACTCTCTCAACCTCTCTCAACTCTTCTTCCTCCTCTTATTATCTCTGTATTCTGCATGATGTTAGTCAATGCATGATTATAGGGTTTTTTTTTTTTTTTTGTTCTTTTAGATTTGTGACCTCCGATGACCATTCGAGCCCCTCAACTGCATCTGCTCTGCCTCGTCCCTGCTTCTCCCTCAACGAAGGTCGCAGTTTGCTTAGTCTCGAAGGTATGCACTCTCTCACTCTCTCTCAACTCTTCTTCCTCCTCTTCTTATCTCTGTATTCAGCTTGATGTTAGCCGATTCATGATTATATGGTTTTTTTTTTCTCTGAGATTTGTGACCTCCAACGACCATTCGAGCCCCTCATTCGCATCTGCTCCGCCTCGTCCCTGCTTCTCCCTCAATGAAGGTCGCGATTTGCTTAGTCTCGAATGTATTCAAACAATTATTTTTTCAATAATGCAACTCCAGGGAATCATATTTTATGGAGTAACATTCTTAAAATATACTATTTCCAAATACTCAAGGAATCAAACACGCCCTAAACCTTTGGTAGATTGAGTTCAATTTTTGTTGATATGTGGAATCAAGATTCAAGATCCCCTTACTTTTTTTTTGTTTTTGGTAAGCAAGATCCTCTACTCACATGTCAAGTTGTGACAAAATAAATTATCGACAACAACTATTCAGACTCTTCCCAAGTGAAAGGGGTTGGCTAGATGGATCTAAATTAAATATAGTAAAATAAAAATAAAGAAAAAGTAAATAAACGAAACAACACCTCATGAACATCTCACCACATAAATGGGTTAGTTATATGGGTCTTTGCCCTCCAAACAACTCTATTTGAGATCATATTAGAGTCAAAACCTAAACTCTGCATGTCTTTTCATAATACTTTTCATATAGTCATTTTAGGCTTGGATCAAGCTCTTTTAGGTCCTTCCATTTGAATCTAGTCACTTCTCTTTACTAGGGCATCCCAAGGCCTACATCCCAAAGTAGGTCATTTAAAAATCTAAAATTTTGACAGGGGTCATAAAGAACCAATGAAGAGATGCATTGGTATAGACAGGAGGGTATAGCATTAAATAGTGTGAAATGATTGAATTTTGGTATGAAATTTGATATGCGGTCTATTAAAATTGTCTCTTATATATCTCAAGTCCCCATTACTTTGTTTACCAATCAAATAAAATCTTGACTTTTTTTTTTAGACAAATCACCTAAAACTTAAGGCCCTGCGAAATGACTGGCCCACTGACCCCTATGAAAGATAAAAATCCTAGCTCAATTGATGCTTCCATGGACGCTTTGATTGGCCCCTACATTAGTATAGGAGGCACGCTCTTGGATAGAAAACACTCCCCCTTTTTCTATTATCTACCCTACTTGCAGCCTATTTCTCGGAAGTGGCAAAACTCTAAACTTAACTCATGGTAATAAAAAATTTGGTAACCTAACCAAAAGTTGGAAAATATATCATATTAAGTAAAAGAAAAACAAAATGATACATAAATGGCAGCAAGCATCTACCTCCTAATAAGGACTACAAGCAAGCAGGGACATACCATCCCTCATACAACAAAGATAAAACATAAATAACTCAATTACATCTGTAATAAACCTAGCAACCCAAATTTCCCTTGATCAAGCAAGGAGATCAATGGTGAAATCTAATGGAAGGAGGATAATCTCATTACCACCTGGAGCAAAAGCAGCCATATAATTAGGTGGCTGGTGGATTCCCTCTCCAAACATGTCTAATGTCTTTATGAACAAAATTAGATATAAGTGTTTTTTCTTTTGGACCAAGTTTTTCTTCATCCCCATAGTCAAGGGATATACAAAGGGGTTTGGATGATGTGGAAATGGCATTGCCTTACAATGGAGAGTTATTATCAACTTCGTGCAATATGGGGTAATAATGACCCTAGATAGGTGGTTGAACCCTACTATAAGATGAAGGAAAATGTTTACCTTTTCTTTTTGTATGGTATTTGTATTGGCCAAATTGATTACAAAGAGAAAGATGAGCTACTTTGCAAGCAATGGCATGCCCTTGATTGATAAAAGCTCATAGGATTTGAACAAAGGAGACCTCGAAGAAAAGATATCCAAATGAAATAATGCCTCATTAAAGGTTCACTTTCCACAACCTTCCCACCAGATGTCTATTTATTGTCACGGAGCTAGAAGCTCATCCCATGCATCTTCTTGGTAGTCTAAGCATTTGTGTTTGGTTACATAATTCGTTAGTGAAATGTGATTCTCTTTTTTCTTAATTGTTTGGTTGTTTTTTGAGTTAGTTCTACTTATAAATATTAATTCATTTGAAACACATTGTAAAGCTAAATGTGGTTCATCTGAGAACTAAGGTAAATAGCAAAACTTGTATTTGACACACATAATTCTGGCCCTCATATAAATAGTCTATGTTAAGTGGTGATTCAAAAGAATCACAAAACTCGGGATGGGTAACCAAACAATTTTCCGAAAAATCTTAAAAAGAAATACAATTTAATAGAAACACTCTCTATGTATTCATTACCAAATCCGAAATAAAACTCCAACGAATTATGTAACCAAACACATAAGACATTCTATTAGTAGTTTTAGATTTTTGAAAGTGTATTTGTTACTTAATCAATTCCAAGGCTATTGTAGGAAGCTTGGGTCATGGTCTTGAGTTTGAATCCTCACTCCTTATTCGTTGTGCTAACTATTACTGTCGCCCAACCCTTGTAAGGAATGACCGAAAAAAAAAAAATCCAATTGATCTGAAAATTAGCTAGTGAATAATGGATCATCTATGGATACTCTACTAATAGGTTCATCCATAAAATTTACTCTTTTTTATCTGTTAGTAGAACTATTAGATCTGGATCCTTTATACGGAGTCAATGAGTCTAGCACATCAGCATGCATCAAACGAGCATGCACCCCCAACTGTTGGATGTGCACTGGAGACACTAGAGTGCTAAAGAGGATCTAGTTCTTGGATGACCCAGTGGCATATGGGATCAGACTCAAATCCTCTGCAATATTCCATGTGTGTGTTTGCGCTAGATGCTTGTGGCATGGACGATTGAAAATCTAGAGTTCAAATCCTCTACCCATATGATTTGGGGTGGAAATTACCTCCCCATATGGGTAAAGAATCAAGACTCATTACTCGAACCTAAAGGTGTTACTCAGTTCGGTTATAATGTAAATGGTTTGATTCGATTTGCTGCAAATTTTTTTAAATAAAATCAAAATCGAATTATTTGATAAACAGTTTCATATATTAAAACCGAAACCATTTATAAACGGTTTCGATTTAAACGATTTTCTTATGTTATCTAATTTTCTATCCAAATAATTCTTTTACCTTCGTTTTTGAACGTAGGAGCTCCGAACAACGTATTGTTTCACCCGCCCAATTGTTATTTTGCTGACGAAAATAGCAAAGCAAGTCGAAGATGACGCCGACACTCGAGATGAGCGATCGTCTCCTGCAACTGTCATTTCTGTTAGCATCACTCTGATGCTTCGCTCAAACAGTAAAAACCTTCGATCCATATAAGGTGAGATTCTTGGACCCTTCTTGTTTAAATTTGGTATTGTGTTTCTCTTAATTTCTTGCTCATTTTTTACTCTTTCATTTTTGGGTTGCCGTGGGCTCTGTCACTGTCTGAATTTGAAGTGAGCTTGGTTACCGTCGAGCATTAGTATGAATCACCTTTCTTCATTTCTTTGAGTGCGAGGGCGTGTTTGTTAGGGTTTGATTGTAAATGTAGGTCGTCAATGTGGGTAGCAGACGTTATAATTTCTGAATCATTGGAGAAATCTTGAACTGGGTATTGTTGTGGTGGGTCGTCAATGTATTATGTATGGATTGTTGACAGTTTGTTCTTTTCATGTCTCCCCTAATGCAACTTAATTTAGTTCTATTCTCTTTATAAGAATAAAATATTTTACTTTTTAACTTCGTTAGCGGATCACCAATTTTATGTCAACAAAGACATAAAATTAGTTGGGTTGAATGACGGATTTATGATGCATTAGTTTTTTATTGGGAATATTGGATTAGTTTTTTCTGGAGTGGGACAAAGAGGAAGAGGAGAAAGAAGGATATGATGGCCATGTGAATGAAGAAAGGTCATTTCTTACAGTTTAATGATAAAAGATGCAATTTAAGACTCTTCCTTCCTCTGTAGCTAGTAAATTGGCTATGATCCTTTCAGTCTGCAGGTTATATGCATATAATACGCACATGCCTATACTTTTGTGAATTGAGTGAATGGGAATCTTTGAAGGTAAATTAGACAACATTTTCCTTTTATTCTTTCTCCTGATTCAGCCTGATTCACAGTTGCCACTGATGTTTACAACGGATAAAATGTCTAGCGAAATCTTTGTCATGAATTGACCGGGCATGTTCTTCCATCATCAATCTACTTGTTGCCACAAGCCCACAAGAGCCCCTCGCGTCATTCTTTTCTACTTCTACTTCCCGATCATAAGGGCGTGAATGAATATCCCAAAACCTCGTCTTTAGAATAGTGCAGTCACATACCTAACATACCTAGTCATTGGAGTTTCGCCAGCACCACCATAAGCAAAGTGCGCATCTGGAGAACTGCTACGCCAAAAGCCTATCGTAATTCGAGATGACAATTTAGTGCTCTATAAAGCTGATAATCACTTGGATATGTTTTGCTTGGCAGTTGTTACATCGTATTTAGTTTTCTATCAATTTTTCAAGTTCCTTCAATCTTTGTACTATGAAAAACCTAGACAAAGTGGAAGTCGTTGTATTATGTTGGGATGGTAAACCTCTCTTTGAACCCAAGCAAGATGTTTACTTTGTCTTAGCTTTAGGAGAGTTTGTATATGCAACTATTATATTTTTCTCAATAATAGGGAGTGATAGTACAAATAGGGGTGCAACAGGGCCAGGTTGGGCTAGGGTTTTAAGAAACCCTAGCCCAACCCTGAGTCCCCTTAACTGGGCCCGAACCCGCCCTGACCCTGACTTAGGGCCGCAAAATTTCAACCCAGACCCAACCCTTAAGGGTTCAACCCAACCCTTACTAGCCCTGATTGGCCTTGATTTTTTAGGGTCGGGCCATGATGACCCTGATTGACATTGACCCTGATTGACTCTGGTTTGCCATTAAGGGCCGAGTATACCCTGATCTTGACCTTACAAAATACAAAAATAAAAAATACTCATAATAAAGAGGAGATAAAAAAAAACGAACACACAAAATCATAAATTACTTGTCATGAGGAGAGCATCCTAAAGAAAATATTCAAACAATACAACTAACTCCAACTATTATGGTAAACAAAGAGGAGATCATCCTAAGAAAGCAAATAATCCAAAAAAAATTCAATTATTTGTCATGATAAACAAAGAGATCATCTTAATAAGGCAAACAATTCGAAGATCTGAAAACCCTTGTCATGTTGAACAAAGAGGAGAACATCCTAAGAAAACAAAAAATCCAAGGTCAACATCAGGGGCAAAAATCAGGGCCGGGTTCAGGGCGGGCTAGGCAAGCCAAAGACATCAACCCTTACCTGCCCTGACCTTGACTCAGGGTCAAAAATTTCAAGGTCAGGCCAAGGGCGGGTTCAGACTGTCACGGCCAAACTTGCACCCTTAAGTACAAAGAGAAAGAGAAGGAAGAATGGCGTGTGGTTATAAATTAAATTTCAAGTTCATAATAAAACATTTAAAAAACTATCCATTGTGAAGGGAGTAGGCCAACTAGTTTTGCTGTTACCTGAGAAAGAAAGAATGAAATGCTTAAAACACTAGAGTGTGAGTAAGTATGTAGGCAACTCTCCTAATGTTCATCTTCTTATTGAAAAATCAGTTAAGAGTTAGTTATATGTTAAAAATATTACATGGAAAGTAGGAAAACCAAGTTTCGGATCTAGTTGGTCTTGTTTAATGGTTTGTTCAAGCTGATATTGGTAATAAATCGCCCTTATTTGTCTCTTGTTTAATTGGTTTATGCTGTTTTCAGTTTCTTGGTGTTGAGCGAAACACAAGCCAAGGGAAATTCAGAAAGCTTTCCCCAGTATGTTATTCTTAGGGGCTTCTATCTTGAACTTGTTTATTCGTTCTTCTCCCCACATTTTTTAGTTTTTACAAATGATTTCTATCTTTTTCTTTTGCAGGCTTTCCTTTCAAGATCACCCTGATAAAAACAAAAACAATGGTGCCCAAGAAAAGTTTGCTTTGATCAACAATGGTATTCTTTATTCACTGTTTCATTTCTTTTAGTTGTTCTTGTTCTTCTTATTGTTGTTATTGTTTTCCCTGTCGTACCATGGTTTGGCCATACCATTCATTTATCGTGGTACCACGCTCAATGAGGTTATTAACCTTCTGATGTAGATCTAAATGTTGCTTCTCTTGTTCTTTTGAAAAATAAGTGTCAGTGAAGCAATTTTTGTCATTTAGATTTCTCTCGGAACATATTTTTTTTATTAGTAATAAAAAAATATTTGTTCTAAATAAATATAATATTTTTTCTAGTTTGTTTATTTTTTGGGGTATTCTTGTTTTTCCAGCACGAGGTTCTATCTGATGAAGAAAAGAGGAAGAATTATGATCTATATGGGAATGAGAAGGGAACCCCCAGGCTTGAAGCAGGTAGTCCTGGGGATGATGGGGGTATTACTTACTTCACCCATGGTGGCCCTGGAAATGATCGGTTTAAATTTAGAACAAAGTGGCAGAGAATGGATGGTTAAAGGAAACACCAAGTCATTCTCCTTTTGTCAAAGTTCATTCAGTTTTGGTTTCGATAGTATCTTCTCCAATCTTTTTGGGTTGATATGAAAGGTGGGAACTGTTTTGGTGGTTAAAGTAGCTCAGCTGGATCTCATACTGACTCTAGTAGGTCCCCTAAAAGCATCTGGGCTGTTAATTCACACAGGTTTAAGAAGGAAATAGCAGATCAAGGAATCTCTTGGCTTTATTAGCTTACAATCCCACATTTAAAGACAGCGATTGTGTATTCATTGTAGAGGAGGTAGCCACCTCATTGCAAGGAGCTCTGAAGGTATGTTCGGTTGGGCCTGTCTGTACATGTATGTTTTCGGCCCTTTGCATATTTTACAAGTGCTTCATCTTTTATGATAGAGGTATGTATTGTGTTAAATCTCGATCCAGGAAAAATATAAATTGTGGAGTTGTACCTGATTCAGTGTGGTCAACAGGGTGTATCTGCACCATTGGATATTTTATTAAAATAGATTCAAAATCTAACGTTCTTTTAAAGGTAAAGAACATATTTTGATATATTGTGTGCTTTGTAGGAGTCATATGAATCCAGATTTTGTGACAAAGGGAATTTATTTCCTAGATATAGCTTCAGCTATAACGTTGTTTGTCTTTATGCATGTCCAAGATGGTTCTGACCCAAGGGTGAAAAATTTAGGAGTTGATTCACTTCCAGCTGTTGTTGGCTGGATGACTAATGGGGAGAAGCACATACTGAAGATGGGAATTTTTGTACAAGTTTTGAAATCTGCTATCCACGATCTGAGTGTTTTACACAGGGACTTTGAGAAAAAGAATAACGTGGCTTCAAGTTGGGCAACGAGGCCGTATTCTGAAACACGAGGGAAAAATATACCACTGCTTTTGAGTTCAAATATGGATACCCTATGTGGAGAGACAACACCTGTTTGCATTATAGGTGCTTTCAGATCATCCAAAGCGAAGGAGAAGTTGGAAACCATTCTGTTTACAGTGATTGATCCTTCTTTTGAAACTTTTCATTTTATTGACTATGGAACATGGGAAAAAAAAAAAAAAAAAAACTCAGGACTCTCTCTCACGAAGCAGGATTTGCTTTAGTGCTATGAAATTGCTTTGTATCACTAAACCTTCTATCAAATGCTTGGGTTTGGCTAGATTCCACCATGACATTACTGTTGAGTTTTTTTTTTTTCTTAACCTGCTACTTACCCTTTGCATCACCTTATATATGGTTTCTGCTATTAAAACAATTGGTGTCGGATTTGGGACTGAGTTGATTCTTGGTTCTGTTAATGTAAAATTATATTTTTCTTTGGTTTGTTGATTTGCCAACCTTGATATTTTGCATTTTAAGGTCTCTGAGAAATTTCCAATGAGGCAGCACAGTGAAGTTTCTTACTCTCTGTTGGATGCTACTGAGGGGCAAGCATTTCTTAATTACTTTGACAACTCTAGGTTTCAGTACTTGGATAAGGTTCTTCTGGCTTCCAAGCCCTGGAAGGAAGTTTGCAGCATTTGTGAATGAAATGATTACAGAGGAAGTGGAAAGGTTTATCGTTTCGGTCCCTAGTGGGGTTATCCAGTTTACGAAGGTACAACAAACGTGTGTTCTCAAGTGAAACTGAGACAAATTAGACTCATCATGGCGTTCTTACTGCATTGGCCCCATAGTTTTTAAGGCGGTAAGGCGACGGAGGCGTTTGAGGGTCTTTCGGAGTGCCTTAGCGATCAGGCGGGCATAAAGTGTCGCCTTATTGACTAAAGCATTTCTGTGTAATTTTTTTTTATAAAATCAATCTATTTGGTTCAAATCCTAGTTGAATTCTATTACTCATATGCTAAATAAATATTAAATGTTCATATTCATACCAATGTAAGATATTCATCAAGAAAACAAATCAATAAAGTGAATAAACTAAGTTCATCTTCATCAATCATCAATAATCCTAACATATTAACATATAATGTAAATACATAATTATGAAACAAAATTATAAATATAAAGAAAAGAAGAGATAAAATATACAAATATTTAT
>NC_056557.1:890014-890622 GCF_013358625.1 Macadamia integrifolia
CAGAGCTCATCCGCTCAGTGAAGAACAGAACAAAATGAAGAAGAAAGAAGAAGAAGAAGAAGAAAAAAAAAGTATTGTATCAGAAGTTTCAGAACAAAAGAAGAAGAAGAAGAAAGAAGTGAGAAGAAGAAGAAAGAAGGAGAAGATAGAAGCGAGAAGAAAAAAAAAACACTCACCGTAGTTGTAGAACAGTAGAACAGAAGAAGAAGAAGAAGAAAAAAAATGATAAGAAAAAAAATAGAAAACACTTACCGTAGTTACAGAACAGAAGAAGAACAAGAAGAAAAAAAGTAAAAAACACTCACTGTAGTTGCATAACAGAAGAAGAAAAAAAAGGTAAAAAATACTCACCGTAGTTGCAGAACAGAAGATGAAGAAGAAGAAGGGGAAAAAAAAAAAAAAAAAAAACATCACCGTAGTTGCAGAACAGAAGAACAAGAAGGAAAAAACGACAAGAAAGAAGCAAGAAGAAAAAGAAAGAAGCGAGAAGTGAGAAGAAGAAAAAAAAAACTCACCGTAGCTCTGGAACAGAAGAAGAAGAAGAAAAAAAAAATTGAGAAGAAGAAAGAAGCGAGAAAGAAAAAAAAAAACCCCCCATTCACCGTAGC
>NC_056557.1:890642-894629 GCF_013358625.1 Macadamia integrifolia
TGAAGTGAGGGGAAAAAAAAAACCACTCATCATAGCTCTGCATGAACAAGAAATAATATTGAAAAAAAAAAAAACACAAAAACATACTTGTAGAGGGGGTATGACAACTGTTCGCCAGAGTAAAATGGTCGCCTGGATCAGTGGTTCTTCTTTGTTCCTTCTCAAAGCCCTTGACAAAATCCAAATCCTGTTTGTGAATCGTATTTTTGTTTTGTTTGTGAATCGTGTTTTGGTTATTTTTTATGGAGTAAAACTGATCCCATACATCTCAGTTACACCTACCAATAAAAAATATATATTTGGAATCTTCATCAAGCAATTTTAAAATGTGTTTAAAAAAAAAAAATCCCATAAGGCACTGCTTTTGTCGTAAGTCGTCCCAAGGCGTCGCTTAAGCTGCCTTATAGCGCTTTATTCTATAAGGCGATCGCCATAGCCACTTCATGTAAGGTAGAGTACTGCCTTACCATCTCTAGACCGCATCAACGTCAAGGTGCTGGTAAGGCAACGCCTTAGCAGTGCCTTAAAAACTATGATTGGCCCTAATTGATCCCAGCTGCTCCAGGCTTGCATATCCAATTCATAGTACAATAGAATTGGTTGAGAGCCTATTATTTGATAAAGGTGGCTACTTGAGGGGTGGGGAAAAAATTCTTAGCCCTGCTTCAGCAAAATTTTGATTGCAACAAGCACTCCTAATGTATAAACTACACAACCATATCAATTATGCAAAAGCAAGCGAATGCCATTTTAACGTTATAAAGGATTATGTCTGTAGTTTCTTATTAAGCAAGCTACGATAGGGATTGAGAGCCATCCAAATGAAATAAAAGGATGTGGCTAGAAATAATACATGGTTATGATTGTCTACTTTCAATAAAGAAGGGAAGAGGTTAGATATGCCGCAAGCAGAATACTTTTAGTAGTGGTGGCAAATGACTTCGGTAGGAAAGCAAGGTTTTGCAAGTTAAGATATTGTATTTAGAATGTGAACTAGTTTTGGTTATAATAATTGAAGTTTTTCAAAAAAAAAAAGAAAAAAAGAAAAAAAAAAGCTTTTTAGAAGTTTCACATAATAAAAAAAATAGAAAGAGGTTAGGCTTGTCACTATTTGGGTTATATTGATGGCATACCTGGTCTCTCCCCTAAAAATAAACGTCATTCCTTATTATAAAAGCTTTAATAGGGGTTAACAGTACTTAATGCACCATCATTATTTTCCATAAAAGGAAAGACAAAACTTAGGGTAAGTCTTCAAATGCTACAGAAAATTCCATTACCTCCTAGAATTAGTAGTCATATTCATGCCATGTTGTACCTCAAGTAGCCACTTAACTGCAATTTCAGTAGAGAAAACACCAGTCCTATTAGGGTAAATTCAAGTCATTCATAATATTATTATTATTATTATTATTATTATTTTGGACGATCATTCATATTATTGGAGTTTAGAGAAATTTGACATTCAAAGGGGAAAAGAGAGTGAACAAGATTAACATTCCAATTGCCATTTTGAATAAAATCATTCACCTTTTTTTTTTTTTTGGGAAAATTTAAAAATTAATGCACCAGCCGGAAATCGAACCCGGGTCTGTACCGTGGCAGGGTACTATTCTACCACTAGACCACTGGTGCTCGTACAGGCAAGTACAACAAATGTTATAATAGTATTAATTATATCCATTTCGTAGAATAAAGGCATTATGGTGTCTATCAAATTTACAAGAGTTTGTCATGATTCATGAGTTGACAGTTTTTAGACAGCTGGGCCATGGGCAAGGGAGAGTTTGGGGTTGGGGTTGGGGTTGGGGTTGGGGTTGGGGTGGGGTTGGGTTGGGTTGGGTTGAAGGTGGGCCAGACGGAGGTTCAAACACATGATTTTTTTTGTCTTACGTCAGACTTATAGTTGGTAGTGTTCGTTGACCTACAAGCTCAAACTCATTCCCGTGAGCTTAGCATAGTTAGTTGTACATGGAAGGACTTCAACATTAACATTTATCTTTTTACCTTGGATCCCTTTCGATAGATTGGTACAAGCTTGACTAAGAATGCTTTAATTTTTATTTTATTTTCCTGCAATGGTATGATTTCACCACTATGACCAAGTGGTCCCCGGTTTAAGTCAGAAAACAACTTTTCTGCAGAGTGAAAGTAAGTTTGCATATATTATGACCATCTGTAGGCCCTGTAATGGTAAGAGCCTCGTGCACTAGATGCATATTTTTTTTTTTTGGATGATTTTTGAAATACATTATCGCCTATAATTGGAAGAATACAGACCAAACACAACATTAATTTGGAAGGCTATAGATATAAGTTATTATTATGTTAACAATTCAAGCTTTGGAGACAAAGTGATTGTAACAACACCATTTATAAGAGGGTCCGGATCATCTCCTTCGCCCATGAGAGTCCTCATCGATCCTCCCTCATTTTTGTCTTTTTTTCAACCTACAATCAAGTGGAATCCATTTGTTTCTCTCTTTTTATTCAATCTTTTTTGTTTTCTCCTACTGCAAACATAATATCCCTCTTGTACCTTCCCTAAACTTGCAACCCCACCCTCGCCCAACCCTATGTTCCTTTTGCAATCCCGCCGCACCGTCCTTTCTGTCTTCCCTCCATTCAAACCCATCAGCAATCCGTCCCATCCCTTTCCTTCCTCAGGAAGAACATGATTTAAGAGGTTGCAGGTTTTACCTCAGCAGTCGGGACTAAGCAGGAGTAACAGAGAATACCTGCAACACATTTTCTGACAGAATTTCGATGGAAATGAAAAGAACGTTTCAAGAAGAAAAAAACTGAGAAATATTAATGGTAGTGTTCATGCTCATGTGCTGCTCAGTGAAGGCAGCACTACTATTGCCGTACGTGAAAATAATGAACCAGATTAAATGGTTGAAAGATACCTGACGTTTGAAAGTGTTGTTGTCATCAAAGTTATTAACAGTGATAACCCAAGGGGTTAGTGCTGTTGGCTTGGAGGGGACACGGTACTCCATCTCAGGAAGCGAGATCCCGTGATCAGACCTTCGTAACTGCACCTAACATCCTGGGGCCACTGAGAGTTTTCGTCTCTGACTGATCCGGTCCTGTGTAAGCAGTATCACAATGATTCTAGGGATTAGTTGGGTCAAAGATCTGGACACCCAAGGTATAAAAAAAAAAGAAAATTATTAACTGTGATTATTTCAGTTTGTGTTTTGTTTACTTATTTTTTAGGCAATATTTATATGATAATTGATAGATAATATGAAATAAGTACTACACATATTAAAAATAACATCCGAATTTTTTGTCCCATTTTTTTTTTCATAAACAAATAATTCTCGAATCTGAACCCAAATTTTGTTATCCCTACTTTTTGACCGATATTTTGATCGAATCGTTGAAGTAATAAAGCGAATTATTTTGAATAATTCTTCATCAGAATTATTTGTCCACCAAATTGGACTCCCAAGTTCAATCTAATTCTCCAATAGTTTTTGCAACTTTCTTACCATTCAATCAATCCTCAAAATTCGACCTCCAAAAAACTCTCACAAGGACCCATGCACACTCCCCCTACCCTCTCGAGTGGCTTGGATACACATGTGGGGATCCTCTGTCACATGTTGTAGCTTTAATCTAAGGGTTGGGATCCCTTAGTTTGTGTGAAGATTTTTGAATTCCCATGTCAACTTAAACCGTCCCACTGTGGATGGAAAAGATAGAAGAGGAAGATACCAAATCTCAATAAACTATTAGTCGCGGAAAATAAGCCATAGTTGAAGAAGAGGGTAAGAAATAACTTATTTAATCTGGACCAATCTCTACAACCACTCTTCTTTCATCTTCGTCCTATCTCTTCTTTCTCGTCCTCCTCATTCTAACCCAAATCTATTATATTTCTACAACAAGTAGGGTAATATAAATAAATAAATAAAAATAAATATTTTATTATTTTTTATATATAAATAAATAAATATATATATATATATATATATA
>NC_056557.1:894665-905854 GCF_013358625.1 Macadamia integrifolia
AAAAAAAAAAAAAAGAGAATAGAATGGATATGCCTTGGGCTGCATGTTAGAGAGTTCCCATCCCTTAGATTTGAGCTGCACAGTGTCATACACTACAGAGGACTCCGATACCTTGAATACCCCACGGTGAACACGGATTGGGTGGAGGGAAACACAGTCCCTCTATTTATGATCTTGAAGCTTCCATCGCTTTAATGATATAGAAGTGGGCGTGAAACTCCGTTTAAATCTAGCCAATTGTCTGAGAATTGCTTTCCATAGTAAATGCACATTTGGCTGCTGGGTTAAAACTAAATGCAAGGGTATCACGCATCTCACGCGCAGCTATACATAAAAGTGCTTTTAGGAGCAACGAATACTTTGGGCCGTAGGGTGGAGTGGACGGATACCAGCTACAGAGCTTTAAAAGAGCTTCAAGGCAGAAAGGGAGAAGAAAGAGAAAGGACAACACAGGAGGAGAGAAAGACGAGTGCTGATAAATAGCGCTTACAAGGTACAAACAATTCAAATTTATGTTCCTGGTTGTGTTGTCAAGGCTATGAAGTCAGGACCTTGGTTTCATGTGCGTGGATTGTATTAAAAGGGGTATGCAATAGAGATGATTTGTACGTGTTATTTATTTATTTTTATTAATAATATTAAATAATAGTAATTATCAGTGTCGGGTGGTTACTAATGTGTAGGGAGTGAATTGTACGTTGTCTCTTGTCAAAAAAAAAAAGAGTTGCATGTTTGTCTAGTAATCAATGAATAGTGAATCTAGTAATGGGTCGAATAGTCTTATTGTAATCTATTTATACGAATAAGGAATAGAAGATAACGAAAACTTGGATAACAAATTGGGTTCCTATAATTTCTATATACAAGAAAAGATGATTGGCACCTTCAAATTGATTAGAACCCCATGACGACTTCCTTCGTAAAGCCAAGAGACCAGCTTTTAATTTGTAAATTACCTTATTCATTTTAATATCTGTACTAACTGGGTTGTCACTATTTTGTTATTTCAAAAGATTATTTTTATAAAGAATGTAATGCATAGATAGAAAAGAAAGGATGGAGTTTTCCTATCTCATCCACCATTGCCCATCGCAATCCCATACAATAGGGGAGAGAGGTGGGGAGAGAGAGTGGTCTCATCTCGACCGTCTCATCGTTCAATAATCGGTGAAAGAAAAACATTGTCCAATAAAAAAAATAAAATAAAATAAAAAATTGTAAGTCTTGGTAGTATAAATGCGGCTGATGAATCATAATAGTGTTTATGCTCATTTGCTGCTCAGTAAAGGCAAGGACATTATATTTTTTTTTTATTAGAAGAAAAGGAAATATAAGATCTAAACAACATACGCAGGTGTGTATAGAATAGTAATATCTTTAATCAGAGTGTTCCTGATCATTCCTCCATGGGCAATATGCTTAATAAAAGGATTAGATTTTGCTTTGCTGCTCAGTAAAGGCCGGGGACATAATATTGTCCTATGTGAAAATAATGAATCAAATTTAATGGTTGAAAGTTGCTTGACTTTTCTTCATATTTCTGTTATTAATTGTCGTCTTCTTCTTCTTTTTCTTTTCTTTTAAGAAGAAAATTATTAAATGGGATTCTCCTAATTTTTGCTTTGTAGGAGCGATGGTATTCATATGCACATTTTTCAGTGCAAAAATGGTCCCAACATAACTAGCTTGTCTATTATATACCCAAGAAATTCACAGGTAATTTCATGTGAATTTACCAAATGGATTGAGATTGATCAATCTTGTGGCTTATACCACAATCAAAAGAAATCGTTATGGAGTATCTTTATTTTCTACGAATTTACCAAACAGATATATGTGCAGGCAGCCCATTGAGACTCAAAACTGAATTCCTTACTGTACCTTCTTTTTAGTCTCTTATCATGTACTTCTTTAATTCTACAGTTATACCTCCTGATGACTTACACCATTTTTTCACTATTTTTATTATTACATGCTATTTCCTATGGTCCCTCTGAAAGAGGGTTATCTTTACTAAGGTAAAGCCAAATCCATACTTGGTATTAAATCTTGTATTTGAGTGGCTTTCCATACTTGGTCAAAATCCTGTTTTTAAATCCATACTTGGTCTTAAATCCTGTAACCCAAGACCCATTACCTAATATTCAAATCATGGAAAAAATTGATATGTTACTTTCAAGTCATGCGCCAACATTGTTGATATGTTCGGCAGTCATTGACCCTAGGAAAAATATTATTGAATGTGTTGTTTACATTATAAACAAAAGTAAATGTGTTTCATTATATGCCAATTATATGATGATATGACAAATTTTGGAGGGCAACGTTCGGGGCATTCTCTACGGGCTGAAGCAGGCACTAGATGGAGGATAGAGAAGAAGAGATCTGGAATAATTCTAAGGAGATAGAAGAATTATTGTTTGAGGGGAGCAAAAAATCCTAGATTTGAAGTGGAATACCACTTTTGTTAGATGTCCATACTGTTTTGCTTAAATTTTTTTTGTTCAGGCCTTAGAACGATATAGTCCTCATTATACATAATTTAGCCACATGAGCTATGAACAATATGTCTTACATCCATAGCTACAACCATGACATTGATGTTCTATCTTATATTCATTAAATAAAGTGTTTTTATTTTCACATATATATAAAACTCTCTAGAGAAGGAGAGAGGGAGTGGTTCAGACCCCCTCTATAGATATTTTTCTCTTACTCTTACAGTTTAGTACATAGATTGATAAACAGTTTACCAAAAAAAAAAAAAAAAAAACCGACAAACAGATAGAGGATTGAACAACTAAGGAGGCTTAACTCACCCGAAGATTGTCGCTATAAATCTCTCTCTCTCTCTCTCTCTCTCTCTAAGTCTCGCCGGTTGCTGTTGCAATTACTCGAGAAAGAGATGGAGAAGAGGAGGGGAAGTGGGGGAGGGTCCTGAGCTTGATCCTTAGAGGAAGACTCGCCGACCATTGCTGAGTTTTTCACAGGAACAGAGACAGAGAAGATGAAAGAGGCAACTGCTAGGTGCCAATTTCCTCTTATGTATCCATAGGTGCTAATTGGATTTGAATCAGATTTCAGATCAATCTATTGATTGCCTGCCTCCATTATGTTGTTGCTAGCAAATACCACTCTTTTTTTTTTGTTTTGGACCTTCCAAATCATTCTTGCAGGAGATTCGGGCTGAATTTTTCTTGATCTTTTGATAAAAAAGTTGGAGAGATTTTTGTTCTTGAATATTGAATCGGGAAGGCGATGGGTTTTTATATTTTTTTTTCCTTCAACCTAAAGAAAGAGTCAATAATACATATGCAATACGGTGAAATACGTTATTATACCTATATTAATACAATATATTTTAAAAAAGCATGAATGTTTCCGAATATATGGGATTATACCTCGAAATACAAAACATTCGGATACACATATAAGTGTGTTTCTTTTTTTTTTTTTTTTGTAGGAATTATTTACTAACTATAATAAAAACTGGTCAAAACTATGAATATGGTCGAATACAAGTCAAAACTTTGTACAAGTTAGAATCAACTCAATGTTGCACAATTTCTTTGCTCAATGAGGTGTAAAATGGACCATTGAAGATTGTTTGATGAAATGACTGACAAAAATAAGTTTATAAACTAAGTTCATGTGGCTGGAAGGGTAGAGAAAAATAAAAAAATCATGCATCAGCTGGGAATCGAACCCGGGTCTGTACCATGGCAGGGTACTATTCTACCACTAAACCACTGGTGCTCTTGTATGATAAGGCAAAAAATATTTAAAAAAACAAAAAATAGGTACCAGTTTAATGCCGCCACCATCCATGCCATGCCACAATCCATGGACATTGTGAGATAAGTTGGGGTGGCTACCCTTAGGGCAGGGGATTTGGGCACATATGCACAACTCAAGGCCTCACATGTTAAGATATTATCTGTTTTGATAGATACATGGGTCATTCCACCACCTGCAATGAAATGACCGTCCTACCCCAATGAAAGACAAAAGTCCCACAGTTTTTTGGTGAATCCTCTCATTATAAAGAATCGTTAATACTTTGTTTTTTTTTTTTCTTTTTTCTTTTTTTTTAAGATTAATTCTTTGTCATATAAATGTTGGGGGAGAGAGTTGGATATCTCATCAATTTTTGATAAGTCAATAACATATACCAATTAGAGCGCTGGATACACGAAAATAATGGAGTCTTCTCTAAAATGGGAATAGAAACGATGACATATGCTAAGCACCTAGCGACATGCCCAAACTTTTCACAAATGTCGGTAATGAATTTTTCTTTGGGTAGATAATAGTGTTTATGATCATTTATTGCTCAGTGAAGGGTGGGAACCTACCATTGTCTAACATGAAAAAAATGAACTGAAATTGTACGGTTGCCAGTTGCCTGGGTTTTGCAAGTGTTGGTGTCAATGAAAGTTATTAATAGGTCCCATAAAACAAAAAAAAAAAAAAAACAAAGATTGTGATTAATTCTTCCAGTTTGTATTTTGTGGGGGCGATGGCATTCATAGCCTTTTGTTTTTCAGGTGCAAAATTGTTCGCATCTCACCTGGCTTGTCTATTAGTTTACCCAAAAATATGAAAAAAAATAAAAGTGAAAAGTTCTCTATTACATAAGAGAAACAAGGCTAGCTTCATCTCTAAAAATCAATGTCGACCTAAAACCTTTAAAAACTGATGTTCCTTATTAAAATAATCAATATTAGACCTAACACTGCAAAGTTATAATAACATGAAACCCACGTAAGAAATCATAAGCTCCTCTCTCTCTCTCTCTCTCTCTCTCTCTCTCTCTCTCTCTCTCTCTATGATCTTGAAGCTCACATCGCTTTAACGATAGAGACTTGGCTACGCAACAACCATTACGAATATCTAATGTCTTGCACGACTGATTGGGCGAAGGAAACTCGAAGCTTGGGGTTTTAGGGGGAGAGAGGACCCCGGTCGTTCAAGAGACGATGGTGATGCAGAGATCGATAACAAAGAGCGGCGGTAGGGAGGGCTAGGAGAAAGTAGGCAAGGAAGCCAAAAAGCCAAAGATCCCGGTAAGCCGAAGCGATCAGGTAGGATGAGCAGCCCAAGAATGGCTCCGGCATAGAACAGAGGGACGAGTGAGCTTCCCGCAAAATGATAATCTAATCAGATGATTGAAGAGTTAAAAAAAACCACAACAAAGGAATAGTCAGAATCACTATTTCACTTCAGCCTTGCCATCCACAGTGTAGCTATTGCAGCCGCTGAAGCAGCTATTGGGCCAGTCTTTCGTCCACCGTTTAAATGTATCTAATTGTTTGGCAATTGTCCTTTCATAGATAAGTAGTACTTTATGCTCACGCAACTTTTCCTGGAATTTCGCTAGAGTCCAAATGCTTAATTGTCTACCATTGAGTTCGAAGCTTGTCCCCAATGTGTGGACTATATTCATTCTATTGATGCTGTGAAGGGTTAATAGGCAGCAGCGTAACAAATATGATTCTATAATACAACATCCAAAGTTGATCCAAGCTGGGCAGGATGGGAGGCTTGTTATTTTTAACAATGGTTCTTGCATATGTGTTTCCATGAATTATGAATTTGAATTGCAGGGAGCTTACAAGAATTCAAGATCAGAAGAATCATTATCGAAGGATTGTAGGGTGTGGTGATTAGATATCATCACCATCACAATTTGGATGGACTGTGAGGAGTTAGTTTAACTATTCCATCAAGATTAGGGTTGTTGTGTTGGCCTTGGGAATTATTCTCTTTTTGTTGGATTTAAAATATTTGGTGAAGAAATTTCTCTCTTAATCTTGAAAAACAATATTAGAGTATGGTGTTTTTGTATATTCTAGTATTCTTGATGCTTTTCTCAAATTAATTACCATTTCTGACTATAATGCAATATATCCTTCGGGATGGCCATTAGAGCCATGGTTTCCATCTTCTTCAGTGGATCTAATTCAGGTGTGGGGGCAGTTGATTTGTATTGATAGCCGGATTACATAACTTGGTAACTCCAACCCTCCTGTCCTATTTAGACCCAACCCACGGTGACTTGGGCTTCTAATGTGTGGTTTCAAAATTGCATCCCTAAGCAGTCCTTGTCAGCTTAGGGATGTATGGAGGATGCCCTCCCTATAATGACCAGCTTTGGAGGAGAAATATCCAAATGTCTCAATTTTGCCACTTTTATTGGATAGTCCTGGAGAGTAGAGATTCTTGATTCTTTCTTCTTTGAGTGTACATTCACCAACCATGTGTGGGGGAAAAATTCTTAAGCTTTTCTTGCCACAATTATCATGCCAACCAATGTCATCAACGAATGAATTTGATCTTCTGATATGTGGAGCTTTCTTACTAACAATATCTACTTGCTTGGGATTGCCATCTATGTAAATTCTTAATGCTTTAGAGAATTCCATTTGACATTTCATAATTTGGATTTTTCATCAACAAACACAAGTTAATAATCACAAAAAACAATCATAATAAGATATCGCAATAACTCAGTGGATAACATGGTTTTAAAGTTGGAATCAAATTAGTCAATATCGGCTGGATTGGATTAGTATTGACCTTGACTGATCCCAATTCCACTAGTAAGGCTTGTGTGCAAAATGGTAATAAAATGAATTTTATTACAAAGTAAAGGTAAATCTATTTAATATGGTTTGACTCAGGGCAGTCCGAATCGATATCAGACTTGACCAATCCCACCCAAAATTGATGCCAGGTTTTAAAATCTTGGTGGATAGGAAAGACATTCAAGATGATTCTATCGGATGCATAGCCAAGATAGCATTTTGTAGCCCTATAGCCTAGATTTGGAAAGATAACAATTTTTGCATCTTTCACAGTAAGATTCATCCCTATCCATCTATCATTAGGGACATCTAGGTAAATTTACTGGACCAATTACAAGCTGATGCTCCCCAAGGGAAGAAAATCCTTAATTAAGGATCTATTTCTTATAGAGAGGTGAGGTGTGAAACCTAATTGGACTACTAGGTGAGGAGAACCATGATCTCTTGTAATAATCTCACATCATTCAAATGGTATGAGGGTCATCTTTGGTTGTGAAGACCCACACCTATTAAGTAATGTAAAATTATTACAGAAGGTTATGATTCAGGAGAGGATCCGGACTCTTTTCTAGACTTGGCCTTGGAGATGCCAAGGTGGGGGTTGTAGTAGGGTTCTAGGGGACCCGGTCGGTAATTTGGAGGTCGGGGTCCATGAGATTCAGATTGGGCTGGTTCGTCGTGTTTCGTATGTACCTTAACTCTTTCACAGTCAAGTTGATACTCTAAAAAAAATAATAATAAAAAAAAAATTAAGTTGACAGTAGCTATTAAAAATATATATATATATTTTGGTAGATTCGGGTCAAATGAAGAATTAATGAGTTTAGATGGTAACCTTTAAAAATCTTAATCTTGTATGGGTATGGATCATCAGTGGAAGGGTATTGATTAATGTATTTAGTTGGATGAAACGTAATATGAGAAGTGATCTCCCTAGTGGGATTTGGATTTTCCAGTTATATAACCCGTTGAAAAGTGAAAAATATTACTATCCCAATAGTTACTAACCCTAATTGCTATAAAGAAAAGATTAGAAAAGATCAACGTTGAAGGTCTGACTGCTACATGTTTGTCTCCTTCAAAAAAACATGGAGCTAAGCATGAATATACTGTGGAATCTCTTGTATTGTGTTTCATATTCAATGATTAACATGTTGATTGTATAGTCTAATTCTAACAATTGATATTAGAGCATGGCATAATTGAATAGTTGAATTGTTAATGTTTTTGAGATTTTAAATGATATATTGACATCCTTAGTGGATCTCTCTCTGTCCTTTTGGCACTATGTCCACTAAGAATATTAGGGGTATTAAAATTGGATTACTATTAATTTTCTTTCTTGGTTACTCCTTCATGTAAACAGATCCATAGAGTTAGATCCACACCAATCAATTAAACCACATTTCCCACTTAAAACACCAACCACATCAAATGATCATAAATTCAAAACCATGCTCTTTGCTGATAGCTATGTTGAAGGTGGGGTTAGTAAGTTGTCCTAGTAGTTTCAGGCTTCTGTCTTGATTGTTGTTTTTATTTCATTTTTTGCTTTTCATATAATTAATATTTTAACATCAACCAACAATATGATATGATATGGTTTAACTCAAAGCCAGAGATTGTTGTCTCACTCTTGAGCCTGCACATCGATCATCATCAATAAATGAGAATTTAAGACCATAACTTTGCATTTTCTGGTGTTTCTGGAACTACCCAATAGTGTTGGGTTGGCGGATGTATAAGAAGAGTATGTATAGATTATCTCAAATATTGCTACTGGTGCTCTTCAGCTGTTGTTCCTTGTTCTTTGTTATTCTTCATGGACAAATGCTTTCTTCCCGACTGCCCTAAAGAGGTTCGTTACCATGCACTTAATAGAAGACCCTTTGGCAGCATTGCATGGCCATGGCCACCGCTCCCTCCCTACGCTAGTACATCACTCCATGCTTATCATAGCTTTCCTTTCTCATCTCTGTCTGCTGAAGCCATGAAAGAAGATAGAGCCACAGCCAAGCTGAGAAGCGCGGCAGGGAGAGGATCAATGCCCACCTTGCTCATCTTAGGAAGCTAATTCCTCGCTCTGACAAGGTACGTAGCATAAAAGCTAAAAGAGTGACAGAAAATAAAAAATGTGCAAGTATACTATAGCAATATACGTTAACAACGCAAACAAAGATTTTTATTTATGTGAAAGAAAAAAAAATTGGCAATTTTACTATATGCATATCTAGGAAGTGGTTTAGATTTTCCACTAGTCAAATTCAAAGACATACGATCCCATGTATTAGCATATTACTTAGTATTTTATTTATTTTAGATTTTTCTATTGAATTTTAGATTTTTTTGGGGCCATTTAGCCAACTTCATTTCGACTAAAACTTGAAATGTGAGCATGGACCCTTGGATCTACAAAGGGTCTACCTATCCGCAAAAGGGTTATTTTTTGTTTTTGTCATAAGAAGAATATATATATATATATATATATATCGCTAAAAGGTCATTTGCATAAGAATGAGAAAAAAAAAAAAAAAAAAAAACAAGCTAGACCATGCCAAAAGATAAATACATAGAAAATCAACTAGCTCCCACTCTCACCTTCGGCATTTCCATTAGCAGAAGCAGGGCTAGAGAACAGAGGACCAAACCACTTCCAGATGGATAGGGCAACTTATGTCACCCTAAACTGAGGCATGCCTTGGTTATCAACACACAGTTCCTATAACACTGATGAGGGCCACTGAGATAAAGGACCTGATACTTTAGATTTTGCCGCTAATAATGGACAAGATAATCTGCCACAGGGTTTGCTTCCCTATAGTAATGTGATATTTTACAATCTATGATGGTGAAAAAACTTTGAAGAGCAGTCCATTGTTGCATAACACACCAAGAAATCATCCCCTCCAAGACCAGAACCACTACCATTGCAGAATCACACTTGATCCAAAGTTTGAAAAGAGATAAGTCTTTAGCCATTTCCATTCCTAGTACTAGAGCATGAAATTCAGCCTCAAAATTGGTTGCCACACCTAGATAGAACCTGAAGTGAGCAATCACTTCCGCACTACCATCTCTGAAACACACCACCAGCCCCAGCCTTCTCTAGATTTCCTAAGAAACACCCGTCAATATTAAACTTGAGCCAACCATCTTGGGGTGCACACCGAAAAACCTCCTGCATCACTTGCAGACCGCAACAAGGAACATGGAAGTTCAATCTCCTTGTACAAAGAAAATCCTCCACCATACGAACTCTCCCTTTAAAATTAGGAACGAAAAGCTTTAATTCTTCCTTCACCATGGAAAAGATCTGACTAAAGCTCCTAGCAACACTAGTAAATGTTAGATCAAACACCAAGAAATATGAAAATAAATAGACAAAAGATCCGCACGACACAGAGATTTAACGAGGTTCACACACCAATGTGGTATGCTACGTCCTCGGGCAAAGAATAAGATGTTTCATTATGCAAAAGAGATATTACACCCAAGCAGCGGCGAGAAAACTTGCATTGAAATCCTAGCTCGATAAACCCCCAAAATACAATGACTTTCTCCACAAGATAACAATACATTATATACTCCAAGTCATGCGTCAACCCATCTTGTAGCAGTTGATCCGGTCGAATGCCCCCGCAAGCCCATACGAGATCAGTGCTGGGCTTCGGGTCTACTTCCATCACAGATCTCAGAAAGCTTCCCATTCGAGTCGCCACCAAAATATATCGGAATAGGTCAATCTTTAAAACGGGTCAAGAATTCGAGACAAATTTAACAGTAAATCTTCTTGAATTCCTTTCTAACCATATAAAATATGAGATCAGCACAAAACCCGACAGCCAAGCATCCTTGAGGCCAATAACCCTTGATTTCTTACACCATTTACTGAATTCCAATAGATTTTGAAAATTCCTTAGACATGGGATACCAAAACAATCCAAGAAGGAAGTCCATCTGAATTTGGCAGTCACACTCAACAAAAATATTAAAAGTCGACTCTTCCTCCTGATGGTACAACTCACATCTAGATGGTATAGAAACTCCTTTCTCTTTAATTTTATTATCACATGACAGCTTATCATGGAGCATCTTCCACTCAAATATGGGCTGCCGGAATAGAATGTTATGACCATTACCCATTGACTGTCGCTCATGATCAGATACAAAATTCAATTTCTTATATGCCAGACTAAACTGAGGAAGACTTGTATC
Source organism: Macadamia integrifolia (assembly GCF_013358625.1). Taxonomy (NCBI): domain Eukaryota; kingdom Viridiplantae; phylum Streptophyta; class Magnoliopsida; order Proteales; family Proteaceae; genus Macadamia; species Macadamia integrifolia. The sequence goes on from NC_056557.1 coordinate 905,468, forward strand.
CCTCCTTTAGACAGCCATCTGTGTTGACGAATTTTGCTCGCAGAAAGCAACTCATCGCTGTATCTTCATGTTTCACTTGTCAAACCAGCTTGCTAAGACAAGCTTTGTTCACCTCCCTCAACAAACGAGTGCCTAACCCCCTTCCGATTTAGGCGTACACACATCCACCCACTTTATAGTGATTTTCTTCACAGAATCAATCTCTTCCGTCCATAGTTAACAAATTCGGATTCGGGAATTATTCGGACGGAGAATTATTCGGAATTATTCGGACGGAGAATTATTCGGAATAATTCGGACGATTAATTTAAGGATTCGGTCAAAAAAGCGGTCAAAAAATCTTATTGGGGTTTTTTTTTTAAAAAAATTGATTTTTTTTATTTTTTT
>NC_056557.1:906652-910545 GCF_013358625.1 Macadamia integrifolia
AAAAAAAAAAAAAAAAAGAAGAAGAAGAAGAAGAAGAAACGCCAATAGATCAATGATCAATACACAAATAAAATTATACAATGCAACACAATAATAGATGTTCAAGACACTTGACCATAAGAATCAATGACCCAGATTTCATTATTCTAAATAAAAGGATAGGATGACAACCCTTATAATTATATTTACATAAATCAGAGTTAAAATGATTGGACCTAGGCCTCAACCCTAATCCGGCCCAATCCTGACCCAATGCCAATGTTTTTCAAACATAACTCACCCTCAGAGTTAAAAATTTTAGCCCAAACCTTATTTGGGCTCATGACAGACCAAGGAGGGTTCGACCTTCAAAGCCAAACTTACAACCGAAGATAATCATTATGACTATTGGGCATTGCCAAAAACACTGTCAACACGGTGGAAGGCATAGTAGAGGCCTAGTTACCAATTCGGCCGAACCGAATTTTTCAGAATTAAATAAAAAATTTTGACCGAATCCGAATTAAAAATAAAATTCGGTAAAAACGAGAATTTTACTAATTTGAATTTAAAACACGAATAATTCGGGCCGAACCGAATTATTCGGTCCACTTAAACAATATTTAAAACAAAAAAACAAAAAACAAAACGTCATATTCGCTTTTTTGACCGCTTTTTTGACCGAATCCTTAAATTAATCAATCGAATTATTCCAAATAATTCTCCACCCGAATAATTCCCGAATCCGAATTTACTAAGTATGAGTAGAGGTATGTAAGCCTCCATTGAATTTACAATTTATTGATTCTAACACATACAGCATTAAGACAGTTGGACTCCACCCATCTCAACCCTTTGACATATAGTTCCGGAAGGACAAGTTCTGTAACAATGTGAGTACTGCTTCATGCATGCTCTGACAAGAACCCAAGTTGCACCATTAGCTTAAAGCCTTAATTGTGTCATTAATTCTACCCCCAAAAAAGGTAGTCATACATTAATAAGATGGAGCAGAATGGGAGAGGATTTTTTTTTCTTTTCCTTTTTGGGTAGAGATGGTGATGAAAGTTAAGGTGCGCATGAAATATAGGTCAGTTGATCATCATAAAGAGATACCCACCAGAAGAACTAACCCAGAGATTGTTATCTCACTCTTGAGCCTGCATATCCATCATCATCAATAAATGAGAATTTAAGACCATAAGTCTTGCAGCTTCAAGTGTTCCTGGAACTACCCAATAATAGTGTTGGGTTGGTAGATGTATAAGATCGAGTATATATAGATTATCTGAAATATTGCTATTGGTGCTCTTCGGCAATTGTTCCTTGTTCCTTGTTCTTCTTCATGGACAAATGCTTTCTTCCTGACTGGCCTAAAGAGGCTCGTCACCATGCACTTAATAGAGGACCCTTTGGCAGCCTTGAATGGCCACCGCTCCCTCCCTACGCTAGTACATCACTCCATGCTTATCATAGCTTTCCTTTCTCATCTCTGTCTGCTGAAGCCATCAAAGAAGACAGAGCAACTGCAGCTTCCAAGAGCCACAGCCAAGCTGAGAAGCGCCGCAGGGAGAGGATCAATGCCCACCTTGCTCATCTCAGGAAGCTAGTTCCTCGGTCTGACAAGGTACGTAACATGAAAACCACGAGTGACAGAAAATTAAATATGTGCAGAGAGAGAGAACGACAGCTCGGATCATCTGAAATATTGGGAATAAGTGCTTGGATTTTGTATCCTAGATGCGTATCGCGTTGTGGTAAGATGTCATGTAATCCTTCGCTTGCAATTGTGGGTTGATTTCTAGCCGGTCTTGGGAGGGGACCTGTGGGAGTCTCTTCCCCGCGATAACTTGTTTGGGGGTGATAAATCGCAAATAATTTTTTTAGGACTTTATGGTTATTTTGGTAAACTAGCTACCTGAATAGGGTTTTGCTATGGATCTGTAGCAAGCGTTCTTCTTCTATAATCAATCTGAGAAATATGTTAGGACAAGTAGATTTAACCCTATTTTCCATAAATAGTGAAGTACATCTCAATTTATGTTTTCATTCTAATGTTTGGAGTCCTGCACGCCTTGGCTCTAGATTTGGCTACTCTAATTATGTGATTTTGTATTAGCAATTTTTTTTTTTTTTTTTTTTTGCATCATATTAAGTTCTTATTTTGTCATTTCTATTCCCAAGTGATGAAAGAAATCTTGAGTAGTCTCTGCTGCCCTTATCTTTAGGTTTTTAAACTGATCTCAATATTAAATCTCTCCATTGCAGATGGACAAGGCTACCTTGTTAGGCAGCGTGATTGAACATGTCAAGAACCTAAAGATAAGGGCAGAAGAGACCACTCAAGACTTCCTAGTCCCTACTGAAGTCGATGAAGTAACTGTCGATTTCGAAGAAACTGATCCAGAGCCCATGAACAGTAACATTAACAAGGGAAACATCTCCTTCAAGGCTTCAATCTGTTGTGAGGATAGGCCAGATCTTTTCACAGATATTATTGAAGCACTCAAAGATCTGAAGCTAACAACAGTTAAGTCAGACATAGCCACTGTTGGTGGTAGGGTTATAAACGTTATGACCCTCAGTGCTACCAGGAATTATGAGGAGGGCACCACCAGCTTAAAGACTCTCAAAAAGACTATCAAAGTAGCTTTGACTAGAGTTGCTTCATCTTCTTCAGTGACCTCCATGAACGTTCGCTCAAGCAAGAGGCAAAGGACCTTGTTGCCATCTTACCATTCTCAGTCTCACGTTGATCCCTATGAAGCTTTAGTGTGTGCAGCTTCTGGTTCGAATTCTCAATCACACACCCTTTAAACCACATATTTGATTTTATATGGTTTGAGTTACTAGTTCAATTTATATTTGATGAATAAAGACTTCTTTGAGAATAAGACAACAATGAGAAGAGGCAATAAATAAATAAATAAATATAGTACGAACTCTATATTGTCCAGTTGTCAAATTAGTATCCTATTTTTATCATATATTTGTTAAAAATTATATTTTAAAATTTTAATTATTGGACTACAGAGGTAGACAAAAAGCCAATTTATTTTACCATCACCTCATGTGCAAATCTTCCATGAGAATGAAGCTCTTAGGCTATGTTTGGTAACCAAGAAAAAAAAAATGCAAAAGACATAATAAGACAAAAGTTTTGATTACACAAAGATTTTTTTATGTGTCTATCTCTCTCTTCAAGGCTATGCTTAATAGCCAAAAAAAGAAAAGAAATTTAAAAAAAAAAAATGAATTTAAGATGAGAGATAGGCACATAAAAAAATGTGGTAGGTTTCTGGAGCAGTTCATGACAGAACAAGGGGGAAGTTGCAGGGGGCAACATGTAATGATATATAGCAGGGTAGGAATGGGTTGGTTTTTATACCATGATAAATCTAGTAAATCACTTTGTACTACATTCATTTAGAGGAGAATAAATACGGAAGAATAGTTTCCATATATTTAGGTCTACATAAGAAAAGACCATACAAGGAAGGAGGGTACAAGTTAAGAAATCTATACAAGGCTGCAAATACATATACAAAAAATATACTATGTTTTTACTACAACAAGACAATAGCATACTCTATTTGCCATGTGAAAGAGTGATTTGACAATATTACTATATGGGTATCTAGGAAGTGGTCAAGATTTCCCACAAGTCAAATTAAAAATCCAAATTCAAAGATATGCTATCCCATGTATTAGCATATTACCTAATATTTTATTTACTTGAGAAAAAAAATATTTTTCTATTGAATTATCAGAGGGGTTTTTTTCTTTTTTCTTTCTAGCCAATTTTATTTAAACTGAAACTTGAAATGTGAGCATTGACCCTTAAGGTCTACAAAGGTCTATCCATCCACAAAAGGGGTATTTTTTTGTTTTTGCAATGAAATACAAGATAAACA